>NC_079315.1:113909814-114210023 GCF_029931775.1 Euleptes europaea | reverse complement strand
CATCTCTTGTGCGGTCTTCCTCTTTTCCTGCTGCCTTCAACTTTTCCTAGCATGATTGTCTTTTCCAGTGACTCTTGTCTTCTCATAATGGGATCAAAGTACGACAGCCTGTTTAGTCATTTTAGCTTCTAGGGTCAGTTCAGGCTTGATTTGATCTAAAACCCACTGATTTTTTTTTTGGCCGTCCACTGTATCCGTAACACTCTCCTCCGACACCACATTTCAAAAGAATCTACTTTCTTCAATGTCCAGCTTTCACACCCATACATAGTAATAGGGAATACAATGGCATGAATTAACTTGATCTTGGTGGCCAGTGACACATCCTTACACTTCAGAATCTTTTCTAGCTCTTTCATGGCTGCCCTTCCCAGTCTCCATCTCCTTCTGATTTCTTGGCTGCAGTCTCCCTTTTGGTTGATGATGGAGCCAAGGAATAGAAAGTTTTCAACAATTTCAATTTCCTCACTGTCAACCTTAAAGTTGTGTAATTCTCATACCCTGCCAGAAATTGTGTTAGTCTTTAAGGAGAAAAGAGGATGGTTTGCAGGTGCAACACAATCTGCATTTCCCGGGAACATGTCAGACTGAGTCAGCAAAGGAAAGACTGACATGGTGTATAGAACGACTGAGAGACAATGGTTCTTCATGGCAGGGAGGCAAGAAAGATTGGCCACAGCCCCTGTAACTTAGAGCCTATATTACAGTGTTTCACAAGAGCTTACGATAGTTTTTATGTGATGACTCACTCAAAACTTGTTCATTTGAACAGAAGTTATCAAAAAGGTACTTATTCTGTTTAGTCCCACCAGATCTTTAGGTTTAATGTTAAAGCAGACTGCTTTTTCAACACAAACTTGCTAATTTTGTTGAACTTTTTTTATTGTGTGCATGGGTATATATCAGCACAAGTGTGTTTTAAGATTTATTCGACTGTTTTGACTGTCTGCTGTCTTGAGGACGCTGAACTGGGCGGAAAGGTGGCATAAAAGTTGTAAATAAACAAAGAGGCAAAGTCACTCCGTTCTTTCAGCCATCTGACTCTGGCCTTGACAGCATTTGCACAGGCCGCTTATTAATTGGTAAGTAACTTTTTAATATAGGTACGAGCAAGCAACTTGTCTGAGCCAACACTGATTAGGGCGTTTTTTTAAAAAAAAGAATGGCAAAAAGAGAGGGAGAGATTAGAGTCTGCATCAAAACTCCAGGCCTGCTCTCTTTGGGCAGCTAAAGAGCCGTTACGCTTTCTAAGATTTGCTTATATATAACTCCGGACATGCAAGGAATACCCCCTTGGGCGTGGGAGTCTTGGCTTAGCAACCACGAGTGCCTGAAAATATAAACATGCATTCTAGTTTCCAGACAAGTGTTTTGCTGCTACACAAGAAAAGCTAAGCACAGAATCCAAAGTGTTCCACACCGAGGCCCACTCGTTAAAAATCATTATGGCTTTTAAAGTACCAAAATGAAAGTGTGACAAACACAGCCTGACCCCTATAGTTTAAAGACTGGCCAAGGAGAAGAGTGGACTCTAATCTGGAGAACGGGGTTCGATTCCCCACATGAGCGGCAAACGCTAATCTGGTGAACCGGGATGGTTTCCCACTCCTCCACATGAAGCCAGCTGGGTGACCTTGGGCTAGTCACAGCTCTCTTAGAGCTCTCTCAGCCCCACCTAACTTACAGGGTACCTGTTGTGGGGAGAGGAAGGGAAGGTGATTGTAAGCCAGTCTGATTCTTCCTTAAGTGGTAGAGAAAGTCAGCATATAAAAACCAACTCTTCTTCTTCTAGAACTGCTCCAGAATTGCACAGGAAATTGAAGCGAAGCTGCGGAATACAGATTGAGTATCCCTTATCTGGTCATCCGATATGCAGACTGTTCCGAAAACCAGACCTTTTGAGCCGGTGTGCAGGCATTACTCACAGGCCCTCAGCAGGGCCACTGATAGTTCAGTGTACACAAAAGTATTTAAAATATTGTTTAAAATTACATTCAGGCTATGTGTATAACATATATATAAAACATAAATGAATTTCATCTTTAGACTGGGGTCCCATCCCCAGCATCTCATTACGTATATGCAAAAATTCCAAAAAATACGGAAAGATCCAAAATACGGACCACTTCTGGTCCCAAGCAGTCTGGATAAGGGATACTCAACCTGTAAAAGAGAAGGGCTGCTCCCACACACAGCTGGAATAGTACTCTAGAGCAGTCACTCGCATCATGGGCTGTTTCTGTCCACCCAGAAAAGCCCAGTGGCCTTCTCCCTTGCAAGATTTAATGTCGTTCCATCTTCAATTTTGTATGGGAGATTTCAATATCTACCCTGCTCAGCAAGGAACTGCCCTTGTGGGAAGAGCCATATCGAAACAATTTTACATATGCTCTTCCATTGCTCCCATTATGATGAAATTCGATCAAAACATTTTAACACCTTACCTTGGTAAACAAGACTGGATTAACTGCACCTGTAAAGGTGTCTTTTCTCCTGAATAAATCGCTCCCCCGTCATAACTGAGAAAGTGGCCAAATTCCTTCAGAGTGTTGTAAAAGTACAACATGACAAAACTCAGGGATGAATACTGTTTACAACTGTAACACTATTTGAGCTACATGTAATATTTTATTGTATAATTTAAGTGGGTTTTTCTTTAAAATGCCATTAAAGGTTTTGTTATTGGTACATGACTCGCTGGGCAAGAAGCAGCAGCCAAACACACTTTCGCACCTGTATTCGGCCCCCCACCCTTTAACGAAGCTCATCCTTATGGTGCACATCCGAGTGAGCTGATACACCGCTTCAAAGCCCTGATTCACAGACTGAGCCAGAAGGGCAGCAAATTCCTGGTTGTTAAAGATCTTCAAGTTGCAGCCTGCAAAAATAAATAAATAAATAAGGGCGTGATAAGTGATAACTGCTACTTCAAGCTATTAATGTGTTAATGATTTCTTGATTGAATTCTCAATTGGGGAGGCCTTATCAAAGTGAAGATGAGCCCCGTGGCGCAGAGTAGTAAGCTGCAGTACTGCAGGCAAAAGCTCCGCTCACGACCTGAGTTCGATCCTGACGGAGGTTGGTTTCAAGTAGCCAGCTCAAGGCCTTCCATCCTTCCTAGGTCTGTAAAAGGAGTACCCAGCTTGCTGGGGGTAGACGACTGGGGAAGGCAATGGCAAAACCACCCCGTAAACATAGTCTGTCTAGTAGACGTCGGGATGTGACGTCACCCCATGGGTTAGTAGTGACCCGGTGCTTGCACAGGGGACTATCTTTACCTTTTATAAAAGTGAAACAAGCCTAAGCATTACAGCACAGCAAATGCTGCTTAGAACACACAGGTGACATTTTATTTTTGTGTGTTATGTGCCTTACCTGGTGGGATTTTGCACACAGTCGCAGGGTGCCACCCGTATCTCTGATTACAATTGGGGCTCTGGACAAAGATTGCGCTGTCGCTTAGGCACTCGGCGAAAACCTCCCCGCCGATGTAATATAAACGTACTCCCCTTCCTAGAAAAAGGACAGGCCAAGAGTTAAATTTAACACACAGACCTTAATCGAGTATTAGTGATTCACTGCACTGGCTCCCTCTGCAACTCAAAATAAAGCCAGCTCCAAAATTAATTTTCCACCATCTATGCAAAAGGAGGAGACGTTTTCGAACACATGAAAACAAGTCTGAGAGTTGCTAGAACAAATCTTGCAAGATATTGGAAAAGCATGAAATTCCCTGATTTAAATAATTGGCTTCATAAGGTTAAAGAAACCTATGCTTTAATTGAGTTGACATATCATAATAATGACAAAAATACGGAAGAACTGGACGCTCCCTGAAATTTAACAATCTCAAGGATAGAAAATGTTTAAATCGCAGAGAGGGAGTGATGTAATAATTATCGGATTTTAGATAAATAGATAATGTATTGCTTAGTTCACTGGTATGGTTATTTAGTTATATTAGCAGCACAGTTTTAGTTTATTTTCAAGAATTTGTAGTATGTGTATTTTAGTAATATTATATTTCCGTTTTTTAAATTGTTATATTCTTATTTTCTCTTAATAAATATTTAAAAATTAAAAAAGAAGAAAACAAGTCTGAAAAGGCAGGAAGTCGCTACCTATGTGCCGCCTTGTCATTTCCACGGTGGCGTTTCTATTGACGTTGGAAAGCAAACCTAGGCAGAATCTTTCAGAGTTCGACGGATCTGTAAAGCCATCTACAGTAAGTGAAGGCTGCGAGGCGTGGAAGGTCTCTCCCACTCTCTGGTTCAATTCGTAATATGCTATCGAGCACCAAAACGCAGGCTCTGAATAGGTGACAGGCTGCAGGTCTAAAGGAAGAGTCGGGAGAATTTGCATGTTAATGCACTTTGCACATGTTGAAATCAACAAAAACTGCAGCACCTTTACTGGCATATATGCAATTAATACAGGAGCTAAAAAACAAGGAGAGCTAAAGCTAGGACCAGAAAGGGTCAGAATTTAGATTCTGGGAGGCTCATAGCTAGTTGTAGAAATTTTGCTACCCTGTCCATTATATCGGAGTTTTGTTCAGAGAGAAAAAAACCCCGAACTTTACAATTGTCCGAAACGTCGTTCCATTCATCTAAGAGTGACTTAAGAAATTTAGCTCAGATTATCAACATAGAAAGGACGATACAAAAAAAAAAAAAAAAAAAAAAAAAACCACGTTGCAGTGATTCTACCCTGTTCATACTACACGGACAAGAGTCTTTTAGAATGTGGGATTTTCTGAAACCTCCCAAATAGTACAATTTAAAAACGTTAAACCTCGCAAAGATCGAACCTGGGACCTTCTGCACACCAAGCAGATGCTCTTCCGCTGAGCCACAGCCCCTTCCCCAACCCTCTTAAAAAGAGGTCACCTGAACATTGTGGGTGTTTTTGTTGGAAGCAGTTGTCTTTGTCCAAGCTGTCTTTGTCCAAGCTGACTTTAGAAATTGTAGGTCACCTACAGCACAAAGAGGTCTCCTGGAATTTCTATAATCATCTTGGATAAAGACAACCGATTCCACCTGCTTTATCGCAGTTCCTCTCCCAGATCCGTCTTTTCTGAATACAGCTTTCTAGATCCTAAGCCAGGGGTGTCAAACATAAGGCCCAGGGGCCGTATCAGGCCCCTTGAGAGCTCTTATCCAGCCCACAAGCCAGCGAGGCCCGGCCCAACCAAGTGACATTTATGTCATATCCGGCCCTCATAACAATTGACTTCGACACCCCTATCCTAAGCTGCAGCTTGTTCCCAAAGTACTGCATTAACTTGTTACCAGGAAAGTTTTTTTTACCGCTTACCCAGGCTGTGATTGACTGGAGAAAGAGTACTGGGAGACAGTTCTGCTGGAGATCCTGTGGAGTTAAAGAGAACTGTGTTACTTTAGAGCAAAATTCACTTCAGGGCCTCCGACTGAAAAAAATCATGCTTTGCCACATTCTAAACGTTTCTCTTGGATGCTGTGCAGCCGTAATTCGAAGAGCTTGAGGTTAGTTTTTACTAACACGGGCATGTGGAAGATTTATCCTGAAGATATCCCCGCAGAGCTAATGTCCCTACTGTGTAAATACTCTTTGGAAGCTGACCCAAGCTTTGTCATTCGATTTAAAGATGTCAACAATTAAACAACTGGCGGAAACCTCAAACCACATGCAGATTTCTTTTTATGAAAATTTAGAAGTCCCTGGGGTTTATGGGCCAGAAAGGAGAGAGTGGGCGAAAACAAGCTACGCTTTTCTTATCACTGATGGGAAACGTTTCTTCAAGTAACGTGGTTGGGCTTACAACTCAATTGTACTGCCACCTAGGAGAACCAAGGTCAAAGTTATGAAATCAAGGCAGGGGGCACCAAAATATTTAGTTATAAGCCCTATTGGGATATTTTAACTGAATCTTTCACATCTAACATAACTTTAGCCCTCCAAAAAAAGGGGGGGATAGTGAATTCATTTCCATGACCGAGCACTGATCTTTGATCTGCATACAATACAAAATTTCTGAATGCAGTGGCATGGTTCAGAGAACATAAGAAAGGCACTGCTGGATCAGACCAAGGCCCATCAAGTCCAGCAGTCGGTTCACACAGTGGCCAACCAGAGGCAATATAAAGCCACAATGTGCCTTGGGGTCATGCTCACCGCACATGACAAGCCAATCACTCTCTTAATAACCGTCAGCAAGCCACACTTTGCTGTCACACCTGAACCAGCAAACTATGCTTTGCAAGTCAGGATCAGGAGGCCAAACACAAACCACAGTTTGTCGGTTCAAATGCAAGCTGTGGTTGGCCACAAGCCAGGAAGTCACTGGTCAGCTCGTGGCGTGAGAGTCAAAGCCCAAAAGCTCCTTCAGGGCTCTTTTGCAGTCATCTGGGAATTACATCTGAACCATGCTTCACGTGTCCACAGAACAACCTAGAGTGTGTGCAGAAAGTATTCAAGGACATTACAGAGCTGTTTCAGCCGATACAGACAGTTCTATGGTCCCCACCCCATGTTATTCTAAAAACTCTAGAACAGTAATTGGTGGGAAACATGCTTCTTCAGAAGGAGGACACAGCAGAACTGTAGGAAATGGAGGTGAAATATGGAGGCATGCATTTGCCATTCACTGCTTTGCAAGATATATGTTGCAATTTAATTAATAGACATATAATAGCACAACTTCCTCACTGATGATCACAACGGACAGTGAAACAATTTAGACAAGGATAGTTTCGGGCTCTGTGTTAAAGGAGCATGTGTTTTTCCCCCAGGGGAATGTGTGCTACTGCATCTGAGACTGGAGTAGGATGGAAGGTTAGTATAGTATGTGCAAACTATCATTATCATAAAAATTGCAGATCGATACCCTACTTTTCAATCACTGAGGCATCAGAGAGTCTTACAAAATTTTAAAGATACAAATTCAGCCTCCCTCTCCTTCCTTTCCTTTTTCGATACATTACTCTCCTGTGCTGAGTGACTGAAGTAGCCTCTTCCTCCGAGGATGAGGGGCCTTTGTGTCCTGAGAGCTAGGAAGAAACTGCTGTTTGTGAACAACCTACATTAAACAGATATTTCATGCATGTGTACTCTTGTAGCTCGTGCAAAAGACCAAACACAAAAACGGCCCACTGACATAAGAACATAAGAAAGGCCATGCTGGATCAGACCAAGGTCCATCAAGTCCAGCAGTCTGTTCACACAGTGGCCAACCAGGTGCCTCTAGGGAGCCCCCAAACAAGACGACTGCAGCAGCATTATCCTGCCTGTGTTCCACAGCACCTGATATAATAGGCATACTCCTCTGAGCCTGGAGAGCAGGGATGAGGAACCTCCAGCTCGGGGGCCGTATGCGGACCCCGAGGACATTTTTTGTGGCCCTCGGTAGCTCCGGGGCCCTGCTGCAGAGGCACTGCCCTCCTCGAGGGTGTTCCTGGGGCCACGGCTTGCAGGGGTGCTGCGGCACCCTTTGGACCTCCTCTCGCCGACTGTTGGTCGGCGAGGAGGGGGAGGGGGAGGGATGCTTCCCCCAAGGCTGCCCCCTACAGCCGCGGCATGCAGGAACGCCACGGCACACTGTAAGCCCCTCTTGCCACCTGTTGGCTGTTGAGCGGCGGGGGGTGGGGGATGGGACCCACGGCTCCAGGCAGTAGAGTAGGCGCTCGGGAGCTGATCAGGCTTCGGGGGGCCTTTTGTGGACTCGGGGGGGGGGAGAGCATGGACACTGGGGCCCAGTCGCGTGGGGCTGCGTGTGCCGCAGTGTGTGTGGGGGCGGGGGAGGCGGGGAGGCTGGGGCCTGTTCGCTCGGGGTCGACGTGCGCTGCTCTAGCCTCCCCCCCCCGGCTGGGAGATGTGCGCCTGGTATGGCCCCCGAATGATGTTATAAATGTGCAAATGGCCCTTGGCAGGAAAAAGGTTCCCCACCCCTGCTGGAGAGAATAGGTACGAATCATGACTAGTATCCATTTTTACTAGTAGCTATGGATAGCCCTCTCCTCCGTGAACATGTCCACTCCCCTCTTAAAGCCTTCCAGGTTGCAGCCATCACCATATCCTGGGGCAGGGAGTTCCACAATTTAACTATGCGTTGTGTGAAGAAATACTTCCTTTTATCAGTTTTGAATCTCTCACCCTCCTGCTTCAGCAGATGACCCTGCGTTCTGGTATTATGAGAGAGGGAGAAACGCTTCTCCCTGTCCACTCTCTCCGTACCATGCACACCAGGGAGGGGCACAGTTTAATGTGCACAGCTAATTTATTTCTATACTATTAGTGCGGAGAATCAGAGCAAGAGGATCTGGGTCAGATTTTCAATCAGATGCTTTGCCTGTGGAAAATGAAGATTTGCCTACCAGGAGCATGCAGCAGTCCAATTCTCTCCCTCCTTTATGATCTTTAACGATTTTGGAGGGTTTTAAACCCCCAATATTTTTAAATTTCAGAGCTTTCTGCAAACCTGGGGCTTTTCTCAGGTTTGCAGAAAGATCTGTCCTAACTCTTCTTCACAATTCCAGTCTCCAGATTTAAGTATCCACATATGGGGCCACGTTGAGAATTAGATACACTGATAGGGCCTAAACCCTTGCTGATGTCATAATAAAATCCTCACTGGAGATACCAGGCACTGCAATGAAACTGCTGGTGTGGGTAAAAAAATGCCAATCCACTGCCATGGACACTTGTTATCCAACGACAGCGCAGAATCCAACCACACTCCAAGGCTTTTTACAGAGTCTACCTGGTGTTTTACAGAGTCCGGCCTGGTGCAATGCTCTGTCTGGTGACATCAAGGCCCTGCGGGACCTTAAAGAGTTCTGCGGGGCCTGCAAGACAGAGTTATTCCACCAGGCCTACAGTTGAGGACAGCCGCGGATATAATCTTTCTGGCCTCTCCGCCCCCTCCCCCTTTTTATGTTTGTGGTATGCTATCTTGAGGGGGCAACCTGTTGTTTGTTTCGGCCAAACATGAATACGGATGTAATTTAGGCACCATCTTGCGTTTGTGGGTGGAGGATTACTTTAATTAGGATTTTGTTATTTTAACTTAAAGTTATTGTTAATTTTATTGCTTATCACTACTGATGCATTTTAAATAATGTTACCCGCCCTGAGCCTGGCCTTGGCCGGGGAGGGCGGGCTAGAAGTTGCAAAACAAACAAACAAATAATGTATAGATAGATAGCTTTAAAAGGGGTTAGACAGATTCACGGAGGAGAGGTCCCTCACTGGCTACCAGCCATGGTGAAACCCAGTGCTCAGACGCAGCACCCAGGCAGGGCCTCGGACTCAGTGCCGCGTCTGTTGGCCCTCCAGCCGCTGTGTGAACCAGGATACTATACCAGATGGACCATCGCTCTGATCCAGCAGGGAAGGGCCCCTGAGTTACCAAACACAGTTCCCTTTGATTTGAGCACAGGGGAAAAAATGGAAACCATTACCTGTATCCATGCTTTGGTTCAACTGCTGGTCACTCGTTTCTCCATCTTCACTGATATAACCAGGGGGTGGCGTTTCTACCAAGAGCAAGTTAACAACTGATGAGCCATTAATATAAAGAAGGTCTCTGAGCACCATACATAATTTGGAAAACAAAAATTAAAACGTCAAACTTTCCACAGGACATTCCCTCTGATAAAACAAGGTGTCATGCTGCTGTCACATGAAGCTGCCTTAAACTGAATCAGACCCTTGGTCCATCGAAATCAGTATTGTCTACTCACACCGGCAGCGGCTCTCCAGGGTCTCAGGCAGAGGTCTTTCACATCACCTACTTGCCTAGTCCCTTTAACTGGAGACGCCAGGGATTGAACCTGGGACCTCCTGCATGCCAAGTAGATGATCGACCACTGAGCCACAGCTCAGTGCTCTACCACCCCCACAGTCCTTTACAAATCTGTAAAATGGGGGGGGGGGTAGGAGGGTGCCATTTGCTTCTCCTTTCACCTACTACTGGTCAAGTCAACCCCCTTCCCACTCTCTACACTGCAGACCTGGCAGAGTTTAATGAAATTATGGCCAAGCCGGATGACAACCAAATGGACCTAAATGACAGCCACTCACTAGGATGCTGCATTTACTATAGTCTATTTTACTCACTTTCTCCCTCCTCCCAGTAGACCCTTCCAACCACAGGAATGTTGGCTTTCTGAGTGATACCTGCACAAAATTGCTGATAAGAGAAGGGAATGATTTCACTCTCCAACTTGCATGGCTCTAACTGTGTGGGTCCTGCAGCCCGAGGAACCAACTTTTTGGGGTCAGAATGGAAGTGGGAAAGATTGCTGGATCCAAATCCCCCGCCCCCATTCCACCCCTGGTTGCTGAAGCATACACATAGTGTGGAACAGGTAAAGAGTTCCTGAGATTCTCTTTGTGGAACATTAAGTACACTATAAACTCTAAACACAGCTGTGTAGAGTGTTGAAAAAAATATGCTGTATGCCAACCTCAGACATATGGAATGAAATACAGCCATCTCTGAGAACAGCATAGGTGGTCTCTATACATAAAATATAAGCAGAATATACTATAAAATTAAACACAGGTCAGCAGGAAAATAAATAGAATTTAAATGAGGCTACAGAAAATATCTAAAAATAAGTAGCGTAAAAGCTTGGATAAGGATGCAGCTAACTGAAATTAAATCAAAAGAGTTTCCGTCTAGACATTAGGAAGACTTTTATAACAGAGCAGTTCCTCAGTGGAACAGGCTTTCTCAGGAGGTGGTAAGCGCTCCTTCCCTGGAGGTTTTTAAGCAGAGGCTAGATGGCCATCTGTCAGCAATGCTGACCTTAGGCAGATGAGAGGAAAGGCATCTTGACCATCTTGTGGGCATGGAGCGTGGGTCACTGGGTGTGTGTGTGGGGGGGGAGGTAATTGTGAATTTTCTGCACTGTGCAGGGGTTGGACTAGATGACCCTGGTGGTCCCCACTCTATGATTCTACAATTCTAACATTCTTGTAGGCTTCTGGAACAAAGAAAAGGACTGACAGAGATAAGGAATGAACTCTGGAACACTAGTGCAATAACCAAGGGAGCCCTGGCTCTCACAATGATAAGCAGGGCCCTCTCAAAAGATCCTGAAGGGTAAGACGGCTCACAGAAGAAAGCATTTCAAAATATGCTAAGGATATATGGGACTTTTAGGTCCAAACTACAAGGCTTCCTTGAACTAGACCTTGAAAAATAACCAGCAGAGTTTACAAACTTAGAAGAAAAAGAAGAGTTGGTTTTTATATGCCAATTTTATCTACTTTTTAAGGAGAATCAAACTGGCTTACAATCTCCGTCCCTCCCGCTCCCCACAACACTCACCTTATGAGGCAGGTGGGGCTGGGAGAGCTCTAAGAGAGCTGTGACTAGCCCAGGGTCACCTAGCTGGCTTCATGTGTAGGAGTGGGGAAACCAACCCGCTTCACCAGATTAGCCTCCACCGCCTCATTTGGGGGAGTGGGGAATCAAACCCAGTTCTCCAGATTAGAGTCCACCACTCTTAGTACCAAGCCGTTCAGCCCACCATGAGATCCTTGAATGGACTATGTCTCCTGTTCCTAGACTCAGGCTATTAGCGGGCCAGCCGGCAAGAATTAACTCCATCTCCAACGTTGCATTAATTCCGAGTCCAGCTAGAGCTGAGTGGACCAAGGACACTGGTGTTGGACACCACCGCTGAGGGTGGAATGGGCCTTTTCAGGCAGGCTCGCAAATGCTGTAAATAAGAAAATGAACCCAACGGACCACTAAACCAGGAAACGTGCTTTTCTTGAGCATGCTGGACACTATATGGATTCAGTCCCTCCCACAGCAGAATAAGCATGTTTTGCGCCACTCGGTTTTGCTTTTCTTGACCATGCTGGACACGATATGGATTCAGTCCCTCCCACAGCAGAATAAGCATGTTTTGCGCCACTCGTTTTTGCACGGAGTACCTGGTATATAATTGCTCTGTGGTTCGATGCCTGCTGGAAAGTTAGTGTTTTCGGGAATGGAATGAGTATAGTCATCAAGTGGCGGAAGCTCGGTCAGAATCTCAGTATGTCGCGGCACTAGGACAGGAGGCAGAACTGGGGGAGAAAAGCCCAAAGTGTTAGATAAGACACTGTAGATAGATACTAACTGCAAAGCTTAATAAAGCCAGGATCAAGAACCAACTTTGCACCCCGCCCAAACTGCACCAATCTCATCCAGGCAGCTTGTTTCAAAGGACAACAGGCAATGGTGACGTCAGCTGGCCTGACACACACTCGATCCATGTTTCCTTCGTGTTAAAAATGGCAACTGGGGGATGGTTTAGGAAAAGGATGCAGCTTCCTAATACCAAGGGGAAACCTTCAGGATGCTGGGGCCGGGGGTGGAGGGGACAATACAAGATGCCCCAAGTAAATCAAGCAAAACATAGTACAAGTTGAATATCCCTTATCTGGACTGCTTGAGACCAGAAGCGGTTCATATTTCAGATCTTTCAGTATTTTGGAATATTTTGGAATTTTTGCATACACATCTTGGGGATGGGACCCAAGTCTAAAAAAAAAATTCATTTCGGTTTTATATATATTTTGCATATACTTTATATAAATCGTGTGAATGTAATTTTAAACAATATTCTTAATAATGTTGTGTACATTGAACCATCAGTGGCACTGCTGAGGGCTGGCGAGTAATTGCGGCTCAAGAGGTCCAGTTTTCGGATCAGTCCAGATAAGGGATATTCAACCCGTAAAGACATACAGCTTTGGCTTCCCTATATTCCTCTGGCTCACCATTCTCCACAATAAAGCTATAGTTAGTACATTGTGAAAGCAAGGAGGTTCCCTTTTTTAAGATCACAGCCACCAGGAAAAACATTTCAGAGAGACCATGGCTAGGCTCAGACCACCCAATAAGATTTAGAGCTCAGAGATTTTAAGAAGAGTTGGTTTTTATACTCTGCTATTCCTCTACCTTAAGGAGTCTCAAGGTGGCTTACAGTCACCATCTCTTCCTCTCCCCACAGTAGGCACCCTGTAAGGTAGGCAGGGCTGAGAGAGTTCTGAGAGAACTGTGACTGGCCCAAGATCACCCAGCAGGCTTCATGTGGAGGAAATCAAACCCGGTTCTCCAGATTAAAGTCCGCCGCTCTTAACCATTATACCATGCTGGCTCTCTGGTTTTCAAATGTTCTGCCCAGTGCAGAACTCACTTTTTTGGCCTCAAGGTCAGTCTGATACTACTGGAAGGTAACTCTGGGAAGCCTTCCTCTCAAACTCTGCACACAGTGAAAATTAGTAAGAGACTTAGTCAAGCAAGCCCGCCGAGGCAACGCCTTTACACCAACAGTGGCTTGCGGTCTTCCTACCTGGAGTTTCCACTCTCTGGTAATGGTATGGATTTACGCACACTTCATCCTTTTTAAGGTTAAAAGCATAATCACAGTTCTCAATTGCCTTAAGTTCGTGGTGACTGTGAAGGTCAGGCCAGCGCCACAACCGGCAGTAAATGACGTGCGGCAATCCTTTACGGTGAGACACTTGCAGGCGGCCATCGAGAGACCTAAGGGGAGGAAAAATGTTCCAGAAATATTCAGAGGTGTTCACAGGGGGGCACTCTCAAGTTGAGATGTTCAGAACTGCGGGAGTTTATTCCCACCACCCATCCGCCGAAAGGGCTACAAGAGAAATCTTGCACTCTTCCGGGAAGTCTCGAAAGAAGGAGACAGCATTATAAAACAGCCCCTGACTTATACTGGCACCTGAATCCAGCTGTCCTTGTGCATGAGGGGCCATAGAGGCCACTGCACATCTACGTTACTTTAATGCTCTACCCCCCACTCACCCCAATTCCTCACAACTACACTAAAACAGTTATTTCTTTAAGTACATCTGCCATACAAGACTGCGCAATAAGATTACAAGCAGTCAGATATCCGAGTGATTCACGTTGGCTTGCAACTCGAAGCTTGCATTAGACATAGCTGTGTTTGCTTGCGGGTTTTTTCCGCGAGCTGTTTGCGTTCTCACATCCCTTGCTGCTACCGGTTGAAAAGTTTTGCTAGTTTTAAGACAGAGACTGCCTAGGCCTACACAAATGCAGATGGTTTATGACTCATGGGATGAGAAAGACGAACTTCAGGGCACAATGCAAGTAAAGGGTGACATGGAAAAAAAACCCATCAAAAGCCTAGACAAACTGCTCACTCAACATTGGGGGTTTTTTAGTCTCGCCGAAAGCACATACCTGACCGACAAGTCAAAAACAGTGTGCAAACTAATGTTTTTTAAACACACACTTGATAAGAGATTTAAAACTCCCTGATCTTGTTAAACAAACACCAGACCACGTGGTTGCATTTCCCAGGCCCCTAGGTTTCCCCCCTTTCAACGGCACTGATGTGGAATGAGGATTTTCCAAAGTTAGAATTTCATTGGTCAAAACATCAGCTGAGAACACTTAAGGAAAATAAAAACTATTGTTCTAAAATGCTTTGCTGACTAGGAAGCATTTCCAAGTAGACAAGACCCTCAAAAGCCAGTCCCTCCCACAAGATCTCTAGAATGAGACACAGGGCAGAATATTCACCTGGTTTGTTCAGAGAAGCTGTAAAGGCCTGATGTTTCCCACTGATCTATCGTATTTGGTGTACTCAGTCCCCAAATTTCAGAGCAAGTGCTGTGCATAAATTGAAAAAAACAAAAACAAAAAAAGTCGATGTGAATATGGAAGCATGGTTATTCAAACTACCGTGATGTAAAGACATGGGGGGGGGGGAGGGGAGAAATGTACAGAAAGCTCCCTTTCACGTAGAAGATACCGCTTTTAGAACACAGGTCTTGGTTGCTGTATTTTCTATGTGAAGGAGGCCAACAAAATGGAACATGTGACTCAAGGTAAAATGATGTCTTAAAAAGGTGACCAAGTTAGCCGAATTTAAACAAATTGGCATATTCGTAAGATACCTTAAAACAGGCAAAACCTCAACCTGGCAGAACACAGTATCCATTTTTTTTTTATTTTGTAAAAAGGGATTACCATTGCAAGCGTACTGAAAGTCAGAAATGAAAGCCACATCAATAGGAAGTTAATATTTCTGCAAAGTTTTAAAACAGCAATCGAGAACCGCTAGTGTGGTATAGAATGATCACTAGCGTGAATGTGCAGGCCTTGTTCAAAAAACCACCCTAAACCATCCAGTTGCCCCAGTTTTCTATGCCACAGAGGGGGAGAAAGCTTATGCTGCTGTGGCCAAGTACACCACTATCGATTTGAAAGAAACATTTTTTAAAAAAATTCAGCAACTCAGAGTTAACACGTGGGGTGTATTTTAACCCAAAGCACTTTTTCTTAAAATGGCAAACCAAAGTTAGCTGCCATTTTACAGAAACCCAACTTCATAAGGCCGCCAATCCAAGGAAAAGGACAAAAGCACAACAAATAACCATTTATACTACTGCACAAATGAAGCAGAAGGACTATCCACTATATTTCTATGTACCTGCTTTGCATTCTTTAGGAACTGTATGCTGGGTTTCCAGCTACCAGAAAATAGTGTTATGTATCTACGAGATACTATTCTAAAGTAAAGTATCGGGTGAAGCATCTGAGATCCGCAGACTTTTACTATTCTTTCCTGGAGAGCTCAATTAGCCTTCAAGCCTTCCAACCCTTACCAACAGAATAAGGCAACCCGATGTGAGTTACCCCAAAGCCCGTTAGGCATGCTGCAACCTCTGGGACCAGCCAGCAGCAATGTCTTAGCTCTGAATGGTCACATCTCATGATGAAGAACCAGAGGGCCAGCCACCTTGCATGCTTAATGGGATACAGTGAGCAATGTTTGCCTGGGGAGTTTCCATTAATATAGCAGCTGTTAAAAGGGGGATCTGTTAATGGTGGTTTTGCATTATCCTCAGTATTGCAGAATCAGCCCACAAAGTCTCACAGGAAAGTGATGGTTGTCCACCTGCCCAGACATATACATTAATCACTTATAGCCTGGAGAAGGGATAAAGAGAATTTTTGTACAGCTGTTTTACGTATTCTAACTACGCATGGTTCATTCTCACAAGTGACCTGGAAAAGTTATTTGCCCTCAAATATCAGTATTTCCAGATTCTGAGAACACCAATGCAAATTTCAAACGATATCTCAACGGCTAAGGTATTGAAATTACCAAATATCTCAAAACAAACCAGTTCTTTCATAATTTTTTCTTTTTCTTTCCAATACCATTCATTACCTATGAAGCATCACAGGTAATTTTGATCGCAAAAGCCATGTGCATTCTGCATCACAAATTCACACCCAAACCACACATTCTTTAGATATTCCACTATTGTGAAAAAACAGTTAAACTGAAACTAGCATTTATCAATCATAAATTAAGGCCATATAATGGACTTGGGTCCTTGTTCTTGGCTAGGCTTGCCAAGACCGGGTTGGGAAATTCCTGGAGATTTTGGGGTTGGAGCCTGAGGAGGGCGGGGTTTGGGGAGATGGGGTATAATGCCATAGAGTTCACTGTCCAAAGTCGCAATCTCCAGGTGAACTGATCTGTCGCCTAGAGATCAGTTGTAATAGCAAGAGATCTCCAGCCACCACCTGGAGGTTGGTACTCCTACTCTTGACCCTTCAGTATTTTCACACTCTTGACTGTACAGACACACCTATTTGCCCATGAGTGGGCTGCAGGTTTACATGAAGCCCTCCCCACCACTTCTAGGTTACACATTAACATGACCTCTTGACCAAGGTTGGCAAAGCTCTAATCTAGAGCCAGAGTAAGGAGAAAAAGTCATGTGCTGGGGGAGCACATGAGACCTTGGAGGCAATTAAGCTATAAGCATTACCCTAGAAAAACCAGGTGGGAGGAGATCTAGCACTCACTGTGTTCTGACACTGAGCGCCCTAAAGAGGGGGCTTGCGGAAGTTATCTTGCTCAGGCTCCAAGCCACCAGTCTCTTAGCTCCATGGCACAACTCTGCTATGCCTCTGGAAACCAAATACACGCCACAGCACTCCGGTCCTGCATTTCACAAGTTTACTTTCTGGGGAGTTCTCATATACCCAAGACCACAGGGACACTTCTGAAAACAGTCTCTTGAGTCACTTAAGCCGGAAAAGCCAGTTCTCCCTTTTGGAAAACGCTTTCTTTCTTAAAGCATTTCTTCTTGTTTGGAGTGAGTCTCCATCTCCACAGAGGAAAGGTTTTGAAAATTAGTACCGGTGAAGGCTGACCAATGGTTCCTATTGGGTCAGAAATCGTTTGCAAAAAGCCCATTCACCCTCCCCCCAATGCTTTTAAATGAAAACCACCTAGCAGTAGCTCCAGATGACGGAACTGCTGACTGTTTTTGCTCTTCCAGGGCTCTCCTATTAATTCAGAATTTAAAATTCAAGTAATACAAATTCATTGCCAAAACCACAACTTAGTCCAAACGTTCGTGTATTCCCAGCATTCACCAAGTACCTCTTGTAAAAACTATTTATGCTGAGCCCTTTGAATTAGAAAAGTTGCTTCAAAACAGTGAAAAGATATTTTCAAGAGCAGGCTGGATTTAAAATGCATACATACATACATACACACACATACATGCACACTGTATATATGGTCTGTCAAGGCAGATCTCAAATGTGTGATTTGATGAGGAGGGAAGAAAAAGAAAAGTTGGTTTTTATACCCTGATTTTCTGTACCTTAAAGGAGACTCAAACAGGCTTACAATCGCTTCCCCTTCCTCTCTCCACAACAGACACCTTGTGAGGTAGGTGGGGCTGAGAGAGCTCTAAGAGAACTGTGACTAGCCCAAGGTCGCCCAGCAGGCTTCATGTGGAGGAGTGGGGAAACCAACCTGCTTCACCTGATTAGAGTCCACTACTCTCAACCACTAACACCATGCTGGGAGATCAAGACTTCAACATCTTGAGCTTCCCCAATTCAAATGGCTTCTAGAATCTCCCCACTTCCATCATTTGGGAAGGCAGAACTAATCTGACAAAGGGCAAAGCTTCCCTCTGCCATGATTCCTCAAAAGAAGAAACCCAAACTTGGTTTTTCTGAGGGCAGTAGGAAGAAGGCCATTCTCCCAGCAAACTCAAAGAAACATGCCTTGTATACAGCTTTTGTGATAAATGTTCAGCAGAATCCACTGAGATCATGTGCATGGCATCTTTTTGGGTGTGAATTCTAGAGCGCTTCTTCAAGTTACATGCGGCAGGTCAGTGCAACACAAGCCTCTTCTGTCTACTCAAAACTTTAGTTCTGATTAAGTTCTGATTAAGGTCCAACTGGGTCAAACCAGTTTAAAGTCTGTACACCCCCTCTCTGAGGGAAGACTGACTAGAGATCCACGAGGCACCAATGCCACACGACACACTACGTTGATCTCTCGGAGCGGCCCTTCCTCGTCAAAGTGTCAGAGGATGCTTCCAGCAAAAAGCGCTACCTAAGGCCAACTACAGCAGCTACGGATTTAGGGCCTGGAGGCTGGAGTCTCTGAGCAGGTTCAAAGTACAGCATGAATTTGGCTCTGCGAAACCGCCAAAGATTAAAACTTAAACAAATATTACAGCACTGGGGGTTCAAGGTGGGGAGAGAAAACCATGTTCATTGTATCTTAACCCTGAATTTCAGGTACTGCAAATACTCAAGTAGCCAATAAAGGACAGGTGACAGCAGTAGCCAAAATAAGTTAAATCTCTGGATCGACACGTACAGCTATCTTGTTGGGAATTAGTATACGAGTTTTGTCTCTGCCAGGATTACAAAAGGAGTGAAATGTTTTTCGTTTACATTGACTCAGGGGGGTGGTGCCAGCCACTTGGCAAGTGCTGATTGGTCAGATCAAGAGCTATGGGTCATGTGATGTTCTGGCACGATCCCAAAAGCGTCAATTGAACTGCCATTTTGGTTAAGAAGAGACTTACTTCTTATCACTTCTTCTTCCTTAAGTAGATAGTGTTAACTATATTCTTTACTGAGTTTTAAGTCTTAGAGCCTGTGAGCCACGTGCTGGCAAGAGTTTAGGGAACGAATTGTAGATATGAGTTATTAATTTATATTCCAAGTTTATCCTCTTTTTGATAAACTAAACCTCTATATTTACTGAAAGAAAGCAATGCGTCTTGAACTGTGTGTGTGTGTGTCTAATCTATGAACCACAGGCTCACGATTTATCGCAATCTATCTCACAGGTAGCGGAGGCTGAGCTAGCAGCTTGCAGTCCCCAGAAGCAAAAAAGAAACTCTCAAAGCCAGAACAAACAGCCAGAATTAACAGCGTGGGATACGGAGAGTGTGACACAGGCTAACTTTTCACACATGACCAAATGCATCCTCCTGTTACCATTCAGCAACACCTTGGATTCAATTGGCACGTCAGGAAACGCAAGGCCAGCACAACCCCAGGGAAAAGTAACCAGCCAAGGTTCACCGGTGGTGTTTTCACCCTTGAGTGTATCCCCAAAGCTTAAAAGACATACAAAGCTGCTACGGGACCCTGATGCCCCGTTCCAGTATGAAGTGGCTGTGTGGGGAGATGAGGAATTGCAAGACCCGGGTTCAAATCCCCCATCAACCATGAAGGCCGCCGGGGGGGGGGGGGAGATTGGGCTACTCACTCTCCTAGCGCAAAATATTTCAAGGGGCTGTCGTAAGGATAAAAGGGAGAAGCAGAAACCGTATATGCTGCCCTGAGCCCTTTGCAGTGAGGGCATTATGACATGCAGCACACAGATAGTCCTGGCTTAAAGCCAGACATTCCACACAGCGAAATCCTGAACAGTATGGATGCTTGAAGTGCCTGTCAATCATCCCAGTACATCCATGCTCACTGGCCAGAACCAACAAAGTATACATTTTACCCGAGTCAGTTCAGGAGCTAGGTGCTATTTGTGCTTACCACCAATCTTCCACGCTGTTTGTGTGTGTGCCAGCAGGCTTGGAGGTGACATCTTGCACACTCCTGGCCTTGGAGCAAGCAGCAGCATGAGGCTTATACCACTTCTCTTTGCTCTCGAGTTTAACCGAGCAAATGAAGCCTCCCACCAGCTATACAGGGAGGGGAGGGAAGACTGCTTCATGCTACACGGAGGACTGATGCGGGCAGAGGGTGACTACTCCAAACCTCAGCACAGCACAAAAAACCTGACCTGAGTTCTCTGCAATTAACTGAGAAGTTGGGGAAAGGTATCTGTGACCTTCCCTTCATCTCCCCACAACAAGCAACTTTTGAGGTAGGTGGGGCTGAGAGAGCTCTAAGAGAGCTATGACAGGCCCAAGGTCACCCAGCAGGCTTCATGTGTAGGAGTGGGGAAACCAACCCGGTTCACCAGATTAGTCTTCGTTGCTCTAAACCACGGCACCACACACTGCAGCAATCTAACCTTGATGTAACCAGGGCATGTACTACAGCGGCCAGTTCTTTCAAGCCTAGGAAAGGCCACAGCTGGATAACCAGTCAAAGCTGGTAAAAAGCGCTCCTGGTTGCAGCGGCCACAGGCTTATCCAGCGGCAAGCTCGGGCCCCAGAGCAACCCGCAGATTATGGACTGGTTCCTTCAAGGCAAGCACAACTCCATCTAGAAGGCATGAACCCTTAATTCCTGGGTCAGCTCTTCTGCTAACCAGTAGCACTTCTGCCTTGTTGGGATTAAGCTTCGGTTTATCAGGTCACAGCCACTCAAAAACTGCCTCCAGGCACTGGTCCAGGGATTCTACAGCCTCCCTGGGAAGCACAAGGTAAGAGCTGAGTGTCATCCACATACCGGTGCCAACCCAGGCCAAATTTCCTGATGAGCTCACCCAGCGGTCTCATGCAGATGTTAAAAAGCATAGGGGACAATATGGAACCTTGCGGGACCCCACAGGCCAAGGGGCTGAGCAACAGGCCACAGCACCAAATAAGAGCATAAGAAAGGCCATGTTGGATCAGACCAAGGTCCATCAAGTCCAGCTGTCTGTTCATACAGTGGCCCAACCAGGTGCCTCTAGGAAGCCCACAAATAAGACTGCAGCAGCACCTGCCTGCCTTCCAAAGCACCTAATATAATAGGCATGCTCCTCTGATCCTGGAGAGAATAGGTATGCATTATGACTAGTAGCCATTTTTACTAGTAGCCATGAATAGCCCTCTCCTCCATGAACTTGCCCACTCCCCTCTTAAAGCATTCCAAGTTGGCAGCCATCACCACATCCTGGAGCATGGAGTTCCACAATTTAACTATGCGATGTGTAAAGAAATACTTCCTTTTTTCTGAAGCCTGCCCTTCAGGAAGGGCCAGAACCACCACAGTGGCTCTCAGTATTTTTTTTATGGGGTACAACCTCTTCTGTCCATATGGAGAAGACTACGCTAGGTTACGGTGAAGCTACAGTTTTTCATGCTTTTTTTGGAAACATGATTGGCAGTGGGGAGGAGGGGTGGCTCAGCAGCAGAGCATTTGCTTGGCACGCAGAAGGTCCCAGGTTCAATCCCCAGCATCTCCAATGAAAGGTAATAGGCGACGTGAAAATCTCTGCTTGAGACTCAGGAGAGCTGCTGCTGGTTGGAGCGGACAAGACTGACCTTGATAGACTAAAGGCCTGATTCGAAAGGCAGCTTAATGTGTTCGAGGCAATCTGCCTCTCAGTCGCTCCAGGGAATAGGAACTATTATTTTCTGTCGTCTGTGAGGAGCAGTGGCTTTAGCCAGTCAATAAAAACTGCCTGAATCCTAGCCCAAGGTGGTAGGTGGGTTTTTGGAAAGCTGTGCTGTGCTTCCAGATGGCAGCAAATGTGAAAACTTAATCTATCTGGCATAATTACCATCTGATCCTGATCATTACTGTTTGTTACTTTCCTTAAAAACATCTCTCGTTCGCCCATATTTTAGAGGCTGTTCAGACTTAGCACCTCGGTTCACTAGCGGTTTTTGACGAAGGGCTCGCTTCGTGGCTGTGTCAACTCATCCAAGCAGTGAACACTCTTCTCATCGCAGGCTCTTTTAACATCTGCTTCTTGTAACTTGTGTTTCTTTGAAAGAGACCACCCAAAATACATGGGAAGTTGGATCTGCTCTTCGATAAAGTTTTAAATTTTCAACCTCCCTTTCCTCCCCCCTCCCAGCTGTGTCTAAAATAAGTCAGACAGCAGTTTACTGGTTAGAGTGTCAGACTAAGATCTGAGACCCCTTGAGCCGGTCACTCTCAGCCTAACCTTCCTCACATGGTTATAGTGAAGATAAAGCGGAAGAGCAAAAAAAGATTATTGTAAGCTGCTCTGGGTGTCCACTGGGGAGAAGAGTGGGCTTATGTTTTAAAAATCACTGCAAGTAATATTTCACAATAAAATCATTCAGATATTCAGCAGTGAGTTTGCACAGGATACATCCAGCCAGCGTGGTGTAATGGTCAAGAGCGGTGGTTTGGAGCGATGGACTCTGATTGGGAGAACCGGGTTTGCTTCCCCCACTCCTACACATGAGAGGCGGATGCTGCTCTGGTGAACTGGATTTGTTTCCCCGCTCCTACACACGAAGCCAGCTGGGTGACCTTGGGCGAGTCACAGTTCTCTTAGAGCTCTCTCAGCCCCACCTACCTCACAGGGTGTCTGTTGTGGGGAAGGGGAGGGGAGGTGATTGTAAGTCAGCTTGATTCTCCCTTAGGTGGTAGAGAAAGCTGGCATAAAAAAAACAACTCTTCTTCTACCGATGCCTGCCTGTGAGAATCTGATCTCGACTACAATTCAAGGGAATGTGGGAAGGAATGTCAAATTAACGAGACAAGAACAGTAATCGCGTCTTTGGCCTTGCACCAGAGATTCCACCGAGTTGAGGCATCGTTTACAGTCTACTTACAACTGAAACAAAAGAACCCTGATGTGAGAACGTTTGGGAGCTCCCCTCCCCCTCTCCCCCATGGATCAAGTGTACCTACCCTGCAGAAAGGAGGGGAATCTATTTTGCAAAGTATAGAAGATGACAACTCTGCTTTTCAGTCACAGCACAACCTGCTTTGGCACTACCACGTTCATTTCACTATCAAGAATGGGTTGCTAAAGTCATGCCAATCTCTCTTCCAGCTATAAAGAAGAAATCTGAGATAGCCCATACCCATCAGGGTGAAGAATGCCAGGCTTCTGCATCTACAACATGTACTCGTTATACTGGAGGCAGGTTGATTCCTATGGACAAAAGGAACCTTAGCCATTGATGGCAGGAATTTGAAGGTTCACGTGCCATTAATAGTTGTATTGTCATCAAACAGGAAACTAGTTTATTTTAACAGTTGTTATCAAAGAGGAAACTAATGTATTCATACCGAGTAAAGCCCATCAATCAATTCAGCTACCACCGTTACAGGAGCACATTTCACAAAGGCAGGGCTATCTGAGTCATCTGACAACTTATAGATTTTGAAGTTTAAAGGTCTGTTTCACTACGCCTTTCATTTAAAAAAAATACTGTAATAGTAGTCGCTCATTTGAGCACTTTTTGCAGCCCACATCTGTCCTTCTATTGCTGCTAGAAGCAAGCAACCTTTGCTAGAAAGTTACTTGCAGCAGGTGGGATACCGTATTGTCCGGCGTATAAGATGACTTTTTAACCCAGGAAAATCTTCTCAAAAGTCGGGGGTCGTCTTATACGCCGGGTGTCGTCTTATAGGGCTGGTGCTGAAACTTCCGAGCCGGACTGGAGAATCTGCCTGGGGAGCCGCCTCCGCTCTGTCCATGTCCGCCGGAGGAGGGAGGGGAGGCGAGCCCAGCGAGGGCGCTCGCTGCCCGGCTGGGAGTCGGAGCCAGGCGCGCCGGGGCGCACGGAGGGAAGCGCTCGGCCACGCTCCAGCCACAGCGCCAGGCAGGCAGGCGGCTGGCTGGGGCAGCCGCTCTCCCCGCGTCCTTCTCCGCCTCCTGGCTCCTGCCCACCAGCTCCAGCGTCGCGACTGCAGCCTAGCCGCGCTCCAGCCCAGACTGAGGGTGGTTCGGGGCTGAGCGAATGCGGGCGGGCGGTCTGCGCGCTCCTCCTCCTCGGCCCCCCCTGCCTCCCTCCCTCCCTGCGCGTTGGTGCGTCTGGCTCCGCTCTTGCAGCGCGGCCAAGAATGTGACCAACTCCCCAGGCGGGACTCTTCCAGGAACAGGCGCCGCCTCCCCCCGGCCCGACTCGGCTCCCGGCCCTTGTGCAAAAGGCGAGCGAAGGGGGGCGGCAGGGGAGCGAGCGAGGGGCGGGCCTCGGCTGCGGAGGAGTATATTCCAAACTCTATATTTTAACAGGAAAAGTTGGGGGTCGTCTTGTACGCCCAGTCGTCTTATACGCCGGACAATATGGTACTTAGAAGTCATAACAGCACTATGAGCAACGGCACACCTACACCCAGGCAGTTACAGGGAATCTTGGTCTCGTGACTGTTCAAGAGAGCTTACCATAAATTGTGTGTTGTGTTAAGTGTCATCAGGTTGCTTTCGACTCATGGTGACCCTATGAAATAATGTCCTCCAAAACGCCCTATCCTTAAAAACCTTGCTCAAATCTTGCAAATTGAGGGCTGTAGCTTCCTTTAGAGTTAATCCATCTCTTTTTGTTGGTTCTCGTAGGTTATCCGGGCTGTGTAACCGTGGCCTTGGTATTTTCTTTCCTGACGTTCCGCCAGCAGCTGTGGCCGGCATCTTCAGAGGAGTAACACTGAAGGACAGTGTCTCCTCTGACCTCCCAAAAAGGCTATGCTGGGTATTACAGGACCTGCATGGACAAAAGCCATGCAGGAGAGAGGCTGCAATAAGCAGGTGAATCAGTCAAGATTGAGCAAAAAGCTGGCTGGACAAAAAGCTGGCAAACATCATCATCTGCTGTTCTATTATGTGGTTCCAGGTGTCTAAGACACATGCCATTAATAGGACCCAGTGATGAGCCAAATGTGGAACAAAACAAAAACTTTAACTGCCAAGAACACAAAGGTTGGACAAAAAAAAAAAAAAAAGCAGGACCCGCTGAGAACTGAACTGGGGAATTTAATGGCTTCTTAAACCAACTGGAATGCCTGTGGACTGGTTAACTGTTACATGATGAGCTGAAATCGAATAACTAGTGAAAGCTGCAAAGAAAGTGAAGGAACATAAACTGACATTTAGGTTTACCACGTTTAATAACGAAAGATTTAGAATTTTATGTCATCTAAATCACTTGGATTATTTGATATATTGGTTAAGAAAAGGTCAGAAAGGAAAGGGAATCCTATCCCCCTATCCCAGAAAGGAAGCTCTACAAATTGAGGAATAGCTTTTCATGAACTGGAGAGCAGTAGTGATGAAGTCTTCCACAAGTGAAATGCAGTCAGTTTCTATAAGCAGAATACAGATTTTTTTAATCAATAATCATAGAATCATAGAGTTGGAAGGGGCCACACAAGCCCGCTAGTCCAACCCCCTGCTCAGTGAAAGATCAGACTAGAGCATTCCTGACACGTGTTTGTCCAGCTGCTACTTGAAGACTGCCAGTGAAGGGGAGCTCACTACCTCCCTAGGTAGCGGATTCCACTATTGAACGATTCTTACTGTAAAAAAAAAAAAATCCTAATCTCCAGCCGGAACCGTTCTGTCTGTAATTTAAACCCACTATTGCGAGTCCTATCCTCTGCTGCCAGCAGGAACAGCTCCCTGCCCTCCTCTAAGTGACAGACCTTCAATTACTTAACGAGAGCAATCATGTCTTCCCTCAACCTCCTCTTCTCCAGACTAAACATTCCCAAGTCCCTCAGCCTTTCCTCGTAAGGCTTGGTCTCCAGGCCCTTGATCGTCCTCATCTGATATCTAAACTAGATTCTTTATATAAAACCTTCTCTAAAGAAATGTGTAACAAGAGGAATGATTCTGATAATAGAATTAAGGAATTACGAGAAACGCCGAATGAATCAGATTTGCAAAGATTACAAGAATAAGATGAGGGTGCAGGAGCCCTGTTTATATATCAATCTAGCAATGGACAGACTGATTAACTGAAATCAGTGCAACAATCTTATACTCTAGGGTTGCCCCAAGTAATGGAAAGCAAAAAGTTAGGGTTTTTTCAAATTCTGAATAGCAGGTAGGCTTTTAAGCCAATTTATGGCTAAAAACATGGTAATACTCATTTAGATTCCTAAAAGAAATCAACAGATGTTTTAATTTGTGGCAACAGCTTCAAGCAATTAGTTGATTTGTACAGAACTCTAGGTTAGTGACGAATTATTGTTTTCTGCTCTTAAAACCCCTTAATTTTAAGGAATAGGTAGTTTAAACCTGTCATTTCTGTGAGATAAAACGTTTGTGAGGTTTTGCGTATTATTTATTGAGTCACAGCAAGGTTACGTCTTTCTGTGCCAAATCTGATATCAGTTGTCAGTACTGGATTAAAAAAAAATACCCTTGGTTTCTTTTTTAAGTTTACACTTTGTTTTTTTACTTTTCTGTCTGCAAACACGGCCAGTTAAGATTACTATTCTATTACCATATGATTCACTAATGTCTATAAGTGACAAAATAGGAAGGGAAATGGTGAGAGAATTAATGCAAGTAAATTAGTGTGCAACTGCCACTAGCTTTATGCTTAAAGTGCTTGTTGGCAAAGGTATTAAACTAAAATTCCAAGCACAGAGATGTCAAAGATCATCCAAACGTTGAACTCATTCACTCTTTAACATGAGCTTCTGAGATTCTGCGAATCCTCGATTTAAATAAGTAAATTAATGTTTAGGAGTGCCTTGTCTTGATAACCCTATGGTGTTTCCCTAAGTCAGCTGTGACTTGATGGCACTTTCTACCTAAATGACAGAACCCAGAGCGTTACACCCTGTGGGATATTCGTCTTTTGAAAATAGCGTTGGTGGTTGCTGCTTTACCTCTGAAGGTATGCAGAGCCAACAAACTGATGAGTACTCATGGGGGGTATATTTTCTCTAAATGAGACTATGTTTACAACTACCATGGCTAGTGGAAATCTTTTCACAAGTATCTTCTTCTGAAAAGCCATTTACAGTATCATTCATCACAATATTCCATGGACTGAATTTCCACAGCTTGTACCCGGGGGAAAATGTTTTTAGCTACCTGCAATTTCAAAAAAGCATCTCCCATTACCAGCCCTAGTCTGTTTTTTAAAAGACATTTAAGCAATATAAAGCAGCTTTCTCAAAGATGATTTAAATTATATTGTCAGCTTTGTAGACACTTTTTGCGGTGGTGGAGAAACTGCTAACCCAATCAGTATCTACCATGTATTGTATGATTAGAAAAGGCACCTGCTACTTAATAAATCATAACAAAGTCCATGATCTAAGATGCAGGCTAACCTAGCCGCCAGACCTCTTCTAGGTCATTTATGCATGGGAGTTTTACCTGAGGATCGTTGATCGCTGGACCCACTTTCCTTTTGGGAATTTACGCACCAGCAGTCTCCAAGCTCAAATCAAGTCCCTGCCCTTTAAATGCTGCTTTGTAATTAGCCTACTTTGTAGAGCTTACTATGAGAAAAAAAACCTCCCCCCCCCCCCAAACCCAACTGCTGCATAAAAAAGCATTTTAAGAACAAAAAACGGAGCAATCTGAAACGGGGAGGGAGGAATCCAAGCCTCATTTTCAAAAAGCCTTTCATCTGCTCAGAAAGAGCTCTGAGGAAGCAGGAAGCATTTGAACCCCTGCCTCTTTACACGCTGCTTCCTATCAGCAATTGTAATTGGCTGTGAGAGAAACCAAGCTTGTGTGTCCCACGCTTTGCCTTATGCACAGGGATTTCACCTGGGCTGAGCTCAGGGAAGAGGAAAGAATCAGGGCTGGGAAGTCCCGGGATTTGCAAGGGTTGACAGTGAGGTCATCTCTAATGGACAGAAAACTCATAGATAACTCCAAGAAACAACCAAGACAGACCGGGGGCAAACGTGAGTGAAGGTACCCATGAATAAACAACTCTATAGAACCTTCCTCTCAATATCCGCTCTCCCTGAGCCATCTGTGAATCCCCAGTCTGACTTGAGGGGCTGGCACTATAGCTGCTGCTGAAACACACCCTCCTCCTCGGCCTCATCCAGAGTTTATTTCAGCACACTCAGCCAAATGCAAGACAGGCTATCCAGATTAAGAGATCAACAGTATTTGTTACCATGTACTTAAGATTTGCCATCCTTCTCCGGTCCATACCATCTAAGAAAGTTAAACATCAGTTCCAATACAAATCTTACATATGCACTTCTTCCATGTCAGAACTCTTTCTACAGTTTCTTACCCTCTATAAAAAGGCCACCCAAGCTTTCTTCTGTTTAAAGAAATCAGTGAAAGTCCAATAGCATTATAACATCAGCTCACCCTTTTTTGGATATCCATAAAGCATTTTAACCCCCACCTGGATAGCCCAGGCTAGTCCGATCTCATCAGATCTCAGAAACTAAGCAGGGTCGGCCCTAGTCAGTATTTGGATGGGAGACCACCAAGGAAGAGGGAGGCAATGGCAAACCACCTCTGTATCTCTTGCCTTGATAGCTCTACAGGTCGCCATGAGTCGGCTGAAACTTGAGGCAACACAAAAGAATTTTAATGACTTTGCTTTGCAGAAATCATTGTGCCTTTTTCAATGTCACATATTTGTCCATGTATTTAATTCCTTCATCAAAATGTTCTAGCAGACACCCAGCCCTGGGAACCTTCTTTTTACAAAGTTAACATGACAACTGCTTTCCTTTCAATTGGGATGGGGGCTGACTCTACCCATTACATAGTCTAATACAGCCCTACACTTTTGGAAAGTGACAGACCTATGGCTCATGACTGTTTAGTTTGATGCAATTGTGACATTTACTGTATGATGCTCTGATAAAAATGGTGTATCACCAGCATCTTGAGATGTGAGGATGGGACAAACAATGCATTTAATCTTTCCTCACGACTTACATCATCTTGTACACATGAAACTGCCTTATACTGAATCAGATTCTTGGTTCATCAAGGTCAGTATTGTCTACTCAGACTGGCAGCAGCTCTCCAGGGCCTCAAGCAGAGGCCTTTCACATCACCTGTAACTGTTAACTGGAGATGCCAGGTGACTGAACCAGGAACCTTCTGCATACTGAGCTATGCTCCCCCAACCCATAACCTTTGGTTTACAAGACTAAATGAATACCATTCCCTAGATACTCCTTTTAAACTTCCAAGTATTTATATTCCACCTTATAAACAATGCAACAACAAGTCGCAAAGACACAAAAGCCTATGAGTCCATTAACAACATTCACACAATTGCACAGATTAAAAATGCACTGAAATCTGCCAAAACGGTTTACCCTCCACCAAATGCCTCTAAAATAGAACCACCTAGCAGGTCTTCTTATTAAATGCAGCCAGTGAAGATGCAATATGCACCAACTCCAGTAGTCCACCCCAGAGGGCAGAGAATCTGTGACTTACTAGTTGTCGTACAAACGATGCCAAGAAAAAGCACTGCTAGGAGAAGACTTTCTGAAGAACATAATTAGTATACGAAAGTTTCACCAAATGGGCTTGACTAAGGGTAGCAGAAAACCAGTCAAAGAATGGATAAATTCTTGAGTTCCAATAATTTGCATGTCAACTTTTTTTTTTACTTGCATGCAGACTTACATTTTCCATATTTCCTATTTGTGTTCATTTTCTACACTTGGGAAGATGTTCCATTTCTAAAAGCCTCCATGGCCTTTTTATAGCTTCCTTGACCATGCTGGCATCTTCTTGGCCACACCATCTTTGCTCAATGCATATATCTTTTTAAAAACTGAAGCTCCCTATAGAAGCGGCCCCCTTGTCTTCACTGTTCTTTAACACCAATGCTCAAGTTCCAATTACTCTAGTTCATATACACTCTCACTCTTCTCATCAGAGGACCAGAGAAGCAATCAAGATGTTCCAGAAACCAAACAAAGGGTAAAGAGATATTGTTTTATTGTGCCAATGCGTAAGGAGATATTGTTTTATTGTGCTAATAGGTGGCTTTATGATGAAGTTAAAGATTTTTTAAAGTTTTTTATATCTCTTCTGAGCTGCCCTGAGGGCTCCATATGGGCTCTTACAGCAGGCAGGACCAATTCTAACAGCAGACATTGTTTATACACAACCAGCCAGTTTAATTATCATTTGCAGTTTTGTTCAGTAAATATTAGCTGACTGAAGTGTTGACCAAGGAAAAGCCCAGTTCATATCCATTTCAAGGAGGACACATTAGTGGAAGGACTCCCAGATGCTACCATCTAACTACTTCATACACTTTAACACAGGGGTGCCAAACATAAGACCCACAGGCCAGATCCAGCCCCTTGAGAGTTCTTATCCGGCCCGCGATCCAGCCACCCCCGCCAACTCTTGATCTGGGATGCTGAGGCCCGGCCTGACCATGTGACATTTATGTCATATGTGGCCCTCGTAGCAATTAAGTTGGACACCCCTACTTTAACAAATGCCTAACAGGAATTCTAGTTAGCAATGCCCACACATGGAGCTCAATGTGTGGCGAAAATTGCTGAGGCAAAAGTTTCAATTAAGAAAATAAATGTTAAGAAAAAAAGCAGACATGTTATTCACAGACCTTGCTGAAACACAATACATTTATGGCAGACTTAAAACCACAGCGAGATTAGACATCACAGCTGGCGTACTCCATTTGAGTGCTGCAGGGTTCTTACCTTGGTATCGTGACACATTTTGTATTGCAGTTCTGAGTGGTGATTGCTTTCTCGAGCTCGTCAAGCTGCCCGGTCTTCTTCAGCTTCTTCACTAAGCTCTTCACAGCTTTCTCGCACCATTTCTCCTCCTGACCATTCTGCTCGCTCCCACCAGCACCTCCCGAGCCACCAGCGGACTTCTTCCACCCCAGCAGCCTCTTCACGACAGGTGGGGTAAATGGCAATATTGATGACATGGCCAAGGCGTAGTACAGTTGCCGCAAGAATTCAGCTGCCCCGCACAATCTATGGAAGAGGGGGGAATCTGTTAGACAGCTCAGTGAGAACACACCTTACTTAATCTTTCAGAAGAAAGACAGCCTACCAGAAGCCCTTGAAACCTGAAATATACACGACAGCACAAAAGGCTGCTGTTAAATTGCCATTTCTAAAAAGGCGGATTGTCCTCTTTTTCCCTATTATAAGAGCTCTCATCGCATACTTTTAAATTCATTACATTAACGGTGATCAAGGTCTCACAAGCAGGGACGTGTTTACTGTTCCATCGTGAACAATACACACTTCTCTCAGAACCATACTTCATGCTCTCAAAAGATAGCCGAGCCATTTTTCAGGAAGGTTCTAAGACGACAACTGGCTTCGTGAAAATGTTGGGTTTTTTCCCCCTTCCAATGTGTCATTTATGTCTTTGAGCAATGAACAATCAATATGCTAATTTATACTAGGAGTGTACTCCTGTACCTACTTGCCCATGCATAACTTATTTTATATATATATATATATATTAATAACTCTTTATTTAACAGATGGGTCACAGGAACAACTATTTAAGACATTCCAGAAGGTTTCAGTGTATTAAGGCATTTTAGTTGTAACAATTTAAACCATCTTCAGTATCTCTGCAAGCTGTAGAGGTATAACAACAAGGAATCTACCAAGTCAAGACCTTAACAAAAATAACCGCTATAAATATGATAATACAGCTATAATAAACAAATACAAAATTAGGGTGTGTCAATGTCTGAATATCAATATCAAAGAAAACAACTTGATTACAAGTATTTGAATTACAAGAATCTGAAGGTTACAATTGCTATACAAAAAAACAAGCTCCCGGATGTCACTCGTTTCAAGGGAAAATCTTTTGAAGAAGGAGAAGAAGGAGGAGGATAGTTGGTTTTTATACGCCAATTTTCTCTACCACTTAAGGAAGAATCAAACCAGCTTACAATCACCTTCCCTTCCCACAACAGACACCCTGTGAGGTAGGTGAGGCTGAGTTCAGCGAGAATTGCGCCTATCCCAAGGTCATCCACTGGCTTCATGTGTAGGAGTGGGGGAAACCCACCCAGTTCACCAGATTAGTGTCCGCCGCTCATGTGGAGAAGTGGGGAATCAAACCCGGTTCTCCAGATCAAAGTCCACTCTCACCTTTCTCATATTTAGAGACAGAAAAGTAGTTCACATAAAGCTATGTAGTCTTGACCTTGAGTTAATAAAGAGGCCCATGCCCATGTAGTCGATCCTGACGACATATCGAGCAGACAGATAGCCTTCTCTCAAAGCATTTTGCCTTCCAAGTATGAATTGGTCTAAATAGAAGTATGTCATGAAACACTAGAAATCCAGCCATTTCTACCATGTATCTATGCAAACGATGGGAGTATCCGGACCGCAATGAATATGTAGGGCTGGGCCCAGATTAAATGGCAATTTCCACCAACTCCCCCTTCCTGCGGAAGACCCCACCCCTTAATATTCCTCACGGTCTTCTACCCCTGGAGCGGCATTTCATGGAGATCAGTGGCAGCAGTGGGAGAGGGGAGGCAGGTAAGTTCCATTCTGCCATTGCAAAAGTTAGTCTCGATCCAGCACATGAAGCTGCCTTGTACTTGGCCCATCAAGATCATGACTATCTCCTCAGACTGGCAATATCTCTTGGCGGTTTCGGACTTTTCACATCACCTCCCAGCTGATCCTTCTAACTACAGATGCCAGGGACTGAACCTGGGACCTTCAGCATGCCAAGTGGATGTTCTACCACTGAGCCACGGCCCCAACCAGTAGTCCTGATTTGGCACATTGTAAAGCCATTCAATACAAGAACCGTACCCCAAAGAAAAGAAGTACAAGCAAAGGAAGCATAGAATTGGACATCCAACAGAAGCTAAACTGAAATTCTGGCTCTTGTACACAACTAACAAGAGCATATTTGGGTTAGATGAGCAGAAATTCACCGCTGTATGAAGAGGCGTATTCTTGATCATAGAAACTAGTGAAATTAAATACATTACAAATATAATGTGGCTTTTCATTAATATATAGCATTGCTACTGCCTTCAAACTTCGGTAACTAGGTTCTTGTAGGTTATCCGGGCTGTGTAACCGTGGTCTTGGAATTTTCTTTCCTGACGTTTCGCCAGCAACTGTGGCAGGCATCTTCAGAGTAGTAACACTGAAGGACAGTGTCTCTCAGTGTCAAGGGTGTAGAAAGAGTAATATATAGTCAGAAAGGGGTTGGGTTTGAGCTGAGTATTGTCCTGCAAAAGTATTGTCCTGTAAGTATCAAGATAATGTGCTAATGAGGGTATGGTATGTTAATATGGAACCATTGTATCCTGAAGTGATCTGTTAATGTGTGTAATCCAAAACTAATCTGTATGGCTATTGTTGAATGTTGTCTTTGTCTGGAGGTTTTTCAGGGCAGGAAGCCAAGCCTTATTCATTCTTAAACTCTCCTCTTTTCTGTTAAAGTTGTGCTGATGTTTGTGAATTTCAATGGCTTCTCTGTGCAATCTGACAAAATAGTTGGTAGAATTGTCCAGTCTTTCAGTGTCTTGGAATAAGACCCTGTGTCCTGTTTGTGTCAGTCCATGTTCAGCCACTGCTGATTTCTCAGGTTGGCCAAGTCTGCAGTATCTTTCATGTTCTTTTATCCTTGTTTGTATGCTGCGTTTTGTGGTCCCGATGTAAACTTCTCCACAGCTGCAAGGTATACGATATACTCCTGCAGAGGTGAGGGGGTCTCTTTTGTCTTTTGCTGATCGTAGCATTTGTTGTATTTTCTTGGTGGGTTTAAACACTGTTTGTAGGTTATGTTTTTTCAAAAGTTTCTCCATCCTAGAAGTTGCTGGCGAAACGTCAGGAAAGAAAATTCCAAGACCACGGTTACACAGCCCGGATAACCTACAAGAACCAATGAACTCTGACCGTGAAAGCCTTCGACAATATTTCGGTAACTAGGTTTGAAAGCGGTAGAAACACTTAACTAGTCTTAAAAGATTCACATGCATCCAGATTATCATTTTTACAACACAAAATAATTTGCAAGATGCATCAGCATATGAACTCAGGTGGCAACAAAATTGTTTTGTACACATATGCATAAAAATGACAGAGCAGAGATTCATCTGAGCCCCAAATGACCTGTCTACCCCTTCCAACCGTAGGAGGGATTCATACGCTCCCTCTGCCATCCAACCTCACATTGCATTTCTGCGGCACTGAATGCTTCTGAAACTTAACATAAGAGACACAAGACACACACCCCTACGTGTCAGGGGAGTGGCAGGAGTGCAGCAATTCTGACTACTGGCTGGCAACCTAGGCCAACCAAGGCCAGCCGTAGCTTATGAGTCCTGGATCTGCAGGGGGAGATGTATGTAGTCACCCTGCAGACACTCCTCTTCTATGTAGCTGCAGAAAACATTTGTTAACTATCATGGATCAAATCAGCTAGTATAATGCAGCATAATGTTTAAAAGACACCAAACCCACACTCTACAGTTCTTTTGATCAAAGCTAAAAGATCAAGGATAACTCAGCCCAAACCGGCCTACTTCCCGAATGTATGCCACAACCTAGGGCAGGGGTCTCCAACTTTTTGAGCCTCTGGGAACATCTGGAATTCTGACACAGCACAGTGGGCGCAACAAAACAGCTGCCACAAAATGGCTGCTGCAGGAGGCAGAGCCAGCAACAAAATGATTGCCACAGCTTTGCTTCAGTAACACTAGATTCTTTGCTGTGGTGGGCGATGGGTGTAGTGGGCATGACTATGGACTCTAGTGCAACTGCTGTCTTCTCAGCTCTTTATAGTTGGATCTTTTTTGATATTTTCCCCTCTGTGGGAAGAGCACAGAATTGAACTGCCCACAGACATTAAGGAGAAACAAACAAGTATCAAAAAAGACTCAACTTTGAAAAGCGGAGTGGATGGCAACTACACTGGAGTCCAAAGTCATGCCCACTACACCCACTTATGCCCACTACACCCACAGGTCAGTGGCACGCTGATGATGCCCCATGTCAGCCATATTTGGATGGAAACGGTCAATCGAAGCATGCTGATACTGGCATCTCACTGATCTTAAAGGCAATGGCAGTCCCCTGTGCAAGCTCAGGGTCATTACTGACCCATGGGGTGATGTCACATCCCAACGATTACTAAGCAGACTATGTTTATGGGGTGGTTTGCCATTGCCTTCCCCAGTCATATACATTTTACCCCCAGCAAGCTGGCTACTCATTTTACCGACCTCGGAAGGATGGAAGGCTGAGTCAACCTTGAGCCAGCTACCTAAAACCGACTTCCGTCGGGATCGAACTCGGGTTGTGAGCAGAGCTTTTGACTGCAGTACTGCAGCTTACCACTCTGCGCCACGGGGCTGCCTCTCCCTGATCTTACCCCAGGGCATTTCCTGTGGTTTGACCTGTGCATTACAGAAGCTTTGTTCAATACAAAGACCAGTTCACTCTTCTATTCTCCCCCACTCTCGATATGTGATTTCAGAACAGTCTCTCTCACATACATTCACACATGCTCTTCATAACTCACTGGCTCATAGTGACAACTCCCAGTTTGTCACCACAGGAACAAACACTGTTTATCCGTAGGCTCTTATGCTCACTCTGCTTCCCCCTTCCTCTCCTTCTCATGCTCAATCAGTTAACAACTCTCACATCCTTGCCAAACCACAGTCTGTCACTGCACTTGAATTACAAACTACTGTTTCTTCTCTGCCTTTCAAGGAATCCAAGCCAATACAGAAGTGATTAACCAGGGGGCTAACCCCGTCTCATCCCCCTGGCGCATACTGTGTTTGTTGTTAAATCAAGCCAATGGCAGCGTCAAGCATTGACTTGCGTATGTGGAAGCACCACCAGATATCCAATTCCTTAGATTGGAACACCCATCACATTCATCACCATGAGCACAAAAGTCATGCAGTGGAGCCAAATTCAAGCACAAGTCATCAGGTGTTGAGTAATCAAGTTAGGAGAAGCTACGCATGCTCGAATGGGTTCCTAGTGCTCCAGCAACCTTTCTGTATTCCTACAGCATTACTTCTCCACCTCTTCAGCCCAGCCTCAAATTAACGTGCCTCAAATTAACTGTATACCTACATATCAAAATATCTTCTAAGTCAACATCATGCACCTGATTAAAGGGTTACCTTCGCCACAATGGCAAACTCGAGTACATCACGGCAGACATTAATCTTATTTCTCAAAAATTCAGGCACTGTGCAGGTTCTGACTAAACAACCATTTGAGCCACTGCAAGAGGTGTGTCTCAAGTTTCTGACACTTAAAGAGCTGTTCTTAGTGGCAGTTACTAAGCAAGAAGGAAATCAAAATTGGGAGCACTGTCAGAACCTGCAGCACCCCAGAATCACCAGTGAATTGGATAATGATGCGACTTTAAGGAAACACTCAACTGCTGGGTGCCTGGAAATGGGAAAACTGTCTACACTCGGAATGACTGAAGCCAGGGCTGCTCCTTGTCGACATTATGGTGTATCAACTAAGACCTTGAAACAAACCATCTTATAAGAATCAAAGTATCTGGGGAAGACTTGCTGACTGTGGTTGGCTTCTGCCTATACCATCTCACATATGCCTTCAATGTCAAAGATAAGGCCTGTGAGCTGGATCCAGTCCTTTCAGGCGCTGTTATCTGGCCCGCAAGCTGAGGCAGCCACCACCACCGCTCTCGATTCCGGCCTGCAGGGGCCCACCAACCCACGCCACTTGCTGGCTGGGACCTTCACGTGGAGGCCCGAGCACACAGGCATCGGGAATCAGAAGGCAGGGGTTCCAACCCATCGTGCAGATCGCCCTTCCCCACCGTCCCCAAAGATGGGGGTGGCTGGGGAGGGTGATGTAAGTGCTGGGATCCCCAGTCGAGGAAGCCCCCACTCTTGATCTGGGCTGGAGAGCCTGCTACGGACCAGCCAACCAAGGCAACCACCTCCCCAGTCCCGATGTGGGCTGGCAAGGCCACTGCAGGCTGGCACACATGGCCTAGCCGAATGACACATGTCATATCCGGCCCTCATAACAAATGAGTTCAACGCCTCTGGCCTATGTGCATATAAAACTGTGTGAACAACCTGCTTGGGGGGAAAAACTTGCGCAAACGTCTTGCCACTCAATTTCCAGGCAGTGAGATGTAATCATGAGGGATCTGGGTGTGGGAACAGGGCTTGCTTAGCATGTTCAGCATTATTGGTAGTTCCCATAATGGTTGAGTGGACAGGGCTACTATACTGGAGAACCACAGCTGCCTGGGCCAGTGACACATATGACCCTCTGCCTTCTCATTTGATTCTGCATAGCATTTCGGAATGACTGGACTCACAGGGAAGGCATAATTGAGACCAGTCTGCCATGGCGGCATCAGGACACCTACTTGTTCTGCTTGAGGACACGGGAATCAGAAGAATCTTGCTACCTTGGCATTGTCTCCTGTTGCAAACAGATCTACTTGTGGACAACCAAAGAAATTCACTCTCTGTGGAAATAGGTTTGCGTTGAGTGCCCATTCTCCTGGATCTACTGGCTTCTGCTTAGCTAGCCCACTTGGATGTTTAGTGAGCTTTGAATGTGTTTGGCTCTTATCGACACTACGTGGATTTCAGCCCATTCCATTACGCGTACTGCTTCCTGCTAGAATGATCTCAATTTGGTCCCTCCTTGGCAATTTATATGCACTTGGCTGCATTGTTGTCTGTTCTTATGTAGACATACATGTTCATTTTCTCTTGAGAATGTGTAGGGCTAGGCAGCCAGCTCTCAGCTCCATGAAGTTTATGCTGTGTGTGGACTACATTTTGATCCATGTGCCCTCCGCATGTCCCAGGGGGCAATGGGCTCCCCAACCCACCAGGCTCGCAACTGTAGTAATCTGTATGGCTGCTCACCAGCAAAATGCTTTTCCTCTGGAGAAGGTACCGTACTTGATCATCCAACAGGTGAGGTCCTTTTCAGAATGACATGGTGTTTGAGAACAATTTGTCTCCGATATGGTAATATTGGCTACTCCAATTCTCAAGAGAGGGCCCTTGTCCATGGCACAGAATCAATTGCTGCAATCTTCGAAACCTGTAACTGGATTAGCATCATGAAGTCTGATTTTTTTAACATCTGAATTCTTTTTATCGACTTCACTATTTTCTGTGCCCTTTTCGGAGGTAAGAATAGTCTGCCCTATTGAGAGTCTATGATTGCTCCTGGGTGGAGTATTGATTGTGGTTTACCATACTTCGGCTGCGACTTGATGGCACTTTACACACACATTGCCAACACTGTATAGGTAAGCTTGGCAGTTTAAAAGTGATATCTAATTTTTTTTTCAGGTGATCATCCCTGAGAATTGCACAAGTGCATTTTATTGATCTTTAAGTGGAGGGTAGAGGTGATAAATCCACAAATATTCCAAATGAAAAAATAATTCCACATAAAACTTTTATTTTTTTCGACACTTAAACCATGCTCGGTTTGATTTTTTCCCCTAATTACATATTCCAGTTCAAATTTTTATTACTACTGGAGCAAAAACCAGTGAGGTACTTCCAAAAATTTGTCTACATATTAAATCTAAATTAACATGGTAAGTGAGATCATTATTTAGGGCATATAATAATTTACTAGAAAACTTTCCGGTTCTAATGTTCCTGGAAAACCCACATCACTGCGTAACCATGAAAGTTATTACCATCCGCACTGTCTGCTACCAGCATCTGGCATTTAGAAGTAAACCAACCTGCTCTATGGAGGTACCATTTAGCTTTCATGTCTAATAGCTGCTGACAGTCCATGAATCTTAATCCTGTGTTAAAGCTATTTAGACTAGTAGTCGTCACTGCATCTCGGAATAGTGAATTCCACAAGCTAAGTGTCCACGGGATGAAGAAACCCTTCCCTTGTCTGTTCTCTACTACTGCAAGTCAGTTTCCCCAGATAACTCCAAGTTACAATACAGGGGAGGGGGATGCCTTTCCAAGCTACTCTCTGATGAAGTTAATGCAAGATTTGTTGGTGGTGGAAAGTGCCGTCAAGTCACAGCTGACTCATGGTGACCCCGTGGGGTTTTCAAGCCAAGAGACATTCAGAGGTGGTTTGCCATTGCCTGCTTCTGCGTCACAACCCTGGTAGTCCTTAGAGGTCTCCCATTTAAGCACTAGCCATGGCCGACCCTGCTTAGGTTCCGAAATCTGAAGAGACATGCATACACTAATGATAGTCAGACAGCATTGAGTTAACCATACAGATCAAAGCGGTTTCCATTCTTGGGACTCACAGACACACATCTTTTCAGTAACTGCAGTTAAAAGAAAAGGCTTCTTTCACAAGAAAGAAATGACCCACCACCCCCTCCTAGTTTTGTAGTACATGGACTTCGATGATACTTTGACCCCCCCTACCCTAACAAAAACAGAAGAGGAAAATATTCATATCAATCACCAGTGTACATGAACACAGAATTTATTCAGTATGATCCTGTGTAAGAGCTTCCCCTTCTTTCGGGTATGAACCCTCCAGCAGATCAAGTCCCTGAACAGTCAGGCCAGGACTGTGGCTACATTCCAGGCAGGAGTTACAACATTAATGGAATACCACTGATGTCATAATTTTGGTTTATGTATAGTGCATTTTATATACTTTCAATGGAAGTTATACTTGGGATATACTGCTGAAGTTTCAAACCGTTCCAGAAGCAAAAAGGGTAACATCTATCACTGCAAGTGCACAAATGTGATCAGTTACACAAATGATTGCTGTATGTTTGCCAGATCTAGAGAGCTATTGGCCTGGGGGGTGGGAAGAGACCAGTTTTAAACGGAGCACTGAAAAATGCCTGTATAATGTTTTCCCCTTTTCAGAATGAAATACTTCGAAACACCATGTTATATTCATTCAAAATGTACAGCATTCCGCTTTTCTGATGGAAAAACTGGCAAGTTTGGGGGGAGGCCTGAAAAAACTCCTGTGAAGTAACATTTTTTTATTTTTGGAATGAGTAGAATGTGCTAAGATAGCATAGGGTGCAACAATCTGTATCACTCCTTTAGCACTGGGTGGGTATATTTGCAATATTGCTTGTAGAAAACAAAGGCATTTATACCTTTAAAGATCATGGGAGTGCAATTAAATACGATTTTGCGTGTAACTAAGTTACAAATCAAGAGGCAGCCAGCATGGTGTGGTGGACTCTATTCCGGACAACCGGGTTCGATTCCTCACTCCTCCACATGAAGCCTGCTGGGTGACCTTGGGCCACTCACAGTTCTCTCAGATCGCTCTCAGCCCACATGGAGGAAGGCAATGGCAAACAACCTCTGAATGTCCCTTGACGTGAAAACCCTATGGGGTTGCCACAAGTCACCTGTGACTTGACAACACTTTACACAAAAAAAGTTATAAATAATGCATTTCTGTTATTAAAGTAGCGGAATGGTTTACATGTGACCGGAAAGCATTACATTTCATTTCCCCTAAATATCCATTTTTCTCAAAAACAGTTTTCCATGGCTTCAAAATTTCCACTCATGTAACCATTTTTAGCCATCCCTCGCCTATGGTGCAACTGCCAACCTGTGAGCTTCGTCCAGCCTCACCACATCTTCTGCTGCCCTCCTGGCTTCCATCTCTGAGGGACATCACACTTCAAGGGGCCCCCTTACTGGACAGCCACCCCTCCAAACAGAAAACAAAATATAAGCTTTCAATTCCTATCAAAAGTGGTTCTCTGCTCGCTGTTTTTGCAAGACTGGAGAGGTTCCTCAAGCAATTTTGCTGAAAGTACGCTGCTGGCTAGGCCAACATGAGAATAAAAGTGTTCTGGAGCAATCTGTTGCTTTCCCAATAGCATGGGTAGAAGCAGGGGAGGAAGTGGACCAGAACACCACAACAAGAAGCCTGTGGTAACTGCCTCTGGCAGTTGAGAAAAATATCAAGAGAAAGAAGCCTTTTGTGATGTTTTGGAGACAACCATCACTTTTTCCCAGCTCCCCCCCCTCAAGGCTTTTTTCTGACAGAAAAATTGGAAAATTTGGGGCACACAAATAAAATATTTCATGGAAGTTTATCTATTAGAATAAGTAACATGCTTCAAGGCATGGTTTTTTCACACTCAGTCCATATCATGAAAGAATCTGGAGACTTCATTCATTTTTGAGAGAAGTTATTGACATATACAATTCTTTTTTGAGATTTTTTTGGTTTAAATGTAAGTAACTTTGGCAACAATTAATAAGCTATAAGGTGTTTAAAGTTAGTGCATTAAAGACTTCAGTACTTCCAATGTATTTTTAACTTTAGCTTAATATCCAACATCCTACCTACTGTGACTACTGTTTGAGCAGAGACCCTCTCATACTTTACTACAGGTTTTGTTTCCTACTATCAACTACTAATTTTTCCTACTTCTCAGGTGGCAAAAATTAAAGATATGTGCTACAGCAGCAGAGTGCAGCAGTTTGCAACTCTTTCTCACATACTGATACACTTGCAATTTTCTCAAAGAAAATGAAGATATTTATGCTTTGAAATTCCATAAGCATTTCAAATAATACCTCTTTATATGTTAACTAAGGCTGTTACCGCACTAGGTATTCCCAGCGATGTATTAAGAGTTTGGAAATGTTATAAAAAATACTGTTCGCACTTTCTATGTATTCCCACCGATGTATTAAGAGTTTTAAACTTATAAAAAATACTGTTCGCACTTTGTTTGGCCCCTTTAGCTGTGAAGATGCCTTCCAACCATTTTTTAACCGTGTTATCCAAAACCCCTTTTAAAGCGATGTTATTTATAACATTTCCAAACTCTTGATACATCGCTGGGAATACCTAGTGCGGTAACAGCCTATGTTACAAATTATGGATTTTACACTGTGAAATCAGTAAAACAGTTCAGCTTTGCTAAGAAAGTAAATATCGAATATCTTTCATTTCACACCCCCACAAAAAGGTTGTTTCTTCCTGGGGAAAAGGGAAGGGGGTATTTTTCCCTGTACCTGACCTTGATAACCCAGGCTAACCCAATCTCGAAAGCTAAGCAAGGTTGGGCTCTGGTTAGTATTTGGATGGGGGAGGGGGGGAGAGACATACATATCAGGGCCACTACACAGAGGCAGGCAAAGGCAAATCACCCCAAACATCTCATGCCTTGAAAACCCTACCGAATCACCATAAGTCGACTGTGACCTGAAGTAAAATATTAATAATTATTATGTAGCTTCAAAATTTCTGGAAATTTTACGCCTCTATTTAGGGACTCTTAAGAGGGATATAAAGGCAGCATATAAATGTCTCGAAAACATGATGCTGACTTATACTGAATCAGACCCTTGGTCCATCAAAGTCAGTATTGTCTACTCAGACCGGCAGCGGCTCTCCAGGGTCTCAGGCAAAGGTCTTTCACGTCATCCACTTGCCTGGTCCCTTTAACTGGAGATGCCGGTATTGAACCTGGGACTTTCTGCACGCCAAGCAGATGCTCTACCACTGAGCCACAGCCCCTCCTGAAACAAAATCTCCCTCTTAAACAAAATCTCATCACAAGCTCAAGAAAGCGGCACTAGCGAGCTGAATCCCAGAATGTGAAGCCCAGCTTTACTCTCTGCTACCAAGTATCCTGTGAAGAGACTAGCCTGGTCAGCTCAGCAATGCAGTGGAACCTTCTGGGGCAATTAATTAACAGCAGGGTCACCTATCCGAAAGGACTTAAGCTTTTCAGCCTGGGGCTCCAGAGGGATCTCCATTACAGCTGCTAAGACTAGGTGACAACGACCTCGTTGCAGGGGAATTTTTTGGCCATCACCAACTTCAATTCCCCTTCTCCACCTCCCCATCCAGGTTACCTCTCCAACCAATGCCTTATGCCTGAATGTCAGTCATATTTCCCCATTTACTCAGAAACTGCATATAAAACCATAAGGGGGGGAAACCCTCCATCAAGAAGAGTTGTTTTTTATATGTCAACTTTCTCTACCACTTAAGGCAGAATCAAACCGGCTTACAGTCACCTTCCCTTCCTCTCCCCAAAACCTGAGAGGCAGGTGGGGCTGAGAGAGTTCAGAGAGAACTGTGACTAGCCCAAGGTCACCCAGCCAGCTTCATGTGGAGGAGTGGGGAATCGAACCCGGTTCTCCAGATCAGAATCCACCGCTCCAAACCACTGCTCTTAACCACTATACCACGCTGGCTCTCTCACCACTTGCTCACCGCCTGTAGCATCTGGCTGCATTGACTGAGAATACACATAACAAAAATGCCTACATTCTCTCAGGAATCACTTCGTTAATAGAACCATTAGCAGAACTAAATACCAGGCTCAGTAGCAAATAACCAACGTAATCGCCATAATCAAAAGTGGTTCTGTGTGGGGCTTAGAAGCACTGGACACATCGCCACCAATCCTGAATTACCCGATTTTATGACCCCGTGGTGCAACTCGTTTAAAGACATTTAACCACATTCATTGTTCCCAAATAACTGCATGTGCAGTGCCAGTTTTTTGTTTTTATACTGAACACCAAGAATTAGAAGAAGAAGAGTTGATTTTTATATGCTGGCTTTCTCTCCCATTTACGAGACCCCCAAACTGGCTTACAATCACCTTCCCCACAACAGACACCCTGTGAGGTAGGTGAGGCTGAGAGAATGTGAGTTGATCAAGGTCACCCAGCTGGCTTCGTATGTAGGAGTGGGGAAACAAATCCAGTTCACCAGATTAACCTCCGCCGCTCATGTGGAGGGGTGGGGAATCAAACCCAGATCAGAATCCACCGCTCCAAACCACCTCTCTTAACTACTACACCACGCTGGCTCTCAATAACAATCGAGGGGGACACAAGTAAAATCTCAACTTAAGAGTATGATGATATCATTGCTGAAAAGGAGAAATTATATGCATGGCCAGAAATTTCCAGTTAATACAGTATCTTTGAACTTGTATTTTAATGCTTAAGATGATAAATCTATTATATATGTGGCCAGAAATTTCCAGTTAACACAGTATCTTTGAATTCGTATTTTAAAACTCAAAGACAAAGTCTAGTCAAACTATACCAAGCCAGCTAAACTGTTTGTACGAGCACAACATGAATTTTCCCCTCTAGGTCACAGAAGTGGTACAATCTCAAAGTCGCCTCCTTTCACATCACACTATTTGGGCAAATACGATTGGCCATTTGCAAGAGATTTTGACACTGCAATCCTCAACAGACTTACAGCCCCCGAAGCCAATGGCCTTAAAATGGTGCAACTCTGCCTAGGATTGCATTGTGAGTCAATTATCACACTGAGCTAAGTAGTAGGCTTACTTGCACCAGATTCAAAATCTGAGGAAGAAATCCTCGTTTGCAGGTCAAACAAAACTGTGCAAAAGTAGTCCCTTTCCAGAACTCTGTCGGTCTTGCTCAGTAGGCGAATGTGCATGTGGGTGTAGACACACTGTAGCTTGTCACTAAAATCTTTGGCACATTAAAGCCTGATTAAGAACAAAGTCTTAACAGGTCCCCTGCTGTTGCAGCTTGGGAGGAGGTGTGGTGGGGCCCCCAACACCCAGATCAGCCATGGAACCACCAAAGGGCCTAGGGCAAAACAACTAAAGCTTCAAACCCTGTAAGTTTAAAGGGAACAGCAGCAATTCACTTTCAGATTACAAGAACAAGAAAAAAAAACTGTCAGTCACATTTAACACACAGAGTTGTCCCCTGATGGCTAGACAGCTTGCTCTTACCTAGAAGAAGGGATGCAAGAGGTTCTCTTGCAAAACCTACCATCATGCACTGGGAGGGAACAGGGATTTCCTCATCTGCAGACACTGCAGCTTCACATGATCACATGTAGCTGCCCTATACTGAATCAAAGTCAGTATTGTCTACTCAGACCGGCAGCTGCTCTCCAGGGTCTCAGGCAGAGGTCTTTCACATCACCTACCTGCCTAGTCCGTTTACCTGGAGATGCCGGGGATTCAACTGGGGACCTTCTGATTGCCAAGCAGGTGCTCTGCCACTGAGCCACAGCCCCACCCAAGGTAGCCCCCTTCATGAACACATTAGCTGCCTTATACTGAATGAGACCCTTGGTCCATCCAAGTCAGAATTGTCTACTCAGACGGGCAGCAGCTCTCCAGGGTTTCAGGCAGAGGTCTTTCACATCACCTACTTACCTGGTCCTTTTAACTGGAGATGCCAGGGATTGAACCCCAGACCTGCTTCAAAAAGAAGCCTAAAAGAGATACAAACTCACAGAAGTGTTTGTTTACCAGCCTTGCTGCCCATTTCCACCCCAATCCTGGGGACATGTGCTCTCAGAAGTATGAGAACTCAGTGAAATTCATTGCCATTAACGCATGTCTGAGGAGGCTAACTTTTGTAAAGCTTTCCTGCCTGGGGGCAAATTTCTGCTTGCCACAAGTATCAAGGCTAACAAAAGGCTACCTGAATTCTTCTCTATAACCACAACACATCTGTAGCTCTCTGCTCTCAATACAGATAACATGCATCCACACCCACAGGTGCCTTATTCTGAGTCAAACCATTGGGCTATCAAGACCTATTCCAGACTGGAGTGGCTCTCCAGGGTATCGGGCAACAGTCTTCTTATATGTAATCATTTTTAACTGCTGATGCTGGGGGTTGAACTCAAGACCTTATGCATGCAAACCAGATGCTCTTTCGCTGAGCCGCAGCCCCACTCCTGGTAGAAATGCAGTTGCAGGAGAAAGCATTAGATCAGATACTGTCATGAAATCACCAGTACTTTTATACCTTCCACTCAGTTACTGCAGGGTCACTGAACACCTCTCCCTAGTTCTTCTGCCTGTTCAGAGGCAGTTCTTTCACGCTAACATCTGTTTGCCTCACAAGCATGTTATGTGTCATTGAATGTCATTGTCCATTAACAGACATATGATAATAAAGAATTAGCTAATAACTAATAATGAAACTCAAGACAATGCATTCTCCTGGACTGAACAGAGATCTGGGATTCCTGTCTCATTACCAATGCTAATTTCTCTACGCCTACTACCCCTTTGCATATCACACCTAATCCAACAGTGCCTGCAAATGTTGTTTACTTGCTTTTGACATTTACATTGCCATTGTGTGTCAAATTCACTCTTCCTTACTTTAGGAGGGACCCAAATTCTAGCTGTACCTGAAGAAGTGAGCTGTAGCTCACGAAAGCTCATACCCTGTTAGAAATTTTGTTAGTCTTTAAGGTGCTGCTGGACTCTTGCTCTTTTCTACTGCCATTGTAAAGGTGTTATTAGTCACTCCAGAAGCCAACTGATGATTTGCAGAGTCCAGTCTGCCAGCACAGATGCACTTATCTGCCAGCTTATGTTACACGTTCACAGCCCTAATCACAGAAGATGCTCATGAATGAATTCTGTGATGCCCACAGATACAGCAACCGTGACCTTCTACTGTACAGAGCATCCAATATGCATTAATCTGGAGCAGGCCTAATTCACCAGAAAAGCACTTCCTGAGTATGAAACCTTTTACAATAAACCTCTCCTGGATCACTAGAACAACTCTACCCACTCAACTGTAAGTTAGCCTGAAGAAATGCAAATGTGCAGGACCATGTATCCTAAATAAAAAACCCAGTAATTCTCAAGACGCCATTCATTGCTATCAAGAACTAAGCTGCAGCGACTGCTGGACATGATCTAGCACACATTGAATCAAGAGATGTGACAAGAATCTGTGTCCAACACCATATTGCCTGCTTTTCACTGGCTTGTGTAAGAAAACTTTGGCACCCAGTTATACATCAAGAATTGGTACTTATGAAAAGTTGCGTAAGTGCTCAACTCCTGTAGGTAGAAAGCTTGTCGATTGCACTTATACAACCTATACATTTAAAGATCTTCTCTCTCAAAAACAAAAGATTCAAATTCTTCAGCTGATACATAAACCTACCTTTCAGGGAGAGGGTAATGGATTTCCCACATAAGGTACACAAAAAATTCACTCTGAGGATCAGGAAAATGGATACAAGAAGAACACAAAAAACTATCAACCATCTTTCCTTGGAGTATTGTTTACAAAGAAAAACCCACCCTGGAATTATGTTTTACTCTGAAGCAGGCTTGTTAGAAGAACAGGTTTACTAAAAGCCACTTTGTTCTAAGCATAACTTTGGTGGGACCACAGAGATACGGTAAATCCTTAAATCTATTTTTCACTTCAGGCAAAAAATAAAAATAAAAAAACTAAAAATACATTCACCATCTTGTTTTTGAAAGGGTTTTTTTTTGGGGGGGGGAGGGAGAAGAGAGAAGGAAAAGACAGAAGAAAGAAATGACCAGAAGCATTTTGTTTGGGCCTTTCCCATCCTCCAGAATTTCTGCTTTTGGCAGTTTTCCTACTGAAGTCCCTTCTTTACTTCTATCTGCTTCACTGCAGAAAAGAGGACGGTTAAAAAAAGTTTCAGCCAAAACCTCCTTTCCCATTATTATGGTGACAGTGGTGAGGGAGAACCTTATCTGGTTCCCTCCCTGTTGTATCTGGAGGGAAGATAACTATAACATCCTTCCTCCGACCCTGGAGCTTAAGCACAGGAGCTCCACATAGGCACAACACAGGAGCTCCACATAGGCAGAATAACCCTAACCACATTTTTTTCCCTCAGAGGTCCTATCAAATCCAACTGGGCTTACTCCCTGTAATAAACATTACTAGAATTACAGTGTTTCTTTAAGATAAATCACGATGGATAGAAGTCTTAGTCTGTCACTAGCAGTAGGAAAGAGCAGGAGTCCAGTTGCAACTTAAAAGTCTAACAAAATTTCTGGCAGGGTATGAGGTATTTGAAGAAGTGAGCTGTGGCTCAGGAAAGCTCAGACCCTGCCAGAAATTTTGTTAGTCTTTAAGGTGCTACTGGACGCCTGCTCTTTTCTACTACTAGCATGTTTTTAAAGTATCGTTACTTGTTCAGTATTATTGTTAGCTCAAAGCGATTGGGGGAGACAAAGAGTGACATTCTAATAATATTATTAGCATTCTATAAAGTGCTTCCTGTTCCACTACACCTAAAGTAATAACTGGGGCTTACACTGAAAAAACAAGGTTAGAGTCCTATGCATTCTTACACGGGAGTAAATCCCATTAACTTTCCTACACGGGACAGAGCAAACGTTTATTAGAAAGGGGAGAAACCTCCAGAATAAACGTGTTAAGGGGGGGATCGAGCTGCATTAGATAAATAGTGACACTCTAATAATATTATTTGCATTCTATAACTTGCTTTGTACTCCACTACACCCAAAGCAATAACTTGGGAGGGGGGGGGGAAGAGATACTGAACAACTAAGATTGGTGTCCTTTGCATGCTTACATAGGAGTAAATCCCATTAACTTTCCTACACTGAACAGAGCAAACGTTTATTAGAAAGGGGAGAAACCTGCAGAATAAACGTATTGGGGGGGGGGGTCCTAGCTGCACGAGGTACGGTGTTACAGCCGTTGAGTCAGCAGCAAACCCTCCCCACCCCCCCCCCAAAAAAAACCCATCCCACGGATTTTTTTCGCCGCTTCTGAAAGGTCAGCCTGCAGATCAGAGCGCAGACCGAAACCCGAACTGCTAAATGCACGCCGACTTTTGAAAACAAACGTGGAACCGGGGCTGGGGAGGAAGAGAGGAGAGGAGAGGCCACCCGCCCCCACCAGCCTCCCTCCTCCCCCGCTGGAGAGCGGAAAGCGGGTGCTGGCTGCCGAGAGGGGTGCAACGCCGTAAAGCCCACCCACCCCTCCAAAGCAAGGCGTGCAAAGGATTACAGGAAAGAGATGCGACCAGAGGCTGGGGGGGGGGGGGAAGAGGAGGGAGATGCATCAACCGACGCCCCCCTCCTCCCTCAAATGCAAATCAGGCTTCCCTCCCCCCCCCTCCTCCTCCTCCTCCTCCTCCTCCTCCTCCTCCTCGAGCAGGAGTCACTCCGAAGCCCCCCCCCCTTTCTCCACCAGGAGCCACTCCGGAGGCCCCGATCCCGCCGCAATCCACCTTCCCCTCCCCCACCCGAGGAGAGGGCGCAGGACCAGGCCTCCCCCTCCGGGAGGAGCAGCACCGCCTTCTCCCACCACAACAAAGCGAGGGGGCCTCCCCTCCCCTCCCCCACGCGCGGAGCCGGGCCTAGGCCCTCCGCCGCCCCTCTCGCCGGCCGCCCCCGCGGCTCTCCTCCCCGGGGCCCCCGGAGACCCACCTCCTCCTCCTCGCCCCCGAGCTGCACCTCTGCCACCCTCGCTCTCTTTCTCGCTGCCTGCGCCGCCTCCCCTCAGCGCCTCGCGGCCGCCATTGGCTGACGAGGCGCGGCCCCGTCCCGCCCTCCCGCTTCTCCGCTTGGACGCCGCTCTGGTCGGTCAAGAGGCACCGGCGCCGCGGATTGGCTCGAGTGGGGAGGAGGGCGGGGTTGAGCCCTCTCCGGCTTCTCCGCCCCCTCCGGCTAGCTTTCGAGGCGGCGGCGGCGGCCAATGGTGGCGCTGTAGAGGGGAGGGGCGGTGACGCGGGGCGCGCGGGCAAGCCGCCGGATTGGTCGACGGGGGCGTCATGTCGGGTTTCGTCAAGGCGTCGGGCCGCCCCCCCCCACAGGATCTCCTTCAACACAACGGGGGGGAGGCGGGGCAAAATTTGGTTGAGCCGCAAACCGCGTATTAGAAGGAAGGGGCTTTTGGAGATTCCTCCGCCAGGTCAGTAGTCTCCTTCCGCGCAGCAGAGTGGAAATAGTTCCAACCGCCACTACTTTTTGAAACGGGGTGAAAAGAAAAGAAAAAAAGTTTCCCTTAGGAGAATCAAGACTTTTTTTTCTCGTTACCAACTTCCTTTACCCCAACCTTTAAAAAATAAATAAAAATAAAAAACATTAAACTAGGCCTCCACGCAAACCTCCACTTGTTGACTGAACGTTGCATATAGAATAATAAAAAACTTTAAAAACAAATAATACGCTTATAAATAATAAACCCTCATCTCCCAACGTTGCATATATAATAATAATAAACTCTCAAAAACAGAATCAATACATTTATGAACAATAAATCCTCATCGCTAGGGTTGCCATCCTCCAGGTACTATTCAAAAAAAATGTAAATTCAACTGTAAATTGGTAGTGTTCAAAAATCACAGATGCAGGCTAACAATTCACTTATATCAATGTTTATAAATATAATTTCCTCAGATTGCACTATTGCTTCATAGTGCCTTTTCAAACAACAAAATTAAATGTACAATATTATATATACACAAGGCAAAATTCATAAGAAATAAAACTCAACAGAAATTAGCAATTGACTTGGGGTGTCTTTCTTTCTTGAGTTATATATATATTGTCCATAAATGTCCTTGAGTCCAGTTGGGTAGAACAGGATTCCGGTATCGTTGCCTGTTTCAGTATTTCTTCAGCTACCCTGAAGGACATATATTTTTATGACGTCTGGATCCTACATACAGTCCAACGGTGTGGTGGTTTTAGTAATAAATAAACAGTCTTTTTGCATACGAAGAAAAAAGGTTTCCCCCCAAAAAAAGGAGGACGTTTGTTTTCAAACTGAGGCTGCCCCTTTGACTCCACAGATGCCGTTCTGTAAGAAGCATCCCCTCCCGAGTGAAAGGAAATATGGCCCTTTATGCACGGGAGGATTTGCCTTATATTCGCCGCTCCCTAGATGCACATTTCCCCCACCTAAATTCTCAAAACCCAGAAATAAGCCCCCCGTGCGTTTCGAGAATTCAGTTGAGAAAAATGTGCATCTAGAGAGCGGCGAATCCAAGGCAAAACCTCCCGTGCATAAAGGGCCTACATCTTTTTAATCCATACTGTTACTCGGATTGACTGCCGTCAGGTTACGATGGGCATCCGTGGTAGTCTGTCTGCAGCGGTAGAAAAGAGCAAGAGTCCGGTCGCACCTTGAAGACTAACAACATTTCTGGCAGGGTGTGAGCTTTCGTGAGCCACAGCTCACTTCTTCAGCTACGGAGTCCATCTATCCTTAAGTAGAGAAGAGCGAATTCACACACCCGATGGCTGTAGCAGGTAAATATCAATAGCAGGTAAATTAGGGTTGCCAACCTCCAGGTACTTTTGAGCCATAGTTTGGACAATCTCAACAAACACAATACCTATGCTGAGTCTAACGTAGTTATAAAAAATAGCAGCACGAAGGCTCTCAATCAACGTGAATGCACTAATTCAAAGTTGTATTCAAATTATTGTAACATAAAACATAAAAGCATTGCCTCATGCATTAATACAATCCAAAGTATGCAAATTGTAAAACAAACTCAAATTGAGTGCAAGGTAAGTTCATCCACCAAAACGTATTCAACATAAGGTAAGTTCATCCACCAAAACGTATTCAACAGACAGTGGTGGACTTATGTATGAACTTATTTTGGGTTCTGCCTTATGTTGAATACGTTTTGGTGGATGAACTTACCTTGTACTCAATTTGAGTTTGTTTTCAGTTTGCATACTCTGGATTGTATTAATGCATGAGGCAATGCTTTTATGTTTTATGTTACAATAATTTGAATACAATTTTGAATTAGTACATTCACGTTGATTGAGAGCCTTCGTGCTGCTATTTTTTATAACCTCCAGGTACTAGCTGGAGATCTCCTGCTATTACAACTGATCTCCAGCCGATAGAGATCAGTTCACCTGGAGAAAATGGCTCCTTTGGCCATTGGACTCTATGGCATTGAACACCACTGATCTCCCTGTCCTCCCTAGGCTCCACCCCCAAATCTCCAGGAGTTTCCCAACAAGGTTGTGGCCACCCTATCTCTCCCATCCCCTGCCTGTGGCCTGGGGGGGAGGGCTGACAACCCTAACAAAGATCAGTTCCCCTGGGGAAAGTGGCAGATTCAGAGGGTGGCCTCCATGTAGGGTTGCCAACCTCCAGGTGGTGGCTGGAGATCTCCCGATATTACCACTGATCTCCAGACAACAGAAATCAGTTCCCCTGGAGGAAAATGGCTACTTTGGCACTTGGACTCTATGGCATTGAAGTCCCTCTCCAAACCTTGCCCTGCTTAGGCTCCGCCCCCAAAATCTCCAGGTATTTCCCAACTAGGTGGTGGCAACCCTACCTCCATGGCATCATTTTCATGCTGAGCTCCCTACCTGAACTCTGCCCTCCCCAATCTCAGCCCTCAAATCTCCGGGGGTTTCCCAACCTGGAGGTGGAATCTCTAATTTGCTAAAAAAAACACTCTGTGGTTCAACCCACTCCTTGTTTTCACCTGCCAAATCTTCCCAGGGATGCCAAGTGGCAGCTGGGAATCCCTAGCCCCTATATGAAGAGGTGAGAAGTGGCAACCAGAGGCAGGGCTTTTTGTAGGGCTGCCAGCCATTAGCAGGTGGGAGGACATTTGTCAAGTAGAAGAAGAGTTGGTTTTTATATGCCGACTTTCTCTACCACTTAAGGAAGAATCAAACCGGCTTACAATCACCTTCCCTTCCCCTCCCCACAACGGACATGTGAGGTAGGTGGGGCTTAGAGAGTGTGATTAGCCCAAGGTCACCCAGCTGGCTTAGTGTGGAGGAGTGGGGAAACAAATCCAGTTCACCAGATTAGCATCTGCCGCTCATGTGGAGGAGTGGGGAATCAACCAGGTTCTCCAGATCAGACTCCAAGGTGAGCTAATTAAAAAGGATACAACTAGCCCCCGAATCAAACACAACTCATTTTTTTACCACATTGCAGAGTTGCAAAGGAACAAAAAATTGTTTCCAAATGTTAAAAAATGACATAATTGTGAAGTGCCTGGTTGACTCAACAAGTACCATCTTAGAATAGGCAAACCCCTCAGAGCATGAGAACTTGACTGCCCTTTCTGCATTGGGTTGCCAACCTCTAGGTACTGGCTGGAGATCTCCTGCTATTACATCTCCAGCCAACAGAGATCAGTTCCCCTGAAGAAAATGGCCGCTTTGGCAATTGGACTCTATGGCATTGAAGTCCCTCCCCTCCCCAAACCCCGCCCTCCTCAGGCTCCGCCACAAAAGCCTCCCGCCGGTGTCGAAGGGGGGACCTGGCAACCCTATTTCTGCACCATGCCAAAACATTTATTTGTACCCCTGCTTTTCTATTTTTTAACCCTCAATCCACGATCTGAAATATCTTACACATATTGTATTCCAGGGTATATTCAAGGCCAATGGTGCTGCTGCAGTCGTCTTGTTTGTGGGCTTCCTAGAGGCACCTGGTTGGCCACTGTGTGAGCAGACGGCTGGACTTGATGGGCCTTGGTCTGATCCAGCAGGGCTTTTCTTATGTAGAAGGAAACAAGCTTTGCTCTCCTTTACAAATAAAACTGTAAACATATATACGCCCAGGAAAAAGAAAAATATCTCAATAGTAAGCATAGATATAAGCAATATATAACAATATAGAGCACTAATTAATGATTCTCTCAGTATTTTTATCTAAAAATCTTAAGATTCTTTAACTAACCACAATAATAATATTCATCCGTGTTTTAAAATAATTTCTAACACAATAGAACTGAAACGACATAATAATAATGTACTTAGAAAGTTGTAACTCTGCTTAGGACTGCATAGTAAATATTGGTAATACCTAGCATTGTTTGCATCTGGGGGTTTTCTTCTACCCCAAGAACATATCCTTCTCTGAACACATGAAGCTACCTTTATACTGAGTCAGGCCCTTGGTCCATCAAGGTCAGTGTTGTCTACTCAGACCGGCAGCGGCTCTCCAGGGTCTCAGGCAGAGAGGTCTTTCACATCACCTACTTGCCTAATCTCTAACTGGAGATGCCAGGGATTGAACCTGGAACCTTCTGCATGCCAAGCAGAGGCTCTACCGCTGAGCCACAGCCCCTCCCCATGATGAGAGATATGCAAGGGCTTTGGTTGCGCCAACCCACTGGCAATCACTACACTTCACTGTTGCAGCGATCCCTGCGAGCATCTCTCACACAGCTGGCACACCACGTGTTGGTTTTTCTAACTGCTGCCCTAGGACAAAAACAGAACAAAACACCAGCGTGCAGTTATTGGCGTAGAAGCTTTTTGAAGCACTTGTGGTGTAGTGTAACCAAGATAAGGTACACAGGACTTGATGTTCTGGTTAAGCCTGAGCATGTCTTGTCTTCTGTCCTTCAGCGTATCTCAGAATCTATCAGCTGTTTCCCAAGACTTACCATGAGTATGCGCACCTTTTCTGACCTGACCCCTCCTCTTCCAGAAAGGATTCTTCAGCCACAAAAACGTAAGTGGCAATGACAGCTACATCTAGCACAGCGATGCTCAGTCTGTGCTGTGGCTCCTGATATTCTCACCTGTGGCTGTTCTAAGCACTGCTCCCCAATGTGTGGCGCCTGCCCCGTGTTTCAGGAAAGTGAGGAAGGACCTTGACCAGTGGGGTTAGGGATGCCAGCCTCCAGGTGGGACCTGGGGATCCCCGAAATTACGCCTCATCTACAGACTACAGAGATCTCCAGACTACAGAGCTCAGTTCACTGGAAAAAACGGATGCTTTGGAGGGTAGACGCTATGGCATTGTACCTAGGGTTGCCAACCTCCAGGTGGTGGCTGGAGATCTCCCTCTAATATCTCCAGGAGATAGAAATCAGTTCCCCTGGAGAAAATGGCCACTTTGGAAATTGGACTACGGCGCTGAAGCCCCTCCCCTCACCAAACCCCATCCTCCTCAGACTCATCGTCTGTGAAAGGAAGAGAGTCTGAGCGTGTATTCAGAGAATGGCACATAAAACCAGTGCCGGATTTATGTATAAGCTAAACAAGTTATAGCTTAGGGGCTTTAGATACCTATTAGGTCCATAAATTACCATATAGCATATATTCAACACAAAAAAACAGCGACAATTTATTGTTGACAAAGGACAGCTGGACATATAAAGGGCCCCATTACCTTCAATAGCTTAGGGCCTCATCAAACCTAAATCTGGCCCTGCATAAAACCCTAGCGTTGTGAAAATGTGGAAAACCCTTGACATTGTGGAGCTGAAGGCATACCTTGGATGACTGTTTCTTGCAGAGAGATAAGCACATCCTGAACTGCTGGAGGAAACAGGGTATGCCGTCTTCACCACGCCCTAAATTTCAGAGCTACAATGAACCTGCAGAGTAGGGTTGCCTGGTCCCTCTTCGCCATTGGCAGGAGGTTTTTGTGGCGGAGCCTGAGGAGGGCGGGGTTTGGGGAGGGGAGGGACTTCAATGCCATAGAGTCCAATTGCCAAAGGAGCCATTTTCTCCAGGGGAACTGATCTCTATTGGCTGGAGATCAGTTGTAACAGCAGGAGATCTCCAGCTTATACCTGGAGGTTGGCAACCCTACTGCAGAGATTTTGTGCTATTACAGAGCCAGCGAGAGCCAGCGTGGTGTAGTGGCTAAGAGCGGCAGGCTCTAATCTGGAGACCCGGGTTCAATTCCTCATTCCTCCACATGAAGCCTGCTGGGTGACCTTGGGCCAGTCACAGTTTTCTCAGAACTTGCTCAGCCTCACCTATTTCACAATGTGCCTGTTGTGTGTGTGGGGGGAGGGGGGAGAAGGGAAAGCAATTGTAAGCCGGTTTGAGACTCCTTAAAGGTAGAAAATATCTGGGTATAAAAACCAACTCTTCTTCTCCTTCTCCTTCTCCTTCTTCAGATGTGACTGCAAAAAAAAAGAGAGAGAGAGAGAGAGAGAGGACCATAAAACTATACATAAACTAGCTGCCTTTCGTGACATATGGACTATGTTTATAGATCAACCTCCGCAGTGGTACACACCAAGAAAGGACTTAACTTTCGAAGAGCAACTAATTGGGCTTAGAGTGTGATGTCCATTCAACTAGTCTAGGTAAAGTGAACCTGAAAACTGTGGAATACAACTATGCTGAGACGTCGTATCCTCTCAAAGGAGAAACTTACCTGGGCAGGCAGCCTGGCACATAACAGGAATCCCACCTGTCTTACCCAGTGGTGACAACACTGGTTGAGCCACCGTGGTTTAGTGGTTAAGAGCGGTGGGTTGGAGCGGTGGAGATCTGGAGAACTGGAGAACCTGGTTTGATTCCCCACTCCTCCACATGAGCGACAGAGGCTAATCTGGTGAACTGGATTTGTTTCCCAGCTAGTACACATGAAGCCAGCTAGGTGACCTTGGGCTAGTCACAGTTCTCTCAGCCTCACCTACCTCACAGGGTGTCTGTTGTGGGGAGGGGAAGGGAAAGGTGATTGTAAGCCGGTTTGATTCTGCCTTAAGTGGTAGAGAAAGTCGGCATATAAAAACCAAATCTTCTTCTTCTTCTTGAACCATGAAACTACAGCTGAGAGAAATGTGTGTGTGTTGGTCATTTATGCAGGGTAGATTTTGATGCTCATTCAAAGCTCCTTTTTAAAAATCCAACCTTTAAAATGCCTATTCTCGGTCCTGGTGCAAGAGAAAGTCAAACAAATTCCACGCCCCCACTTGCCTGCTCCTTCGTTCCTTCATTTGCATAGCCATTAACCATCATCCTTTGCATAGCTAACCCTCGGCTCTGATTCTTCATGCTTCCTTGAATGGATGCTTCGAGGCAGGGATGGAGCAAATAAAAAAGGTTGCATTAAAGGGGCTCTTAAGAAATGTGAAGCAAGTATGTACCGGCTTTGCAGTGACTTCTGGAATAACGGCTCAGCATGAAGAAATAAAAAAATAATATGCGGAGCACTTCAGCCTGGAACGCTCTGCTAATTACCAAGCATAAATGGCCAATTAACCTATGGTGACCTCATAGGGTTTTCAAGGCAAGAGACATTCAGAGGTGGTTTGTCAGTGCCTTCCTCTGCATAGCACCTCTGGTATTCCTTGGTGGTCTCCCATCCAAGTATTAATCAGGGTTGACCCTGCTTAGCTTGAGATCTGACGAGATCAGAACGAGATCAGGCTAGGCTGAACCATCCAAGTCAGGGCTGGGAGAAATGAAGTAGGGGATCATTTTTTCCACAAGTATAGAGATTTGTGATTTTGATTTTTGTGACAGAAGCATTGCAAACTGAAGAGCTGGCATATGCTGACCCCCTTAAGCAAAACAAGCCATGTGTCTCCCCTGAAATGCAACCACGTCCATTCTGAGAACCACTGTTGTCAGTCTTCGGTTTCAGCAGCGAAGAAACTCCGGTTTCGTACAGCCCCCCAAAAGACAGAGCTGCTCTTCTTTCTGCTGTGCCGTGTGGAATGGTTGTATGTGAAGGTGGAAGGATGTCAGATATAATTGCATATTAAAACACAAACAAAGGCAGGATGGATAAGCCTGACCGCTTTGTTGCACATCATACAGGCAAGCAGAAAATCAATAGGTGGCCGATAGCGCTGTTCTTCAATATATTAGATCAATGCTACTTGCTCCTTGGCTTGCGGAGAGCCACATGCACAATTACCATCAGCCAAAAGAGCCACATTTACTTCCACATTTACTTCCATCCATGCTGGCCATAATTAGATGAGGAATAGAGAATAAAACTGCTGCTATCATACTGCTCTTGTACAAATCTATGGTGAGACCACACTTGGAATACTGTGTACAGTTCTGGTCACCACACCTAAAAAAGAATCTTGTAGAGCTTGAGAAGGTGCGGAAAAGAGCCGTAAAAAGGATCAGTGGGCTAGAGCAACTGCTGCCCTATGAGGAGCGCTTAAAACGCTTAGGGCTGTTTAGCTTGGAAAGAAGGTGGTTAAGGGGAGATATGATAGAGGTCAATAAAATTATGCATGGTTTAGAGCAGGGGTGGGGAACCTTTCTCCTGCCAAGGGCCATTTGCACATTTATAACATCATTCGGGGCCATAACCAGGTGTAGATCTCCCGGCGCGGGGGGGGGGGGGAGAGGCTAGGGTTGCCAGGTCTCCAGCCACCACCTGGAGGTTGGCAACCCCAGGGGAGGCCACGCAGAGAAGGCCTGGAGGGCACCCCCGCTCCCCCTCCCAGGTGGGAGGGCAGCCAGCGGTGGGCCCGGGCAAACGAGGCGCCAGGGGGGCGCAGCCAGCAGCCCACGGTCGATAGGCAGGGAAGGGAGGAAAGGGAGGGAGGAAGGAAAACAGAGAAAGAGGAAAGGGGAGGAAGGGAGAAAGAGAGAGAAAGGGAGAGGGGGAGAAAGAAAAGAACAGATACAGACAGACAAAGAAAGAGACAGAAAAAGAAGGAGAAAGAGAGGGGAGAAAGGAGAAAGAGTGACAGAAAAAGAGGAAGAGAGAAAAGCCCTCCATCCCCCCCCCACACACACACACACGCATGCCGGCCCCGCATGACCGAGCCCCAGCCTCCCAGCCTTCCCTCCTCCCCCACCCACACACATACACCCGGCGGCACACGTAGCCCCGCACGACCGGGCCCCAGTCTCCATGCCCTCCCCCCCAGAGTCCACAAAAGGCCCCCCGAAGCCCGATCGGCTCCCGAACGCATACTCTGATGCCGGGAGCCGCAGGCCTCTTTCCCCCCTCCCTCTTGCTGCTCAACAGCCGACACGCCGCGGCTGTAGGGAGCTGCCTTGAGGCAAGTGTTCCTCCCCCTCCACTCACTGACCAAGAGCCAACAGTTGGCGAGAGGAGGTCCAAAGGGCACCGCAGCGCCCCTGCAAGTCTCGGCCCCAGGAACACCCTCGGGGAGGGGCGCCCTGTGCCGCGCCTCCGTGGCAGGGGCCCGGACCTCCTGAGGGCCACAAAAATGTCCTCAAGGGCCGCATATGGCCCCCGGGCCTGAGGTTCCCCATCCCTGGTTTAGAGAGAGTGGACAGGGAAAAGCTTTGCTCCCTCTCTCATAATACTAGAATGTGGGGTCATCTGCTGAAGCTAGAGGCAAGTCACAGCAAAGCCCAAAAACATTTTTAAAAACTTAAAACTTTGGGTGTATGTCCATTTGCTCATAGATTTTGTATCTATGGTTGCCAACCTCCAAGTGGTGGCTGGAGATCTCCTGGGATTACAACTGATCTCCTGGTAGGGTTGCCAACCTCCAGGTCTTGATTAGAAAGAAGACACCATTGTACTTGTACCACTTAGGTTTGGAAATCAGCACAGGGGCGAAGAAATATATACTTACAGTGCAAAAACTTGTATTAATAGCTACATGAAACAATAGTAAGCAACATTGTACAGAGACTAACATGTAATCTATGCAATAAACTATCCTAGTGAATCTCTAGCCGGCTTTATGTAGTGTGGACTCCTTTCTTGAACCACTTCACATGAAGTTTGAACTATTCATGTCCATGTCCATATTGAGATTGTTTCCACTGAGAAATGGTATATATTCACTAGGATAGTTTATTGCATAGATTACATGTTAGTCTCTGTACAATGTTACCTCCAGGTACTAGCGGAAGATCTGCTATTACAACTGATCCCCAGCCGATAGAGATCAGCACCTGGAGCAAATGGTTGCTTTGGCAATTGCGCTCTATGGCATTGAAGTCCCTCCCCAAACCCTGCCCTCCTCAGGCTCCGCCCCAAAAATCTCCTGCTAATGGGGAAGAAGGACCTGGCAGCCCTATCTCCCGGTGATAGAGATCATTTCACCTACAGAAAATGGCTGCTTTGGACCCTATGGCATTATACCTTACTGAAGTCCCTCCCCACCCCAAACCCTACTCTCCCTGGGCTCCACCCCAAAAATTTCCAGGTATTTCCCAAACTGGAGGTGGCAACCCTGTAATCTGAAAAATAATGTTAAGGGGGGGGGGATAGGGAGAGGTTCTTTCGAAGTCACATGAGCCAAATTAAGCACATGCCCTAATCTTGGACAGGAGCTTAGTTTGATTAATCCTTATCTCATCTTTATTATTTTCTCGTTCAGTGAGGCTAAAACACTCATCACCGCATCTGAATGATAAAGCAATAGTTTGCACCCTGGGTCGGGGAACTATGAATAAACCAATTTACTCTGTGATGTCAGTTACCACAAGACGGTCCACTTCCGATTTATACCATCCCAAAATGGACTCGGCTAATTGAGCATATGTTTGCGCAGATTAACGTCTAAATGAGTTTTACCCCCCATTTCCTACACCATCTGTGCTATATCAGAAGCAGATGCGAATGAGGGAAGGGATCAAAACACGATAGATAGATAGATAGATAGATAGATAGATAGATAGATAGATAGATAGATAGATAGATTATATATGCACACTATTAAAGAAGTGCATAAATAATAAAGAGGTATGTGCAATTTGTGGGTGGGATCCCATGAAGAAGTTTACAGGAGACGTTAGCAGAAGAGATCATATCTCTCCTTCTCCTGGGAAACAGCAGCTTGTCCCGAAAGTCCTCTCTGAGGGCCAGATCCTCGTGAATAGGGTTGCCAACCTCCAGGTGGCAGCTGGAGATCTCCCGCTATTTCAATTGACCTCCAGGCGACAGAGATCAGTTCCCCTGCAAAAAATGGCTGCTTTGGAGGGCAGACTGTATGGCACTGTACCCCGCTGAGGTCCCTCCCCTCCCAAAGCCCTTCCTTCTTCAGGCCCCACCTCCAAACTCTTCAGGTATTTACCAACCCAGGGTTGACAACCCTACTTGTAAACAAGAAGCACCATAATACAAGAAGCCAGCATAGAGAGGGAATACTTTTTTACTCCACTGGCACAAGATGCCTGAAGAAGAGGTCCCAGCGCTAACCACAGCAGCTGGCCACTCCTAGGTAAATGTTTCAAGACCATCCAACCACTCTGCAGCTTAACATCTCAAAGTTTATGGATAGGGTGGCGAACCTTCAGGTGCTGGCTCGAGATCTCCTGCTATTACAACTGATCTCCAGCTGATAGAGACCATTTCACCTGGAGAAAATGGCCACTTTGGCAATTGGACTCTATGGCACTGAAGTCCCTCCCCTCTCCAAACTCCGCCCTACTCAGGCTCCACCCCCAAATCTCCAGGTATTTTCCAACAGGGAGCTGGGAACCCTACTTATGGACCAATGCTCTCCCTCAGTGTTTTCTTGAGCCTGCACTTGACTGAGTGGTCATTGGCACTCAGTATATAAAGTTCTGCTGTCAGTCCTAAGGGATCCAAGACCTACAGGGTCATCTGAGAGCCAAAACAGATGAGCTACTGAGAGATCTGTGGTTCGCTTAGGGTTGCCAATACCTCAGTGGAGCCTGGAGCTTTCTTGGAATTACAATTGACCTTCATACTATAGACATCAGTTCCCATAGTTTGAAGGTAGGGTTGCCATCCTCCAGGTACTGGAGAAAATAGAGGCTCAGTGCTGTATGGATAATGGGAAAAATCCAGACAGCACTCACAAATTATTATATAAAGGTATAGCTTTATCAAAGTGTGAAGTGGTGCAAAAGTGCAAAATATATACAACGATAATGAAGATATACATACAAAATAAATAATAGAAGTCCAATATGATGTCAAGTTCAAATATAAATGTCCAAAGGCACAAGGTAAGTAAATATCCTGAAGATCAGGTAAATCAATGTTTATAATCCAGTATGGACTTCTGTTGTACTTATAGACAGCTGAAGGAGCAGATGTCCCAGGCGAGAGCCGCGAAGGGAAGGTGACCGGACGTGTTGTCCAGATTCAAATCACGTTTCGCACATGGCTTCATCAGCAACATGTATCAAAATGATGCACAGCAAAATTTCATTAAAGTCTCTAACAGGACCAGAACAAATCATAGGTTTGAATCTAGACAACACGTCCGGTCACCTTCCCTTCGCAGCTCTCGCCTGGGACATCTGCTCCTTCAGCTGTCTATAAGTACAACAGAAGTCCATACTGGATTATAAACATTGACTTACCTGATCTTCAGGATATTTACTTACCTTGTGCCTTTGGACATTTATATTTGAACTTGACATCATATTGGATTTCTATTATTTATTTTGTATGTGTATCTTCGTTATCATTGTATATATTTTGCACTTTTGCACCACTTCACACTTTGATAAAGCTATACCTTTATATAATAATTTGTGAGTGCTGTCTGGATTTTTCCCAACCTCCAGGTACTAGCTGGAGATCTCCTGCTATTACAAGTGATCTCCAGCCAACAGAGATCAGTTCACCTCGAGAAAATGGCCACTGACACTTCCTAGAGTGATGTGATATCATTTCTGTTTTTTCCTGGTAGTGATGTCACAATGCACATGACACCCCCATCTCTCCCCCCCCCCCAAGTCCTGTTCCTTGGGTGAGGCATTGTTTCTGGTTTTGTTTTGTTTGGTTGTAGTCTTCCAAGCTTACAGACGGCTGAATCAGGAGTGTTAACTTGTCCTGTTTTCCCACTTGAGATGTTTTTTTTTTTTTATGGCGTACTTGTAAATTCACAATCATTCCATCCTACTGGATTGTATTAAGGGCTAGTTCTAACTTGTGCTATGGGATGATCGTCTAGATTATAGCTGAGTTTCACTGACTGATTTTAAAAATAGCTTTTCTATGCTGTGTTTTAAATATATGTTTTTAGTGTCGCTTAATTTTCATTAACCGCCTCAAGCAGTTCCTGGAGAGGTGGGGCATGAAAGCCCTCAATCTGTGGGCCTGGTTCTCCTCCTCCCCCGAGTATCTGGGATTCTTTGACTTGACCCAGGTCAGTGTGTCTCATGGGGATGAGAAGAAGCAAACCTCAACACCAAAATGAGCATTCGGCAGAATCAACAGCACTCTGCTTTTGGTACATTGTGTAGATGGGAGGGAGTTGAGGATCCCACTTTTAGAAGCAACCGAAATGACGACGTTCTTTCAGATTCCCAAAAATTTGCTCACACACATTCATCTCAAAATGAAGATTGTACGGTGCAATGTTCAAATGATCTATCATGATGTGTTAATTTATATAGAATAAATTATACAGAATCTATCTATCTATCTATCTATCTATCTATCTATCTATCTATCTATCTATCTTTATATAGAATAAATTATATAAGAAGAAGGGAATGGAAGAAGCACACAAACACCCCCCTCCATACACACACACACACACACACACACACACACACACACACACACACACAAGGAAAGCAGTTGTTTTCCTGTTGTACATGTATCAAAATCCGTCTTTAAGAAGAAGAGTTGGGTTTATATGCCAACTTTCTCTACTTCTTCAGGAAGACTCACCAGCTTACAATCACCTTCCCTTCCCCTCCCTATAACAGACACTCTGTGAGGTAGGTGAGGCTGAGAGAGTGTGACTAGCCCAAGGTCACCCAGCTGGCTTCGTGTGTAGGAGGGGGGAAACCAACCCAGTTCACCAGATTAGCCTCCGCCGCTCATGTGGATGAGTGGGGAATCAAACCCAGTTCTCCAGATCAGAGTCCACCACTCCAAACCACCACTCTTAACCACTACACCACGCTGGCTCTCTTTACTGTGCATGCGCCACTATGTCTCCTTTTGATCCTCTCCCTTCCAGAAGTCAGTTTGGCTCATGCACACCCCATTAAGCTAATTTCAGGGCCCGCATGTGTGTAGGCAGCATGGTATAGTGCTTAAGGTGTCAGACTAGGATCTGGGAAACCCAGGTTCGAATCCCCACTCTGACACGGAAACTTGCTGGGTGACCTTAGATGGGAGACCTCCAAGGAATACCATGCTCGTGATGCAGAGGCAGGCAATGGCCGACCACCTCATAACGTCCCTTGCCTTAAGAACATAAGAACATAAGAAAGGCCCTGCTGGATCAGACCAAGGCCCATCAAGCCAAGCAGTCTGTTCACACTGTTCACACAGTAGCCAACCAGGTGCCTCTAGGAAGCCACTAACAAGATGAGTGCAGCAGCACCATCCTGCCTGTGTTCCACCGCACCCAAAATAATAGACATGCTCCTCTGATACTAGAGAGAATAGGTATGCAGCATGACCAGTATCCATTCTAACTAACAGCCATGAATACCCCTCTCCTCCATGAATATGTCCACTCCCCTCTTAAAGCCCTCCAAGCTGGCAGCCATCACCACATCCTGGGGCAGGGAGTTCCACAATTTAACTATGCGTTGTGTGAAAAAATACTTCCTTTTATCTATTTTGAATCTCTCACCCTCCAGCTTTAGCAGATGACCCCGTGTTCTAGTATTATGGGAGAGGGAAAAAACTTCTCCCTGCCTGCCTTGAACAGAGTGCCACAAGTTAGCTGTGACATGATGGGAAAACGTGTGTGTAGCAATGTACTCTTAGGTGCTAGGGTTTCCAGCTCTAGGTTGAGAAATATCTGTAGATTTGGGGGTGGAACCTAGGGACAGACGGGACCTCAGAGGCGTATAATGCATCCCCCCAAGCAGTCATTTTCTGATCTGGAGAACACCTCTATAGTCTTGAGATCCTGTTGTAATTCCAGGACAACTCCAGGCCCTGCCTGGAGGTTGGCAACCCTAGGTTCTAATGCTAGGTCTGATTAAGGCAACCCCCATCCACACTCATTTCATCCCTAGTCACCAATAGCTCAGGAGGGTTTTGCCACATTTATTTTTGTCATTTTCTTCTGATGAGATTCCTTCCTCTTTCACAACCGTTTCCTGCCAAGCACACAGATAATTTCCTTTCCTTCATATATGAAAGAGCTTTTAGAGTATTCTTTTCTTTTTTCTCTTTTCTCTGTTCCAATGAACCAGATGTTTTACCTTTTCGGATAATTGAAAACATCGGCACCATCCGGCATTTCATGAGATAGTGCAAGTTTGCTTCCCGGCACACTGAAGACGTCTGACTTCTACTTGAACCTCAACTGCCCTTGAAGCAGAAGAGCATTCCGACAACACCAAGACCCACACACACATTGGCAGCTTCCAGTTGGCACAGACATTTAGGGTTGCCAGCTCCAGGCTGGGGAAATCCTGGAGATTCTTTTTTTGGGGGGAGCCTGGGGAGGGCAGGGTTTGGGGAGGACAGGGACCTCAGTGAGGTATAATGCCACAGAGTCCACCCTCCAAAGCCAGCATGGTATAGTGGTTAAGAGCGGTGGTTTGGAGTGGTGGACTCCGATCTGGAGAACCAGGTTTGATTCCCCACTCCTGCGCATGAGTGGCGGACGCTAATCTGGGAAATTGGATTTGTTTCCCCAACACATGAAGCCGGCTGGGCGACCTTGGGCTAGTCACAGCTCTCTCAGCCTCACCTACCTCAGAGGGTGTCTGTTGTGGGGAGGGGAAAGGAAGGTGATTGTAAGTCGGTTTGATTCTTCCTTAAGTGGTAGAGAAAGTCAACATATAAAACATATAAAAACATATAAAAACCAACTCTTCTTCTCCTCCTCCTCTTCACAGCAGACATTTCCTTCAGGGGAACTGATCCAAGGGACTGGGGATCAGTTGTCATTCTGGGGATGGTGACTCTAACAGTCATACCTGAACCCAGGCCCGGAAAGTTTCTCATCTAAACAAGGGTCAGAAGCTGGAACTGATGGCCAGATCTACTCAGATATAAAGTAGGTTCCTTTTCCAAATGGAAATAGCAGTTGCACAGAGCCCAGCTGTTAGATCTGCCAACCTTCAGGTACTAGCTGGAGATCTCCTGCTATTACAACTGATCTCCAGCCAACAGAGATCAGTTCGCCTGGAGAAAATGGCCGCTTTGGCCATTGGACTCTATGGCTTTGAAGTCCCTCCAGTCCCCAAACCCTGCCCTCCTCAGGCTCCGCCCCAAAAACCTCCCGCCAGAGGGACCTGGAAAGCCTACCAGTTGTGGGGTTGCCAGCCTCCAGGTGGGGCCTGAATTTCTCCCAGAATTACAGCTGGTCCAGGCTACAAAGATCAGTTCCATTGGAGGAAACAGCTGCTTGAAGGATGGACTCTACGTTATTCTACCATGCTGAAGTCCCTTCCCTCCCCAAACACTTCCCTCCCTAGACTCCGCCTCTTAAATCTCCAGGAATTTCCCAGCCAAGAGTGTACAACCCTACATGGGACCATGGCAAGAATGGTAGGGTTTCACTATTCATATCTCATAATTCTGTTGCTTGAAACTAACTCCCCATTATTCTCTCGGAAAGTGGGGAAGGACAGGCAAAGAGACGCCTCTTAGTTTTGTTTCCTGTTCTGGGCTCAAAACTGTCCTGTACTACTTAAGGCTGTGGAAGAGAGAAGGGGTAAATAGTCTCTCTCCCTGTACTGCAGCCCTGATCCAAATCTGGGACCCTTGTGAGAGAGCCAGCGTGGTGTAGTAGTTAAGAGCGGTGGTTTGGAGCGGTGGCGTCTGATCTGGAGAACCGGGTTTGATTCCCCACTCCTCCACATGAGCGGCGGAGGCTAATCTGGTGAACTGGACCTGTTTCCCCACTCCTACACATGAAGCCATCTGGGTGACCTTGGGCTAGTCACAGCTCTTAGAGCTCTCTCAGCCCCACCTACCTCATTGGGTGTCTGTTGTGGGGAGGGCTCCACCCGATAAAACCTTCCACCGGTGGCAAAGAGGGACCTGGAAAACCGATCTAAGGCACATGTAAGATGTAATAGAAAGTTTGCCCAGAATGTCTTCCATAAGGCAAGAAAATTGCACCATCTTCTAAGTTAAACATGGCATACCCTGAACCGTTTCCCCACTTGTGCGAGCTGCTGTGCCAGCAATTTCTGGGCATTATAAAATATCAGGAAGAATGTGCTAGACATTGCAGGAGTTCTTGCTCAAGTGGAACTTTCCTAAATCCATCTGTTTCTGTTTGTACACCGCTGGATCCAAGCTTATACTTGCAATTCACAAAATATACATGAAGCAATTTATTTCTTTTGAGGTGGGACAGGAACACAGGGAGGAGCCTGTCATTCTTATTTCCTGGGGCTAATAACAAGCCACCCTGACCTGCATGCCCCAGGGTAACTGGATCTCATCAGATCTCTGTCCTAGTTAATATGGGATGGGAGACCATCAAGAGCCAACGTGGTGTAGTGGTTAAGGGTGGTGGTTTGGAGCGGTGGACTCTGCTCTGGAGAACAGGGTTTGAATCCCCATTCCTCCACGTGAGCGCCAGGTTCCACATCAGGATGGCTTCTTCCGCCTCTGCCTTTGAGACTAGTTTTGGTTCTGTGCTACCCTCTTCTGGAAGCTTCACCACACAGCAAGTTCTTTTGAGTCTTTTAATGTTTCCTTTGGGGAGCGGGGAGGGAGAATGAGTAACAGGGCAAGGAGATTGTAAGCCAGTTTGATTCTCCTTAAAAGAAGGCATATAAAAACCAACTCTGCTTCTTCTACACACTGTACAATTGGACTACACCAGCAAATTTAAAACACTCCACATACTGTGACCACTAGATGGTGGGATAGGTCCATGCTGATGAGCAAAGTTAAGGGTCCAGGGGCTTCAATGGCAGGTTTATTTATTTACTTTAGTTATACCTGACTTTTCTTCCCAACTGGGACCTAAAATGGCTTACAACATCTTCCCCTTCTTCTCTGTATCCTCACAACAAGTGTGTAACTGGCCCAGGATCACCCAGCAAGCTTCCATGGCAGAGTGAAGATTCGAATCTGGGTCTCCCAGATCCTAGTCTTGACACTCTAACCCAGTCATATGGAGCAGCACAGCGGATAGACATGGAGACAGAGTTGCAAAAGGGTGACAAAGGGCAAAAACGCATGGTCGCTTTAGCCTCCTTTATTCCCTGCTTGAGCCAGGATTCAGCCAGGATCGAATGCCTGCGTTTCGCTGAACGTGCATTCGATCCTGGCTGAATCCTGGCTCAAACAGGGAATAAAGGAGGCTAAAGCGACCATGCGTTTTCGCCCAAAGATGACTACAGCAGGACAGACATGGGATTCTGCTTGCTTCTAAGGAGGAGGACGAGGAGGAGGAGGAGGAGGAGGAGGAGGAGGAGAGTTGATTTTTATATGCCAACTTTCTCTACCACTTAAGGAAGAATCAAACCGGCTTACAATCGCCTTCACTTCCCCTCGCCACAACAGACACCCTGTGAGGTAGGTTGGGCTGAGAGAGCTGTGGCTAGCCCAAGGTCACCCAGCTGGCTTCATGTGTAGGGGTGAGGAAACAAATCCAGTTCACGAGATTAGCCTCTGCCACTCATGTGGAGAAGTGGGGAATCAAACCTGGTTCTCCAGATCAGAGTCCACCGCTCCAAACCATCGCTCTTAACCACTACACCATGCTGGCTCTCAATAAGAGGGGAGAACAGACGAAAGTTCTGGAAGATGAATGGATAAATAGGGGAGAACAACCACATCTCAGGCTTTGCTGGTGCATTTAAAAATAAATGGAGGAAAGAGAAAGGGAGAAGATATGCACATGAGCTGTAGCATCACAGCCAGGAACCACAGCGCCCCTACCCAGCACATACCAGCAGCAAGTTTCACATTGCTCTGGATCCATGTGTCCCTACTTAGGGTGCAAAAGCTTTAAAAGGTTTAGAAGACTGAAATTGAAGCTAGTGAAGAGAAGGACCGTCGAGGGACCCTGAGGTCCGGGGACTCCGAGGCGTTACATCTGCATTCTCCAGGATGCTTGTTGATTTCAGATATTTTTTTTATTTTGTCCATGAATTGTAAAAATGTGCAACAGGTATGATTACAGGCCTTGTTAACCGATGGGGGAGTTTGCAAGTTCCTTCCTGCCACAAGCCTTGAAAATAAAATAAAAAAAGAAAGGAATCTAAGTAACGTTACTGCTCTTCAGCAATTAGTGCAAGTCAAAGTACAACATTTCCTCGACATGTAAAAAACAACTCGTTTCTAGACCACAGGTATGGAGCATTGCCCTGACCAGAGTCACTCATCCGACTTTATTTTCTTGGTGATGGCCCTAACAATCCATGCAGAAAAGCTGTGTTACAAAGGGTCGATTTTTAATGTTACCTTTGTGAACACATGGACACCCATGAAGCTGCGTTGTACTGAACGAGACCCTTGGTCCACCAAAGTCAGTATTGTCTACTCAGACCAGCAGCGGCTCTCCAGGGTCTCAGGCAGAGGTCTTTCACATCACCTACCTGCCTAGTCCCTTTAACTGGAAATGCCGTGGATTGAACCTGGGACCTTCTGCATGCCAAGCAGAGGCTCTACCACTGAGCCTCCCCTAGTTGTGGAATGGTTGCTGCCACAACTACTGGTTTGGATCACAATAATAATGTTTGAAATGGGGAATTAGTGGGATGTGGGTAGGTACCACACTAGTGGTAAAGGTAAAGGTATTCCCCTGTGCAAGCACCGGGGCATTCCTGACTCATGGGGTGACATCACATCCTGATGTTTACTAGGCATACTATGTTTATGGGGTGGTTCGCTGTTGCCTTCCCCAGTCATCTTCCCTTTACCCCCAGGCAAGCTGGGTACTCATTTTACCGACCTTGGAAGGATGGAAGGCTGAGTCAACCTTGAGCCGGCTACCTGAAACCGACTCCCGTCGGGATCGAACTCAGGTCCAGCCGACCGTTTCCACAAATGGAAGGCACTTCCGTTAGCAGAAAAGAACTTCCCTGCTGCCCTTCTCCGACGGTGGTCCTCTAATTTCCCCAAGTTTTGCTCCTAGGGGGACAGGAGACTCCCCCCCAGGAACAACATGGGGGGCAAATTCGAGGGCTGCAACAGGAACAAAATCTGCACCCCCTTCCATTAATGATTGGTGGAATTCAACCCAAAGTCATCTGTCTATCTTATCCCATATTGTGTATAATTTGTGTTGCTTGAGACCCCGCTAAATGAAACACGTTGCGAGGGTAACATATGAATCACGTTTAGAAACAGGGCTGTCTGTACCTACGTTCTGTTCTCAGGCCATCCGGATTCCATTCCAAAAGAAACTGAATTGTGTCACCTGTATAATTTATGCAGATTACCCACACCCCAGTTTTGCATAATTTATTTTGGACTTGCTTGGCATGGAGAAAGACAAGGATCTATGAATGACACTGAAGCCTGGCTCACTGGAAACTTTACTCAGCCACTCTTGGTCTTCTGAGATTTAAGCATGCATTCCCAATGGTCATCCCAGTATTTCATCCCTTCCTTAATAACTAGAAACTTGATTTTGAAAGCCGGGATTCTGAGGAAGCTAAATTCTGTGCTCAATACCAAATCCTGTGCTCCCCCCACCATTCCCCTGGAATCAGCTTACACACATTCTTGCCCAAATTTTATCCGTCTCTCACAGTAAAATTACTGAGACTGGCCTGAGGTTGCTTCATCTTAAACATCACAACTATAAGCAAAGTACTCTGTTCTCTTCTATCTGCTTCAAGCCTTCAGCATTCTTGATCCTCTCCATCCAGAGGTGGGGATGTGGAATGGTATGGTATAGCCCAATCTCGCCAGATCTCGGAAGCTAAGCAGGGTTGTTACTTGGATGGGAATAGGGTTGCCAGGTCCTTCTTTTCCTCCGGCGGGAGGCTTTTTCTTAAAAGTGTGTGATCATGTGAACGCATGTGCGTGCGCGCTGATGCGCGTGCATCACTTCCAGTTTAGAACTGGAAGTGCCACCTCGCAAGGGGGCTTATACCTCTAAGTCTGAGTGGTAAAGCAGCCCTTTACCACTCAAACTAAGAGGTATAAGGCCCTCGCAAGGCGGAACTTCTGGTTCTAAACCGGAAGTCACGCGCGCGGTAAACACGCGCGTGTGCACATTTGCCTACCAACCCTCAGGTGGTAGGTGGGCAGAGGGGCAAATTGCCGAGGGTTTGCCCACCACCAGAGGGCACCTGGCAACCCTAGATGGGAGACCACCAAGGAAGACGCTGCAGAGGAAGGCAATGGCAAACCACCTCTGCTTCTCACTTGCCTCAAAAACCCCACGGTGTTGCCATAAGTCAGCAGTGATTTGATGGCATTTTACACACACACACATCCAGAGCCCCGCATATGCTCCAGGGCACACATCTGAGGGTTTTGTAATTTGCCTCAAGGAAAGAGACAGCTGTGCATTCACAAAGTGCTGGGCAGAAAAGGTGCCTCCTCCAGTGAAGAGTGTAGAGAAACCTTTCAGTTGTTGGAGCTTCAATGTTATCATTGGATGTGATGTTAAATGGAACCTTCAAAACCATTAGGGCTGGTTCACACGTGTACATCCCTTGTTTGGTTTCTCTAGACCTGGTCATGGTGCACTTGGCAGCTGAATGTGTAAACTGACTTCATTGAAAAATGTTGTGCTGGAGCTATAGAATGAGTTCAATATGAAATCTCTCTCTCTGGAGTTAATCTTGTAATGACCCAGTTGTCACAACATAACAGTTGCCCAAGTAGGAACTTCTCCTTACATAGGAGGAAGGGCCAATTCATCTAAATACTTTTAGCATTCGTTTTGATTGGCTTAAATCTAGCATTGCCCACTGGACCGCTGTATTAAACCTACTGATGTCCCTTATCAGATGCAATATCCACAGGAAAGCCAGTGCGGCAAAACAGTCATCCTGCCCATTACCAGCAATTGCACCTTTGCAGAAGCAATAGTTTTTTCTTTGTCAAAAGCAAACTAAAAAATTATTGTCTGCTATCATTGTTGTCTCTGGCAGCAACTGCTTATGCCTGCAATTGACAATAGGAAGAACAGGGATGAAACAGCCTGTGCTTACCCCATAATTTCCTACAGCTGCATGGCAGAAACCTGGGGGAGTTACTGAAATCGAAGTGGTGTGGATTACAAGGGTCACAGGTGCAATAAATATAAATCTGACTCTCATACAACCTCTCATGTACATATATCCAAGAGACTGATGCCAGGTCCTCAGCCTCGTGTATGTGCGAAGTGCTGTCAAGTCACAGCCGACCCCAGCAAGGGGCTTTCAAGGCAAGTGAGAAGCAGAGGTGGTTTGCTGTTGCCTTCCTCTGTAGAGCCTTCCTTGGTGGTCTTTTCAAGTACCGATGCTGCTTAGCTTCTGAGATCAGGCTAGCCTGGGACGTCCAGGTCAGGGCTGGGAGATCATCTATCTTGATATGTGCTGTCAAGTCAAGTCAAGTCAAAGCCAACTTATGGAGACTCCAGTAAGAGGCTTCCAATGCAAGTGAGAAGCAGAGGTGTTTTGCCATTGCCTTCCTCTGCAGAGCCTTCCTTGGTGGTCTCCCTTCCCAAGTACTGACCCTGCTTAGCTTTCAAGAACTGAGGAGATCAGGCTATATATACCATGCCACTTCTCTCCCTCCACAACCTTACAGGATGCTTAAATGGAGCTCCTGCACAAAGGAGCTTCCATGTTTAGTTCAATGGAGCGAAAAGCTTTTATGTGCTTGCAAGAAACTGCCCCCCTGCTGATATGCACATCACAGCTGCCATGCCTACAAGAGTTCATCAAATCAGGATAAGTGCTTGCCCACTTTGCATGTGTTCCCGTGTACCTCTAGAACCACAGGGGCTAGAAGCATGCTTTACAAAAACAAAACGAAGTCAATGAAAACAGAACTGTTTAGGAATGTAGATGCTAAATACGTTGGGAAATTCTGTGCATGTCTGATCACAGAAGGCAGGATGAGGACAATCCGCAAAGGGGTGTTCTCCCCATACAGAGCTGCTGTAAGTGTACAATTCCAGTAGCCAGTCACCTCTGCTTAAGGGTAAAAAAACTGCGGGAGCGTAGAAGTCTGCAATATTCCATCCACTGGAAAATGAACTCAGTCATCAGCCAGTCAATTTATAACCCCAATCAGATCATTCAGGGGCAATCAACCTTAACTCATTAACAGTTGCAACCACCAGTAATCCATTGTTCCCTTCAACAATCAACAGTCTAATAAGGTGCAAAACCTCTGAAAACAGTCCAGTTTGAGGACCCTGCAATCAGCAAGAAGGGCAATGAAGGTCAACACAACATGTGGATTTCACCAAGCTGAAACTTCAGAACAGTTTGATGCCTCTTTGCTCATTAGGTGTAAATTAAAACATTTTAAGTCATAGAATCATAGAGTTGGGACCACCAGGGTCATCTAGTCCAACCCCCTGCACAATGCAGGAAATTTACAACTACCTCCCCCCCACTCCCCCAGTGACCCCTACTCCATGCCCAGAAGATGGCCAAGATGCCATCATGATCTGCCTAAGGTCACAGAATCAGAATTGCTGACAGATGGCCATCTAGCCTCTGCTTGAAAACCTCCAGGGAAGGAGCACTTACCACCTCCCAAGGAAGCCTGTTCCACTGAGGAACTGCTCTAACTGTTAGAAAATTCTTCCTAAGTGCATACTCCCAAAATGTAAGGTGTGACAAATGCATGTTTGCAAAAGTATCTATCCTACAGGTACACTTGTCAGACAGCTTTGATTGGCTAGGATTCCCTGTCAAGTGAACACAAAGGGGGAAAGTCCAGTCTTCGGCTAGATAATGTGTCCAATTGCCTTGATCTTCCTGCTGTTTTAGCAATGTGCAGTAAAGAAGCCCTGCATGTTGCCAATAATTTAATAAAATCAATTAATACTGCTTAATAAATACGTAAAAGTAACTTTTCTAATCTTTTGAAACAAAAAACCTATAACTTCAACAAAAGTTAAGGATGATTGTCCCGTGATTAACTAAGGCAAATCTGTTTTATGTGAATCTCTCTCTCATTCTCTTCCCCTCTCTTTTTTCTTTACATAAAGAAATCACATAAAAATAGGTATAAATAGAAAAAATTCCAAAGGATTTCCCACCCTCCCCACCACATCCCATCCCGACAAAACAGGAAATGTAACAAAAAAGAAACTGTCCCTTTTGCTTCAAGTACATGTAGATTATACAGCACTCCGAATCTTTGGATATTTTACAAGGACTCCGAATCGTAGACCGAAAGGGAAAAAAAAAAACCTGCTGAAGGAAACTATTATCTGCAAAACAGTAGCTGAGAAAGATGCCTGTATATTAAAAAAGGGGGGGGGGCTGGGAAAGTCTGACACTGTTTTTGAAATGTTCAGTCGCTCTTTCCCCTTCCCTAAATTCATTAGCTGCAAAGATGTCTTTTGGTGGACCTTGAACAGGGCGAGGCAGTTCGTGGGGCCAGGATTATTTCGCACATGGTCTCCTAGTTAGAAAAAAAAGTCCTTGGTCAAAGGGTCCCTTTGGAACTAGGATCCTCTGGAAATGGGATCCACAGCAGTTCTGACGATTGCACACCCTTCTGCGGCCTGTGGGGGAAGGAAAAAAAAGATATTAGGTAGGGGTGTGCAAAAAACAATTAGGTAAAATTGGGGCTCAGGTTTATTGGGACCAATTTTGGGGGGGGGGAAGCCGAAATAAGCCGAATTCCCATACCAGTAAATATGAGAATTCAGTTTATTTTCGAGTTTCCTGCAAAAAATTCAGCCTGGGGCATTTTTGAGGTAGAGCCTCCAAACTTGCATGGTGGCTTGCAGGGACTCTCCATGCAAAAACCAAGTTTGGTGAAGATTGGGTTGGGGGGGTCCGAAGTTATCGGGTCTGGAAGAAGTCACCCCCTCCAGCCTCCATACAGAAGCATTGGAAGGTAAGAGATTCTCTGTTCGCTAATAAGCTAATGTTTGTCTATGGAGGAGGGAGGGGCCACCTCTCCAGAGCCCATAACACCAGACCCCTGACCCAATCTTCACCAAACTTTGGGGTTCATGCAAGGAGAGCCCCTGAAAGCTACCCTGAACGTTTGGGATCTCTACCCCAAAAAAATGCCCCTACAGGAGCTTTGCAAAAAAATCCCCTTTGTTTTCTATTATGGGAATTTTCCATTAGTCAACTTTCATTACATAGACGCAATCCTGTGGAAGTCGGCTAATGAAATCACTCTGGGGGATGCACTGCCATTTTATAAAGTGAGTTCCCAGCTGGGAATTTCTTTAAAGTGAGTTTGGGGGCCTGATTCTGGTTGGTAACTGTGTAGCATGGAGGAAGAAAGGGATCGTTTCTCCCTTGCATGTGTTAACTTTCCAAAAATGGCACTGGGGGGTATGCAAGCAAGTAATGCCACCTGGCACCATTTTGGAGAAGGAAAACAGCATGGGGGGCAGGATCTCCTCCTTCCAATGTGCCATGATGGTCCTGACCAGAATGTAGAGGAGTTCCCAGCTGAGAAGTCACTTTTTAAAATGGCAGCATGTCCCCAGGGTAAAACTGGAAACATCCTCATGTCTTGTTGGGGCCAGAAGTACATAATCCAAATGTTACACCCCACCATGGCAAATAGGTTAATCAATCAATCAATTAACTGATACATTTCCACCCGCTGATGGCAACCCAAATCTGTCTTGGAGGAGACCTGCCCAGGCGAAAATGGAATGGGACATACCAAATAATCTACTGGAGTAGCAACTGGCAGCTCAGTTGCTAGCTTCAGAAATGGGGGCAAGGTGGTTGAGTCCTGCCAGTCCACTAAACCCCGTACTCCAGGGGTCGGGAAGCGAGAAATATGGCCGTGCCGAGAGGGTGTCATTGGGGCCCAGTGCAAAAGCGAAGATCCCGCCGTTCCGCTCCATGTCGAGATGCGTCCTCCCAAAGAGCTTCATTTGTGTCTCCTCAAACTGGCTCTCCAGCTCTTGAAAATTCAGAGCATTCTTGGCCCCGTCGATAAAATGCTTCGGGCTGGGGCCCGGAAGGCACATCGCCGCGCTGCCAAGATGGCCGCCCATCTCTTCCAGAGTTGGCGGCATTAGGAAGTTTTTCTCGTCAGGCTGGCCGTTCGGTGCAAACAACAAACTCGCTGCTCTCCAGGCGGCCGGCTTGCGCCCCCTCCTGGGCCGGGAGATCCGGCAGCTCTGGCGCTTAATGTGGCGGTGCAGGTGGTCTGAGCGGGTGAAGCTCTTGTAGCAGAACTTGCACTGGTAAGGTCGGATGCCCGTGTGGATGCGCATGTGGTTCTTTAGGTCATAGTTGTGGACGAATTTGGCGTTGCAGTGGATGCAGAGGTAGGGCCTTTCTCCGGTGTGCTTGCGCATGTGGATCTTCAGCTTGTCTTGCCTGCAGGAAGGAGAAACAACAGGCTCTCGTAATTACCAGCTTGTTACCAGCACGCAGGGCGGATTGGCTATTATGGCTGCTGGTTGGGACTTTTGCTGGTGGGCCAATAGCTTGCTTGCCCCAGGCAAGAAGGATGGAGACCAAGCCCTACGAGGAAAGGGTGAGGGGGTTCTGGAGAAGAGGAGGTTGAGGAGGGGACAGGATTGCTCTCTTGAAGTATTTGAAGGGCTGTCACTTAAAGAAGGGCAGGGAGCTTGCAATAATGGGTTTAAATTATGGGTGGAAAGCAACCAGCTGGATTTTAGGGAGAAGAATTTTTACAGAGTAGTTCAGCAGTGGAATTGACTGCATAGGGAGGTGGTGAGCTTCCCCTCACTGGCAGTCTTCAAGTAGCAGCTGGACAACACTAGTCAGGGATGCTCTAGGCTGATCCTGCATTGAGCAGGGGGTTGGACTAGATGGCCTGTATGGCCCCTTGCAACTCTATGCTTCTATGATTCTATGACACAACATATAACACGCCATTAGCAAGATTTTTTTTAAAAATTAGAATAATCTGTAAGTATTTGAAGGGCTGTCACTTAGAGGAGGGCAGGGAGCTCTTCCTATTGGCAGCAGAGGGTAGGACTCACAATAATGGGTTTAAATTGCGGGCAGAAAGGTACCGGCTGAATATTAGGAAACAATTTTTTTTACAGTAAGAGTAGTTCAGCTGTGGAATCGGCTACCTAGGTAAACAATGTTGCATTTACCTGTAACTGTTGTTCATTGAGTGGTCCTCTGTGCAGGCACACATGGGATCTGCGCTTGCTAGGCCTGCTGCGGAGAAAACTTTAATGCAGAAAGCTTCAAACAGGACGATTCGCCTCCCCCCCGCCCCGCTCCTGCCTGGCAACAGCTCTTCCTGCTGGAACAGTCACGTGGCGAAAAGGGGGCGGGAATCGGCCATCCCTCAGTTCTCCCGCTGCCGCCGCGGAGAGCTCCAGATGAGTGTCTGAAGCAGTCCACAGTGAGGATAGGAGGGAGGGATGTGTGCCTGCACAGAGGACCACTCGATGAACAACAGTTACAGGTAAGTGCAAAGCTGTTTTACATCTTTGTGGCCTCTGTGCAGTCCTACATGGGAGTATAGCAAGCTAACACTCGGGAGGCAGGCGTGGGACTGCAACATTCTTTATTTTACTTGTGTATTAAATCAGGCAACACATTGTAACACTGCCTTCCCCACACAGGCGTCAGTGGAGGAGGCGATATCGATGGCGTAATGCTTAATGAAAGTTATGGGAGAGGATCATGTGGCTGCTCTGCACACCTCCTGGATATCAATCGAAAAGGAGAAAGCCACCGATGAGGAGACTGACCTGTTGGAGTGAGCCCGTAACTCCAAAGGACAGTCTCTCTTTACAGTCTGATATTCCAGTCTGATGGCCTTGATGATCCACTTAGAAAGGGATTGTCTTGAAGCGGCCTTGCCCTTGTGAGGGCCACTGAAGCAGATGAAGAGTTTGGGGTCTTGTCTGAAGGACCGTGTCCTGTCCATATAGAATAATAAAGCCCTTCGAACATCCAGAGAATGTAGTCGTCTCTCTCTATCTAACTGTGGAAGAGGGTAAAAGGTGGGCAGGATAATCTCCTGGGATGTGTGGAAATGGGACACAACCTTAGGCAGATGGTCTAAACTGGTCCGGAGTACAACTCTATCCGGGAAGACCTGACAGAAAGGGGGGTCGTACCTTAGGGCATGTAGGTCACTAACCCTCCTGGCCGACATAATTGCCACCAGGAAGATGACCTTGTAGGACAATTTAGCCAGGTCACAAGTGGCTTGGGGCTCAAATGGTTTACCCAGCATAGCATTTAGCACCAGGGACAGATTCCACTGGGGAACTGGACGTTTTACTGGAGGGAACAGGTTGTTTAGACCCTTAAGGAACCTCTTGGATAGGGGTTGTGAGAACAGGGTAGATGAATCCATACGTGGTGAAAGGAAGACAGGGCGGCTAGGTGAGCCTAATGGAAGAGTTAGCTAGGCCGGACTCCTTCAGGGTTAGCAAGTATTCAAAAACCGACCCTAGGGGGCAGGGAAATGGAGTAACCGACCTATCTTGACACCAGGAGATGAACATAGACCACTTATGGCCATACGCTATCCTTGTGGAGGTCCTCCTGGCTGACACCAGTACTTCCGCTACCTGTTCCATGAAGCCCATCACTGAGTGATGTGCCACACTGCCAGGTGTAGGGATCGTAGGTCATGGTGCCTCACTGAGTCTACTGATAGACGGTCCGGGCACAGGGGAAGAAGGACGAAGTTCCCTTGGGAGAGATCTCATAGTATGGGGAACCAAGGTCTCCAAGGCCATAGAGGGGCTATTAGAATGGCTAAGCCTCTGTATGACACTATTTTCCCTATGGTCCTTGACAGGAGTGGGATTGGGGAAAACTCATAGATTAGGTCTGCTCCCCAGTCCAGTTGAAACGCATCTCCTACAGAAAGGGGACCTATGGCTGCCCTTGAGCAGAATCGCCCGCACTTTCTGTTGTCCCTGGTTGCGAACAAGTCAATAGTGGGAGTGCCCCACAGCTCGAAAATGGGGCGCAGGTACCACCAGACAATGGACCACTCATGTTCTACATTCGAGTCCCTGTTTAGGGCATCCACCGTGGTGTTGGTTAGCCCTGCGATGTAGATGGCAGCCAGGTGGACCCCGTGGTCGACTGCCCACTGCCAGGTTTGGACTGCTTCCTTGTTTGGCGATGTAATATTTCACCACCGTGTTGTCTGTGGCGATGAGTACTCGACTTCCCTGGATGATGCCTATGAAGGATACAAGAGCGTATCTTATGGCACGTAATTCTATGAAGTTAATGTGCATGTTCGACTCCACTGGAGTCCAGCGGCCTTTCGCTGAATGGGAACCACCATGTGCCTCCAATCCCCCTAGAGAGGCGTCAGTGAAAATTTGGAAGTCGTGTTTTGGGACCCCGAATGGGATTCCACGGAGCAGGTTCTGGTCATTGCTCCACCAACGGAGCACTGAAAGTATTTGTCTGGGGATGGATAACCGCTTCCATTGAGGGTCTTTATTAATCCGGAAGGCAGACGGAAACCAAAGCTGTAGACAGAGCATATTTAACCTGGCCAGGGGAACTACTGCTGTTGTAGATGCCATGAGACCGAGTAGCTTCTGGACTCGGACGGCCTTCTGATACCTTACTCTGGAGAACGCTTGTATCAGTGATGCAATGGCCCTGACCCTTTGTAGCGGGGGGAAGAGCATACCCGCCATGGAATCAAAGACCGCTCCTATAAACTCAATTCTCTGGGTGGGGATGAGTTTGGACTTCTTGAGGTTGATTACCAACCCAAGGTTCCCTAGGAGGGTGATGGTGGTTTTGACATTACGAATTATTGAGTCAGGTGAGGACTACTAGGAGCCAATCATCCAAATATGGGAAGATGTTAATTCCAGTGAGGGCCAAGTGTTGGACAACCGCCCCCTAACCATGGGAATATGGACAGGTGCAACCTCTTTTGAGTGCAAAATGTCCATAACTGGATCTTCTTCTTCTGGTTCAGCAGGGGTCACAACCATTCCAATGGTGGTGGCCATCCTGATCAATTGGTTGTTGTAGTCCCTCAAGTCCTCGGTGGGCTATATGGGTGATGGGCCACCGACCAGGTCATCAGGGGTTGGAAGGGAGGCAGTATCAGAGTGCCTCTCAAACCCTTCGCACGAATCTAAGTCATCCCCTTTTGAGAGCGTGAACACCTGCCTCGACGTGGAGTTCTGTCCCGAGGATGTGCTACGGTTCCGACGTCGATCTGGAGAGAGGGGGTGATGTCTAGCAGGTGGAGACCAGCTGCACCTAGGGGAGCGTGAGCGCCACCATTGGGTAGAAGTTTCTGCACCCTGCCTCCGAGTGTCAGGCGAGTGTCGGCGCCGACAGGTGGAATCTCTCGTTACTGAGTCTCGGCGAGATCTGCTCCTCCTGTCTGGAGACACTCTATGAGAGATGGCGGGGGAACGTCCTCGGCGCCAAACAGAGAGATCGGATTGGTGTGTGAAAATCTCGCTAGCATTCTCATGCCTCGTGTGCGAGTCTCAGGACAGATGCAGCTGGTTGGAACCATGGGAGGACGATCTAGATCGGTACCAAGGGGATAAAAGGCGATCCGAGCCCTGCCACGAGCGACGGTGCCGAGAAGACATGTCGGAACGTGGAGACGAATCTAAGTCGATCAGTACCGAGTCGTCTCCCGACGGGGAACAATTGAGTACGGCGCCCATGCGAGGAAGGTGCATTCTTCTCCCGATCCGGAGTAGGTCTCTTGGGTGCGGGAGAAGGCAACTGAGAAGAGCGGTCTCTGGAGGGTGCTCGGTGTCGAGGGGAGCGTATCTCCGATCCTCGCAAGGAACCGGCAACTGGAGAACGGTCCCGAGAGGGCGTACAGTGCCGGGGAGAACGTGCCTCGGTTCCGCATAAAGACCCAGCGATGGTGAATGGTCTTTGGAGGACCCCGACGACGAGGCGAACATTTCTCAGTCTCCCGTGAAGAGCTGGCAGTCAGTGAACGGGGGGATCCTATAGGTTTCGGATCCGAGATCTTCGGTACCGATGGGGCCTTTTTGGTAGGTGAGCGACCCCTGGTACCGGTTTGGCAAGAGTTGGTGACTTCTTCTTCAAGTTTTTTGAGGAGGAAGAAGCAGCGAGGGAGCTTTTAACTTTCCCCAAGGGAGTTTTAGAAATATCGGGGGCAAGAGCCTTTTTGTACAAGAAGCCCTTCAGTTTGTCATCTCTGCCCTGTTGAGCCCTGGGGGTGAAGCGGCGGCATATTCTGCAGGCACTGGCAATATGCGTCTCTCCCAGGCAGTAGAGGCACTCGGTGTGGTCGTCATTTTTCAACATTTTAAAGCCACAAACCGAACATTTCTTGAAAAGGGCCATGCCGGAAAAGGGAAAGTGAAACTCACTCTAGGACAGAAGCTCTCCACACAGCCGAACTCCGCGGCAGCGACGACAGAACCGATTCCCCCCACACCCTTTTCCACCATGTGACTGTTCCAGTGGGAAGAGCTGTTGCCGAGCAGGAACGGGGCGGGGGAAAGGGGAATCATCCTGTTTGAAGCTTTCTACACTAAAGTTTTCCCCGCAACAGGCCTGCGCAAATGCAGATCCCATGTGGGACTGCACAGAGGCCACGAAGATGTAAGGTGGTGAGGCTCCCCCTCACTGGCAGTCCACTCAGACTGACAGCAGCTTTCCTGGGTCACAGGGAGAGAGGTCTTTCACATCACCTATTTCCCGGTACTTTCAGCTGGAGATGCTGGGGATTGAACTGGGGACCTTCTGCATGCCAAGCAGATGCTCTACCACTGAGGCATGACCGCTCCTTATGGCTGACCATCCGCTTTCAGATGCCACACCCCAAAGAGAAAATGTCCTCACATACTCCCAACAGCAACTTAATCAACTGGTGAATTATACTTATTACCTCCTTATTTGTTTTAATTATTTAGATGGAAAGTCTTCGGTTATAGTTGGCATAATATTTATGATATGTGCTCCATATTGATTCACAATGCAATAGTCCGTGCCAAAAGTTGGGATTAGTGAACTAGGGTTGGCAGGTCCCTCTTTACCACTGGTGGGAGGTTTTTGGGGCGGAGCCTGGGGAGGGCAGGGTTTGGGGAGGGGAGGGACTTCAATGCTGTAGAGTCTGATTGCCAAAACAGCCATTTTCTCCAGGCGAACTGATCTCTATCCCCTGGAGATCAGTTGTAATAGCAGGAGATCTCCACTAGTACCTGGAGATTGGCAACCCTATAGCGAACTGTGCCCCTCACCACTACAGCAGGGCACAGGGAACCAGATTATGGTATTCTGAATACTGAGGAGAGGTGCCTCAGTGAGAAAACAGGTGAGCAACCCACGTTTTTCACTGTAAATACAAACACAATATTTTTTTTAAAAATGAAAAGTTTGCAGATGCTATCTTGATGGCCCAAGCCAAAGGTGTAAAGATTGAGGCGCCAATTTCCAAACAAGCACTGTGAATGTCTGCGGCCAGCAGGTGGCAGCACAAACCCACACAACAGTTTTGCCGGCTTCTGTATGGAGACAGGCTTGTCTTATGGGGAAGCGCGGCAGTGGTGGAAAAGTGCCGCCAAGTTGCAGCTGACATATGGCGATCCTGTAGAGTTTTCAAGGCAAGAGACCTTCAGAGGTGGTTTGCCATTATAAGAACATAAGAAAGGCCCTGCTGGATCAGACCAAGGCCCATCAAGTCCAGCAGTCTGTTCACAGTGCCCAACCAGGTGCATCCAGGAAGCCCACAAACAAGACGACTGCGGCAGCATTGTCCTGCCTGTGTTCCACAGCACCTAATATAAGAGGCATGCTCCTCTGATCCAGGAGAGAACAGGTATGCATCATGACTAGTATCCATTTGGACTAGTAGCCATGGATAGCCTTCTCCTCCATGAGCATGTCCACTCCCCTCTTAAAGCCTTCCAAGTTGGCAGCCATCACCACATCCTGGGGCAGGGAGTTCCACAATTTAACTATGCTCCATGTAGCAATCCTGGACTTCCTTGGTGGTCTCCCATCCCAGTGCTAATCAAGACCAACCCTACTTAGTTTCTGAGATCTGATGAGGTTGTGCTAGCCTTGCTTGATGCAACCAATCGATAAGACTTCATTTATGAAGAATACGATCTTTCCTGGCTCTTTGACCACAACCCTTCCCTTTACTTCCCTCCCCTTCCCCCCATTCCATTCCCTTTCCTTGTGCTCTTTGTCATCCATCTCCCCGCCCTCCTCGAGGCATAACACTAAACTGAACGGTTGGGTTACAGCCACCGTAGTAACATCTCTCCTTGTAGGGAAATAATAGATATCGTGCCATTTATAAATAAATGTATTAATTTCAGCATTGTTTTACAATGTCTTTAAAAATTGTTTTTATGTATGTGAACCGATGCTGTTAGCTGCCGTGAGCCCGGTTCACCAGGGGAGGTTGGGGTATAAATAATATTTCTATTCTATTCTAAAGTCACTCCTGAGAATCTGGCAAAGGGAGCAGGGCATACCTTCAGGTGGCCCCAGGGCTTCTGGCAGGGCCCACTGTGGCCAACCCCCATGTGAGAAACAAAGAGCTAATCTTTGAGAGAAGCTCAGAGAAAGGGAACGGGGGAAGCTAAGGAGCTCACTCTCTGGCCATTTATGCAGGGTCAATTTTGATGCTCGCTCAAAGCTCTTTTTAAAAATGCAACCTTTAAAATGCCTATTCACGGTCCTGATGCAAAAGGAGAAATTCCACACACACCCCTTGCCTGCTCCTTCGTTCCTTCCATTAACAACCGTTGTTTGCATAGCTAACAGCTGGCTGTGATTTTGCATGCTTCCTTGAGGGGATTCTTCGAGGCGGAGATGGAGCAAACACAAAAGGTCGCGTTAAAGGGGCTCTTAAGAAATGCAAAGCAGGTATGCGTCGGCTTCGCAGTCACTTCCTGAATGAAGATTCAGTGTGAAAAACTCAAAAAAATATGTGGGGCACTTCAGCCTGGAACGTGCTGCTAATTACCAAGCATAAATGGACTCTCTGTTCTGAAGAAAGGAATTGGTATTCTGATTTTGTAACCTGCGTGTTCAATAGCTGTGTTTGACTCTGGGAACCTGAAAGTTCAGATTTGCCTAAGCTGGTGCGAAACAACTCCTGTGAAGTGACAGGCAGAGACTGGAAGGAAAGGGATCCTTTCTCAGGTCACTGAAAGGGAATAGGCTCTGGGAAGGAGATATTCCAGACACAAGGTTTTGTTAAGGGATTACTGCCACAGAAGTGGGGTAGATCTATAGTGAGAACCGGAAGAGAGATTTGAGGAGAAATCTCCGTACTTCTGGGTTTCTCTGGGGAAGAGAGATTGCATGGTCTCCAACTTCCCTCATAGCTAGGCAGCAGAGTCTGAATAGAAATTTTTTATAGATCTTCTGGGAACTGAACAGAATTTGTGAACTGAATCTAAGAACTGTAATTCTGTACCAACTAAGCCATCTAAGATCTATGCCTTCTCTGTAGAAAAACTCATAAAGTAGATCTGATTCTATACCTTCCCTACCTACCGTTTTCCCTTTAAGTCCCTCTCTTGTACAGTGTTTCATAAATCTCTGTTATTTGGTTGTTAACTCGAAAAAGCCTCTGGTGTTTAATTTCTTCTGAAGTAAAATAAGTAAAGGGGACTAAGGAGAAAAATTAAAACTCCAAATAAACATTCTGGCAAACAAGCAGTCTCTCCCTCTCTCCCTCAGCAACCGAGGGGGGGGGGTTGTGATACCCCGCAACATGGCATTTCCCTGCTTGCTCATATCTGACTTTGTCATTACCCATGCGTCCGGCTACACACACTGCCCAGTGCCATCAGAGAAACAGCTGCGGGCACTGCAGGCGGCTGAGAACATGGGCAGCGAGGGGGCTCAGGGGTTGCACAGGCAGGTGGTGAGATACATGGGCGAGTGAGTGGGAAGGGGGGCCTCTGGGAACTCTCTGCCCAGGGCTCCTGAAAATCTGGAACCGGCCCTGGAAGGGAGCGTTGGTTCTCGAAAACTCAAACCCCGAAAACCTTGTTGGGTCGTTTATGCATGGGAGTTTGACCTGAGGTTCGTTGCTCGCTGGACCCACACTTTCCTGGTGGGAATCTGTGCACCAGCAGTCCCCATGCACAAATCAAGTCCCCGCCCCTTGAAATGCTGCTTTGTAATTGGCTTTCTTTGTTGAGCTTACTGTGAGAGAAAAGTTCTCCCAATTGCTGCATAAAAAAGCATTTTAAGAACAAAAAACACAAAAAATGGAGCAATCTGAAAGGGGGGGAGGAATCCAAGCCTCGGTTTTTTTAAAAACTTTATTTTGCTCAGAAAGAGCTCTGAGGAAGCAGAAAGCATTTGAATCTCCGCTTCTTTACATGCTGCTTTGTAATTGGCTGTGAGAGAAACCAAGTTTGCGTGTCCCACACTTTGCCTTATGCACGGGCATTTCACCCAGGCTGAGCTCAGGGGAGAGGGAAAAATCAGGTTAATAGAGGAACGGGAAGTCCCGAGATTTGTGAGGGCTGGCAGCGAGGTCATCTCTAATGGGCGGAAAACTCATGCATAACTCCAAGGAACAACCGAGACAGACCAGGGGCAAACGTCACTGGAAGTACCCCTGCATAAACGACCTTGGTCTCTAAGAAGCTCCTGGACTCAAATCTAGCGGTTCTACTGCAGACCAACGCGGCTACCCTCTAAAACTATCCTGAGAATCCAGAAGCTGGCCGTCTTTATGTTATGGTCAAACGGACTCTGCAAGCACTGGATCCTAGTCACACAATCAACTGGGCACATGGAAGCCACAGGGAAAGCCTGAGCAGTGCCGAATTCTGGGTCATGGAGGGCTCCGTTCAGCATACCAACCCCAGATGTTTTGAGAGCCAGTGACAGCACCTCGCATGCACAGCCAGCTTGCCACAGAGCTGACGGAACATGCACAGGCTTTTCTGACACCTTCCCGCCCCCGCCGCCCCCCGTGTGACCTTATACCCGATGCTTGTATGCACAAGCCTTGGTTGCTGACGTGAACTGCTGGTAAGGCCATTAAATACATTCAAGGCCAAGCGCGAGCATTATTCAGCCAGCATGAATAAGCTCTGAGCGAAAGGGGTGGGGCTGTGGTTCACTGATAAAACACATGGCTGGAATATGGAAGGTCACAAGTTCAGTCCCTCGGTATCTCCAGCTAACTCTGGGGACAGTGAACACACAAACACATGAAGCTGCCTTATACTGAATCGGACCCTTGGTCCATCAAAGTCAGCATTGTCTACTCAGGCTGGCAGCGGCTCTCCAGGGTCTCAGGCAGGGGTCTTCCACATCACCTAGTTCCCCAGTCCCTTTAACTGGAGATGCCAAGGATTGAACCTGGGACCTTCTGCATGCCAAGCAGATGCTCTACCACAGTCACGGCCCCTCCCCTAAAGGTACTGATCCTAGTGGCCAATTTTCCCTGATGTGTCATGAACACATGAACACAAGAAGATGCCTTATCCTGAATCAGACCCTTGGTCCATCAAAGTCAGTATTATCTACTCAGATCGTCAGCGGCTCTCCAGGGTCTCAGTCAGGGGTCTTTTACATCACCTACCTGCCTAGTCCCTTTAACTGGAGATGCAAGGGATTGAACCTGGGACCTTCTGCATGCCAAGCAGATGCTCTACCACTGAGTCATGGCCCCTCCCCATAAGGAGGACTTTCTGCTAAGGAGGATCCTGGCTTGAGATCCTGAAGAGCTGCTGCCAATCAAAGCACAGAATACTGTCTACAGAGACCAACAACCCGACTCAGGAGGAGGCACAAGTATATGTGTGTATAACTTCTCAATCCTTTAAAAGCTTAAAAGTGACTTCCTAGAATCATAGAGTTGGAAGGGACCTCCAGGGTCATCTAGCCCAACCCCCTGCACAATGCAGGAAATTCACAACTACCCCCCACACCCCCAGTGACCCCTACTCCATGCCCTGAAGATGGCAAAAAAAAAAAAAACCTCGAGGATCCCTGGCCAATTTGGCCTGGGAGGAAATTGCTTCCTGACTCCAAAGTGGCGATTTGCATTTCCCTGAGCATGTAAGAAAGGGCCACAAGAGCCAAGCACTGATGCAACCCTTCCTGCCCTCTCTCACGATCTGCCTCAGTTCCCAGAATCAGAATTGCTGACAGATGGCCATCTAGCCTCTGCTTAAAAACCTTAAAGAAGAAGAGCCCACCACCACCTGAGGAAGCCTGTTCCACTGAGGACCTGCAGCACCTTTGGATGAAATTGTGTTTGGCACTGGTTCGGTGCATCCCTTGGAAGAAATCGATTCCCTCCTCTTCTTGTTGGATCTCAGCTTCAAGCAGTGGCTGGACAAGCACTTGTCAGGGATGCTCTAGGCTGATCCTGCATTGAGCAGGGGGTTGGACTAGATGGCCTTTATGGCCCCTTCCATCCCTATGATTCTATCTTAGGCCCCCGAGGGAGAGTCAGACTGGCTCTTTTTTCGGCTCTTGGCAGGTTCCGCAGGCTTGCCGTTCCACAGCGGAAGCCCTTCTAAATGTCTCTGTGAATTCAACTGGACTACAGAGGCAAATAAATTCCCGGGTCTGGTCTCGCTGAGGATAATTAATGGCTAATGAGCAAGGCCTTTAAGCAGAATAATATCCTCCAGCAAGAACGTGATATTGAAGCTGATAGATGTGGGGGCTAATTCCCAACACTGTCGCAAGAGAATCATACGAATTCTCGCAAAGCCTGAAAACAGGCAGTTTCCCCGGGTGCCTCTGCTTCCCCGTTCTTTGCGACCGTGTGCAAACTGAAAATCACTCCACAGCTGAAGAGGATTCAGCCTTTAACAAGACCCGCATCGTGCAAGGAACATTTTTTTTTACCATCAAGTCACAGCTGACTTATGGCGACCCAGTAGGGTTTTCAAGGCAAGAGACGTTCAGAGGTGGTTTGCCCTTGCCTGCCTCCACGTCACGACCCTGGTCTTCCTTGGAGATCTCCCATCCAAATGCTTGCCATGGTCGGCCCTGCTTAGCTTCTGAGATTTGACGAGAGCAGGCTAGCCTGGTCTATCCAAGCATGGGGGCGTAGCCCCTCCAAATAGCAGAGGATAAATATCATTGAAGTATTTGCTGCGAGCTAATCACAGTTTTACTTTGTAAGATAAAATACTCAGGATGCATGGGAATATAAATGAATTGGTGGTTTCCTTCTCCTGCCATTGTGGTGTAGTGGTTAAGAGTGGTGGTTTGGAGTGGTAGACTCTAATCTGGAGAACCGGGTTTGATTCCTCACTCCTCCACATGAGTGGCGGAGGCTAATCTGGTGAACTGGATTTGTTTCCCCACTCCTACACATGAAACCAGCTGGGTGACCTTGGGCTAGTCACAGTTCTCCTCAAGCTCTCTCCGCCCCACCTACCTCACAGGGTGTCTGTTGTGGGGAGGGGGAGGGGATTGTAAGCCGGTTTGATTCTCCCTTAAGTGGTAAAGTTGGCATATAAAGACCAACTCTTCTTCTTCTTCCCATCCGAACACTTGCCAGGGTGGAGGCCGAAAGTGTGTGACTGGCACAAGGTCAGCCAGCAAGTTTCCATGGCAGGGTGGGGATTCGATCCTGGGTTTCCCAGATCCTAGTCCGACACCTTAACTGCTACACCACACTGCAGCATCTGCTACTATTAAAAGCACTGCAGAGGTCTCAGACTGCTCATTTTTGAAAGCTAGGAAGGTACAGGTGACCTGCCCTGGGATGGTGTGAGAGGGCTGTTTCAGGAGGCAGATTTTCAGGAGCCATTAAAAGCAGAAGGAAAGGCGGTGGACAGATCCACAAGGCATAACTCCGTGGGATGTCCTGCTTGGCTAGCTTCAATGAAACAAATGGGAGATGTGCAATCTCCCATTTGTTTAATTGAAGCTCACCTGCCAAATGCCCCGCTAGATTATGCCCCCTATTAGTTAGCCCTGGATGGCCCAGGCTAGCCTGATATCATCAGATCTTGGAAGCTAAGCAGGTTCGGCCCTTGATAACACTTGGATGGGAGGCCACCAATGAAGTCCAGGGTTGCTACGCAAAGGCAGGATACATCAAACCACCTCTGAACGTCTCTTGCCTTGAAAACCCTACAGGGTAACCATAAGTCAGCTGTGACTTGGAGACCCTTTCCATGACCACCAGTTAGCTGAAGGAGAAGTGCCATTTGGCCACATGACAAGAAACTGAAATGGGCTCTACACTAGCTCTACTCCTTTTGGCGTTTTCCCCTTTAAAGGTGGCATTTATTTTGATGGGTGAACTGATTTCTCACAATGACAACATCCTCAATGGTACCACTTCCTCTCTTCCTGATTTCCTGTCTTTCCTGTGTCCAGCAATGGCCGACATAGATTTTTACAGGGGAAAGGAATAGTCCTGCTCTGGGTGTGAGGGAAAACCTGCCCCCATGCCTCTGGGCAAACTGTCTACACAAGCGGGTCCCTGAAGGGTTGCCAGTTACCCCCTGGCAACTGCTGGGGATGGGGGGGATTTACTAGCTGTAAACGGAGGCCAGTGTCGATATCACTTCCAGAAGTGACATCATGTCGCCAACAACCCCGAGGACACTCTGGTATTTGGGAAAAAATTCTATGGTAGAAGCCACTTTTACCATACAGTTTTGCCCAAATACCAGAGTGTCCTCGTGATTGTTGGCAACGTAACGATGTCACATCTGGAAGTGACATCAATGCCATGTCAGGAAATGACATTGATGCATCAACATTGGCCTTTATTTACAGTCAGTAAGCCCCCACCCCACCTGCCAGCTGAATGGTGATAAGGGGAGGGAGCTTGGAGTGGGGAATACCCCACTCCCCAGTGGGGGAATGGAACTCACTACATGGGCCCTTCTTTTGTCCCTCCCTATTTCCCTTATAATGATGGAAATTTCAATACAGTTTATAGATTTTGTACATAAACAGAGGGGGCATCGCGTTTGCTGTAGCACTGAGTGCTTTTTTAACCCATGTGTGCGTGTGAATGTGCGTGTTAAGTGCCGTCAAGTCGCTTCCAACTCATGGTGACCCTATGAATCAATGTCCTCCAAAACGTCCTATCCTTAACAGCCTTGCTCAGATCTTAACAGCCTTGCTCAGATTTTTAACCCATACAGACCTGGTAAATCGGACTTCACAGATATTGCACATATATGGCTTCTCTCCCGTATGGGTCCTCATGTGCCGTGGAAGCTTCCCCGCCCCCATGATGATCTTGTTGCAAATGGGGCACTGTTGCGAAGCCTTGGGCTTCATCTTCCTTTCTTCTGGCCACCGAGGGAAGACTCCCCCAAAGTGGGCAGCACTGAGGAAGTTGAGATAAGCGCTGTAATCGGTTTCGGCCTTTATGTGTCCCATGTGACCCACTGGATTGTTGGCAAAGATGTCCTTGAAGATGTCGTTGGGGAACGGTGCCGGCGGGGGATCCTCTTTCTCTTCTTCCTTGATTTTCCTCTTCCTGATCACTAGGTCTAAGGGACCATTGTCCATTTGCTGTTCTTCCATTTGGGAAAAGGGGCTGAATTCTCCATTCCATAGGTGAGGGAAGAGGTCAGGTGCAAATGGAGACAGAGCTGGTCTCCGTTCTGGAATGCTAACTTTAGGGTACAGGTTCTCCCTCAGCAGAGATTCGATAGAGAAGTCTCTTATCACTCCCAGGGAGCCATTAGTGCTGTTGGTTGGGAAGTGGTTGGTGAACCCACTTGGACTTTCTGTGTACGCTTCTTCGCTAAGGTCAGATTTGGAAGGACTTTGGTGGCAGCTTACGTCCTGGACATCTGCTAAGTTCTGATTTGCACAGTCTTCTACTTCATCCTCCTCCTCCTCTTCATCCTCCTCCTCCTCTTCTTCCTCTTCCTCCTCTTTGTCCTCCTCCTCCTCCTCAATGGGCTCCATGATTTCGAGGCAAACATTGATGACGCACTGGATCTCCAACATCTTGGCCGCGTTGAGGATGTGCTTGAGGTTGGAAGTCGTGATGGTGAGGGTCGAGGTATAGGCAAACTCTAGGATTGCCGAAAGTGCTTCAGGCTTGACAAAGTCAATCTCGTAAACATAGGGCTGGTCCGCTAAAGTGCCGGTAGTAAAGAGTTTCTTAAAGTATTGGCTGCAGGCAGCCAGTACGGACTTGTGGGTCCTGTACTCTTGGTCCTGGACAATGAGGATGACATCGCAGAGGAGACCATTGTGCCGTTGTTCATTTAAGCCACAAAGGACTTCACTGCTGTGGTTCGGGAATGGGATCCCAATCAGGTCTTCAACGCCATTGGCCATATTCTCATTTAGAGCCCTGGGAGAAGACACACACACAAAAACCCATAATGAATTAGCATGTCCATATTTATTCACAAAGACAGAAGCTATGCATAATGTTGAGACACTTTGCCGGGGGGGGGGGGGGAATCTTTGTACACATTTATTTATTTTAGTCATTATACCCTGCCTTTCTCCAGAGACTCAAGGGGCCTACAGATGCAATGTCAGATCTTTATAGAACGATAACATCAGTACAAGTAATCCCAACAACAAAGAGAGAGAGAGAGAGAGAGAGACTGAGAGAGAGAGCCTAACCAGCCTAGGATACACTCCCCTCCTCTGAATCCCAGTGCCAGGAGGCAACATCAGGGGAAGGCCTCAGCATCTCTGCTGTTGTTGGCTTTTGAGAGTCATTGGTTGGCCACTATGTGAGACAGGATGCTGGACTGGATGGACCACTGGTCTGATCCAGCAGGGCTCTTCTTATGTTCTTATGAAGGCCTTGGCCTCTATGACCTGTTGTTGGACCTCCAGAGGAACTGGGTGGCCACTGTGTGAGACAGGATGCTGGATTATATGGACCACTGATCTGATCCAGCAGGACTCTTCTGAAGTTCTTATGAAAGTCTTGGCCTCTATACCCTGTTGTTGGCCTTCCAGAGGAACTGGTTGGCCACTGCATGAGACAGGATGCTGGACTGGATGGACCACTGGTCTGATCCAGCAGGGCTTTTCTTATGTTCTAATGAAGGCCTTGGCCTCTCTGCCCTCGTGTTGGACCTCCAGAGGAACTGCTTGGCCACTGTGTGAGACAGGATGCTGGACTGGGACCACTGGTCTGATCCAGCAGGGCTTTTCTCATGCTCTTATGAAGGCCTCGGCCTCTGTGCCCTGTGGTTGGATTTCTAGAGTAACTAGTTGGCCACCACGCTAGAAGGGATGGTAGATAAGATGGACCACTGGTCTGATCCAGCAGGCCTCTTCTTATGTTCTTAAACCGTACATCACAAAATACACCAATGCCACTGGCCTCCAAAAAGAGTCTCTGGAACAGGACCCTTTTGCATGCCCTAGAAAAGATAGTGAGTGATAGTGCCCTCCAACGTTTCCTTGGGCAGACCGTTCCACAATGCCAGCGCCGTAACCTATTTATGGGCTGCAATCCCATGGTGGATGCACCATGCATACAGCTGTGCAAAAACAAAATTTCAGTAAATTTCGGGTTTATTGGGCCCGATTTTTTTCAGGGAAACCTGAAATAAGCTGAATTCCCATACTGGTAAATATGGGCATTTGGCTTATTTTTGGGTTTCCTGAAAAAATGTGGCCCTGGGGTGTGAGTCATTTTTTGAGGTAGAGCCCCCAAATTCACAGCGTAGCTTGAAGGGACTGTCCTTGCACAAATCCCAAGGTTTGGTGAAGATTGGGTCAAAAGGTCCAATTTTATGGGGTTTGGAAGGGGTCACCCCCTCCTCCATAGACAATCATTGCGAAGTTGGCATGTAGTCATGTATAACAACCCTGGATGGGAATAAACCTCACACAGGTAAATCAAAGTATGTTTCCAGTGAGTTCAGTGTAAAGATGTAAAATTTCTGAAAATTTTCCAAGAAAAATGGGAAAAATTAAAATATATGTATTACTTATTTTGACCCTGAACGTATTTTACTACTTTAACAGCACAAACTTGCATAAGTTAGTATATAAAACTGCAGTCTCTGGCTTGTTTATGAAATTTAATAGTATAAATTCCTTATAGTGCAATTCTAAGCAGTTATAACCTTCAAAGTTCATAGGCTTCAGTGGCGTTAGAATACTGTAACTTTATTTATGTATTTATTTAACTTCGTTTATACCCGGCCTGGCTATCGTATTTTGGTGACGTCATGAGACGACAAGAGTCACTGGAAAAGACAGTCATGCTAGGAAAAGTTGAGGGCAGCAGGAAAAGAGGAAGACCCAACAAGAGATGGATTGACTCAATAAAGGAAGCCACGGCCTTCAATTTGCAAGATCTGAGCAAGGCTGTCAAAGATAGGACATTTTGGAGGACTTTCATTCATAGGGTCGCCATGAGTCGGAAGTGACTTGACGGCACTTAACACACACACACATACCCTGCCTTCCTCCTCTCCTCCATTTTATCCTCACAACAGCCCTGTGAGGTAGGTTAGGCTGAGAATGTGTGACTGGTCCAGGGACACCCAGCAAACTCCTAAAGCAGAGGGGGGATTCGAACCTGGGTCTCCCAGAGCCGAGCCTGACACTCTAAACAATACACTGTATATCGATTAGGATTACAGTGTAAATTAAACGTTCCTGGAAATTTGGGGTAGAGCCTGGGAAAGAGGGAGTTTGGGAAGGGGAGATAGTTCATACAGTCCACCTTGCAAAGCTGTCATTTTCCCCAGGGGAACTAGGGTTGCCAAGCTCCAGGTGGTGGCTGGAAATCTCCCGCTATTACAACTGATCTCCAGTTCCCCTGGAGAAAATAGCCACTTTGGCAATTGGACTCTATGGCATTGAAGTCCCTCCCCTCCCAAACCGTGCCCTCCTCAGGTTCCACCCCCAAAATCTCCAGCTAATTCCCTACCTGGAGCTGGCAGCCCCAAGGAGAACTGATTTTTGTAGTCTGCAGATAATTTGTAATTCCAGGAGAACTCCAGGCCGTGCCTGGAGGTTGGCAACCTTGTGTTTCCTGTAAGCTTCTTGAGCTTCTCTGCTTTACCCTGTCCCCACGCCCTCAAACATTACAGGTACGTCCCTGTGCTCCTGACACTCTCTCACGGCCCCCTATCGCTGCCCTATCTTTGCTCCTTCCCAAGAAAAACATGAACACATGAAGCTGCCTTATACTGAACCAGACCCTCGGTCCATCAAAGTCAGGATTGTCTACTCAGACGGGCAGCGGCTCTCCAGGGTCTCAGGCTGAGGTATTTCCCATCACCTACTTGCCTGGTCCCTTTAACTGGAGATGCCGGGGATTGAACCTGGGACCTTCTGCATGCCAAGCAGATGCTCTACCACTGAACCACGGCCCCTCCCCAACATGATTAACATCACTGGCAGTTTCCAGATGCCTCAGGAGCATCAAGTCTCAGCAATCGCTACCACACTGCCAGATACTGAACTCCTTCATCCTGCTTTTCACAGCCTGGGGCGATTTCACTCCACGCCCTGCCCCTGCACCACCCACTCCTCCCTTTGCCTTCTCTGTCTGTGCTCTCTGTCCTGACAAATGGAGCCACCTCCCATTCTTCTAGATAGGCTTTCAATCCCCACCTTCGTTTAATTATCCCTCCTGCTGGGGTCCACCTTGCTCACTCACGCTCTCTCCTCCATCTTTTTGTTTGACATCCCCTGCAATACTTCTTTGTAGTGCCCATATTTCTAGTCCAGGCACTGTGGCTTTGCAGGAGACACCTGCCAGGCTGCCATTATGGGGCTGGAAGCAAAGCTCTTGAGATGGCAGCCCTAAACCCTGGCACAGAAAGTCAAGTAGGGACAGTTCATAAGAACATAAGAAAAGCCCTGCTGGATCAGACCAAGGTCCATCAAGTCCAGCAGTCTGTTCACACAGTGGCCAACCAGGGGCCTCTAGGAAGCCCACAAACAAGACGACTGCAGCAGCATTGTCCTGCCTGCGTTCCAAAGCACCTAATATAATAGGCATGCTCCTCTGATCCTGACGAGCATCCATTTTTACTAGTAGCCATGAATAGCCCACTCCTCCATGAACATGTCCCCTCTTAAAGCCTTCCAAGTTGGCAGCCATCACCACATCCTGGGGCAGGGAGTTCCACAATTCAACTAGTTCAATGTACCAACCAAAAATCATGTTGTGCCACATGTTGGGAACCGTGTATGCTTTGCTGTCTGTATCCCAGGGAAAAATACCTCCTTTCCCCAGGTAATTTTGGAGGTGTAATAGCTCAGCTTTAAAGACTTTCTATTCCTCGGCTCCATCGCCAACCAAAAGGGAGACTGCAAACGAGAAATCAGAAGGAGATTGAGAATGGGAAGGGCAGCCACGAAGGAGCTAGAAAAGATCCTTAAGGATGTGTTGCTTACTACCAAGATCAAGTTAATTCATGCCATAGTAGGTCCCATTACTATGCAGGGGTGTGAAAGATGGAGTTTGATAGTGGGAAACCTGGCCTTGCTATGGATCCTTCCAAGGTCGGTAAAAGGCGTACCCAGCTTGCTGGGGGTAAAGTGTAGACGACTGGGGAAGGCATTGGCAAACCACCCCGTAAACATAGTCTGCCTAGTAAACGTCGGGATGTGACGTCACCCCATGGGTCAGTGCTTGCACAGGGGACTACCTTTACCTTTTACCTAGGTAAAGGAGAGTTTTTGCAGCTTGTCAGAGTTAGCACTCAACTTTAAAACAAATTGGCGTGAAAACCTTTTTAGAAGCTCAGAATTTTGAGAGTAGGGGTTTCCTCTCTTGCAAGGGCTCTATAGTTTTTCCCAAAGCCTTGTTAAATAAACACTGGAAAGGCCTCACCTCTCGATAACGTGTGGGAGAATGGGGGGAGAGTTGAAAACGGGTTACGGGCCTCCGCCCCAAAGGGATGCCTGATAGAGGCCAGTTCCTCTGACTTTTATCGCTGAGCTGTTAAAAACGTTCCAGCTGAGTCCATGCTTGAGACAGTCCAGAGAAAGAAAGACATTTCCTTCCAGCGACTTCGCCTACAATATTTCAGTCTCAGGCTGGGTCCCGGCCTCTCTTTCAGAACGATAATAAAATCACTTTAATTGCATCAATTTATTGGACAGAAGGATGCACGTGGATGCACATTTAGTCCCTGAGAAAGTGCGCTGCAAAATATACATTTAACAAATACAGTTTATCTACTTTAGAGGAGATTTCCATAGTTTCTGAAGCTGGAGAAAGAGGGAAATTAGGCACGGTCAGAACTAGGGTTGCCAATCTTTAGGTGGGATCTGGAGAAGGGCCGTGGCTCAGTGGTAGAGCATCTGCTTGACATGCAGAAGGTCCCAGGTTCAATCTGTAAAAAACCTTTTCCTAATATCCAGCCAGTACCTCTCCGCCTACAATTTAAACCCATTATTGCAAGTCCTATCCTCTGCTGCCAACAGATCTCACATGAACACATGAAGCTGCTTTATCCTGAACCAGGTCGTTAGTCCATCAGTCCGGCAGCGGCTCTCCAGGGTCTCAGATGTCTTTCACATCCCCTACCTGCCTAGTCCCTTTAACTGGAGATGGTTTTAATTGTATTATTTAGGGAGGCCAGCCTCCAAGTGGCACCTGGAAATCCCCTGGAATTACAGCTCATCTTCAGACTACATACATCAGTTCCCCTGGAGGAAATGGGTTGCCTCGAGGTTGACATTGTACCCCACTCTATGACATTGTACCCCACTGAGGTCCTTGTCCTCCCCAAGCTCCAGAAATACTAGAATGCTAGAAGGCAGGGTCATCTGCTGAAGCTGGAGGGTGAGAGATTCAAAACTGATAAAAGGAAGTATTTCTTCACGCAACACATAGTTAAAATGTGGAACTCCCTGCCCCAGGATGTGGTGATGGCTGCCAACTTGGAAGGTTTTAAGAGGGGAGTGGACATGTCCATGGAGGAGAGGAATATTCACGGCTATGAGTAAAAATGGATACTAGTCATGATGCATACCTATTATCTCCAGAATCAGAGGAGCATGCCGAATATATTAGGTGCTGTGGAACACAGGCAGGATAAATGCTGCTGCAGTCGTCTTGCTTGTGGCTTCCTAGAGGCACCTGGTTGGCCACTGTGTGAACAGACTGCTGGACTTGATGGGCCTTGGTCTGATCCAGCAGGGCTTTTCATATGTTCTTATGTAAAGGGAAGTTAGGCTCCAGGCTTGGGAATTATTTAAGGAAATGGAGGGAAGAAGGGAAGGGAGCTTGGCAGCGTGGGAAGAGGCCACTCCTCGCTCTCCCCCACCCATGGGAGATCAAGGAGCAGCCGAGGCCTTGGAGTTATCTCTGGCCCACCCCCACGACCAAGTAGCCTTTGCCTGATGCTCATTATGTGGGAGCCGGCCGCCAAGGCCCTGGGAAACAGCAGGCAGATGGCACTGGGAACAGCTGCATTTGCAAACCAACATTGTTTATGGGCACCAACCTATTTTAAGGATCTCCCCCCCTCAAGTCCTTGCTCACTCATAAGGTTCTGTTCTCAGTGAGGTAGAAGAAGAAGAAGAAGAAGAAGAAGAAGAAGAAGAAGAAGAAGAAGAAGAAGAAGAAGAAGAAGAAGAAGAGCTGGTTTTTATATGCCGACTTTCTCTACCACTTAAGGCAGAATCAAACTGGCTTACAATCACCCTCTCTTCCCTTCCCCACAACAGACACCCTGTGAGGTAGGTGAGGCTGAGAGAGCTCTAAGAGACTTGCCCAAGGTCATCCAGCTGGCTTCGTGTGTAGGACTGGGGAAACTGTGGAGGAGTTGGGAATCAAACTCTGTTCTCCAGATCTGAGAGAAGGAGAAGGAGAAGGAGAAGAAGAAGAAGAAGAAGAAGTTTTTATACCCAGACTTTCTCTACCTTTAAGGAGTCAGCCAAGTATAATGACAAAGTGCCCAACCTCCACAGCAGCCACTTTCTTCAGAGGAACTGATCTCTGTCATCTGGAGATCAGCTGTAATCCCAAGGGATCTCCAGCCCCCTCCTGGAGGTTGGCAACCATAACGTGTATAGAAAGGGGCATTTGGTGGTGGTGTTTGTGTGTCTGTGTTCTTTTCCAGCCTGTGGTGCTGAATGAGAGGCAGCAGCCGACTCTACAACGACCTTCAAAGTCTCATGCCCTGCAGAAGGGGTGGAGGGAGCTGGCACAGCTGAGAGAGATCGGAAGGTGACGCAGCACAGCCGGGCAAACGCTTCCCTTTCTACCCCCTCCTTCGACACCCACCCTGTCCCATCAGAGGGCAGGGTCGTTTCTGTTCCCAATGATAACAAATCCCAAAAATAGGCCCCAAAGGATACAGCGCTTATGCTAAATTACACTCATTACCCCACTCCCAAACTGGAAGAGATTCAAGACCAGATGCAACCCACGGCTACAAGTTCTGGGTTTCGACTTGGTTTGATTTTTCTGGGGCTGTGAGCTTATGCTGAATTCACACGCACATGGGCTTTCGGCCCTTCTCCTGCTGTTGGTCGGCATGCGTGTAAACCAGGGGTGTCGAACTCATTTGTTACGAGGGCCGGATATGACATAAATGTCACTTGGTCGGGCCAGGACATACCTCGCCGGCTAGGGTTGCCAACCACCAGGTACTGGCTGGAGATCTCCTGCTATTATGACTGATCTCCAGCCGATAGAGATTAGTTCGCCTGGAGAAAATGGCCGCTTTGGCAATTGGACTCTATGGCATTGAAGTCCCTCCCCTCCCCAAACCCTGCCCACCTCAGGCTCTGCCCCCAAAATCTCCCACCGGTGGTGAAGGGGGACCTGGCAACCCTATCGCCAGCCCAATGGGGGGGGGGTGGCTGCCTCGACTGGCGAGTCCACAGCAGGCTTGCCAGCTCAAATTGGGAACTGGGAGTGGTGGCTTGCAGATCAGATAAGAGCTCTCAAGGGGCCAGTTCAGTTGGCCAGATGTTTGACACTCCTGGTGTAAACAAAAAGGCTGTTCGAAACATGCAAGTATCACACATGAACACATGAAGCTGCCTTATACTGAATCAGACCCTTGGTCCATTAAAGTCAGTATTGTCTGATCAGACCGGCAGCAGCTCTCCAGGGTCCCAGGCAGGGGTCTTTCACATCACCTACTTGCCCAGTCCCTTTAACTGGAGATGCTGGGGATTGAACCTGGGACCTTCTGCATGCCAAGCAGACGCTCTGTCTATAAGCCATGGCCCCTCCCTGTCAGGTTTCTCATGTGCAAAAAACATGTCTGCTTTTTAAAATGTGATTATTCCAAATTTCTGACTTGAGCGAAGACCACACATGAAGGTTAAGTTATGATCCTCTTCCTTTACAATGTATGTGTGATTTTAGTCTTAGCCTCTCCAAACTACAAATGATTTTGAAATTCTAATCCCTGCTGCGTCTTCCTGAAAAGCCCCGTTTCTGTTTCCTTTCCTCCTTATACAAATCAAACTGGGGATTCTTTATTTTTTCTCTTTCACTGCACCACATTCTTCCTCCGCTTTATTTGGCTGTCAATAAATTGGGATTATACACTGTGTATATACAATACACATAAAAGAGCAAGACACAAGTCAGCTGAACCCAGTAGCACCTTAAAGACCAATCATTTCCAGAGTGCAGGCTTTGAGAGCCAAAGCTCCCTTTGTCAGATACAAGTAGGAAGGGGGCCAACCATGCTCAACTTCTGAGATATGACAAGATTAGGCTAGCCTGGACTATCTTGGTAAGGGCCTCTTACAGCCGTTTATGCATGGGAGGTTTTGCCTTGGATTTGCCTCTCTCTAGATGCACATTTCCCCCATCCCAATTCTCAAAACTCAAAAATAAGGGATTATGAGAGGGGATATGATAACCATCTTCAAGTACTTGAAGGTCGGACCAGAACCAACGGGTTGAAATTAAATCAAAAGAGTTTCCATCTAGGCATTAGGAAGAACTATCTAAATGTTAGAGCAGTTCCTCAGTGGAACAGGCATCCTCCAGAGGTGGTAAGCTCTCCTTCCATGGAGGTTTTTAAGAAGAGGTTAGATGGCCATCTGTCAGCAATGCTGATTCTGTGACCTTAGGTAGATGATGAGAGGGAGGGCATCTTGGCCATCTTCTGGTCACTGGGGGTGTGGAGGGGAGGTAGTTGTGAATTTCGTGCATTGGGCAGGGGTTGGACTAGAGGACCCTGGTGGTCCCTTCCAAGTCTATGATTCTATGATTCTGTAAGCCCCTATGCAGAGTTTTGAGCATTGGGATGGGGGAAATGTGCATCTAAAGAGAGGCAAATCCAAGGCAAAACCTCCCATGCATAAATGGCCTAAGCTGCTGCTGGACTCGAATCAGGCTCTCCCATTGCAGACCAAAACGGCGACCCCACCCGAGTCATTAAAGGAGGACACGGTGGCATAAATAAATCCATACACTGCGTGTACGCGACATAAGGGAATCAACAAAACCCAGCAGCGAAAAGTGGGCATCCAAAGCACCCGGCCCTACCAGAAACGAACAGAAAAGGAAACGAAACGGGGAATTTTAGCCCTGCCCAAATCCAGGATGCACCTGCTGCCCGACCCAGACAGGGGACTCGGAGGACTCATCTGCCCACACGGGGCTTGAGGAAACCCCCTGCATGGGCAGAGCCCAAGAATGAGAAGCGGTGTCTGCAGTGGTTTGCGGGCAGAAGTCAAAATGCATGGAGTATATGATCTCAGTGGCTTTGGGTGTGTGTGTGTGTGTGTGTGCGGGGAGAGTATCTGGTCTGCTTGCAAATCCACAGCCGTCGCACGCTGAAAATAACTCCAGGCCAGCCTTGCAAACAGGGCTTGGTTTGCAATTCAAGCTCGCAGAGGTAAAGCCCAGAATCCATTAATCCTCCGAGAGGCCCACTCCCCCGAGTCGCAAAGCATTCCAGCCGAGGCGGGCTTTGGCTCATAAATCTCTCGCACCACCTTGTGAGCTCCAGAAGTCAACACACACACACACACACAACACGCCGCACCACAAGATGGGTGGGTGGGGGAAACAGGGAGAGGGAGCTGGCCTTTGTCTCTTCTTTCAGCATGTGGCATTCAGGCCCAGCTTGTTATTGAAACCTTCTCCGGACACACCCGAGAGGCTATATTTGCAAAAACCACAGCCAAATCCACCCCGGGCCCACTTCGGCTTTGCAATCTGCAGTTTTTGAGATTTATCTCAGGGTTGATTTTGTTCCCACCCACTCCTCCTTTCAACTTCTGGCTTCTCCCGCTGTGAAAAATTAGACACCGAGTACAAACAATGCTTTAAGCCAGCAGGTTGTTTTTTTTTAAGGCCCAAGAGAAAGGGAGAAAAAGTATTTTGGGATGCTTCTTTTCCGAAAGGATTTTCATTAGGTATTTAAACTATTGATTCATTTGAAACGCGGTGTTGGAGGAGAGTTTTATGGTACCGCGGACTGCGCAAAAGATCGATCAGTGGGTTCTAGATCAGGGGTGTCAAACATGCAGCCTGGGGGCTGGATTTAGCCTTTTGAGAGGTCTTATCCCGCCCCCGAGCCAGCCCCCCCCCTCCAATCCCGGGTGTCAATAATCAATGACTGTTAAATAAAAGAAAATACTGTAAGAGCATTATTGTTTTAAGCATGTTTGTATTTTAAGTACAAAATAAAGTAAAAAATAATATCATTAATTGGCTTTGCCTGTGTCTTCTATAAAGTTTGTATCTCCGATACCTGGAATTAAATTTTACGGCACACATGGCCTGGCCCAACAAAGGGACATTTGTGTCATATTCGGCCCTCGTAACAAATGACTTCGACACCCCTGTTGTAGATCAGATCAAGCCTCAACTCTCCCTAGAAGCTAAAATGATAAAACAAAGAAGAAGAAGAAGAAGAAGAAGAAGAAGAAGAAGAAGAAGAAGAAGAAGAAATAGTAATAGTAATAGTAATAGTAATAGTAGTTGGTTTTTATACCCCACTTTTCTCTACCTTTAAGGAGTCTCAAAGCGGCTTACAATCGCCTTCCCTTCCCCTCCCCACAACAGACACCCTGCGAGGTAGGTGAGGCCGAGAGAGTTCTGAGAGAACTGTGACTAGCCCAAGGTCACCCAGCTGGCTTCATGTGGAGGAGTGGGGAAACAAATCCAGTTCACCAGATTAGAGTCCACCACTCTTAGCCACTACACCACGCTGGCTCTCACTATATCTTATGGACTTCAGTTCCATAACGCAGAAGTATTTCCTGTTGTCTGTTCTACATCTACGGCCCTGAGTCAACTTCCATAGGTCCTTTCGTGTTTGAGAGTAATGGGGGAGGGAGAAAACGTTCTCTCTGTTCACTCGCTCCAAACCATATTTTTGCAATTTCCACAGTGCCAGTGTGAGGTGGTTTCAGGTCTGGACTGTTTCAACTAATCGTGCATGGGAAAATAAGCCCCAGGGTCCTCTGCAAGACACATGGATTCCCTGGAAGAAACATACTCATGATACAAAGCTTCCTTCCAGGTCAAAAACTTGGAAAACCACTTTTTTAAAAAAGGCAAATGATGAGAGAGAGAGAAGTTTAATATTAACAAACAGGCATACTAACAGCGCATTCCTGACTTCTGAGGATGAAAGTCCTCAGGAGGCCAGGAAGGAGCTGCACAAGCCCCATGCAAGAGTAAAAATGATAGGCGCCTGGGCAACCTGGAGGCTGGGAATCCACAATCCTGGCTGCGACAGAGCGTCAAAGCTGATTGGAAGCAGGGTTCAGCCTCCCCGCAACAGGCAGCATCTGGAGCTTCCCCTACTACCCTTTAAGCAGGAAATGAGTAAAACGGTAACCGCCTGATCCTCCAGCAGAAGCATGCAATTTTCGGACTTAATTGCACGCTTCCATGTCATAGCATGATCAAAACAAGCAGGTTTCATTTGCGCAGAAATTTGTCCAAGTCATCCCTCTTCCATATTTATACATCCTGGCCTTTCTCCTCGCCCATAATTTTCACTCTTGTGTTTTTGCTGAGTGCTAGCATCTGCTGCGTTCTGGGCGCTGCGTTCTGGGCAATTAAATACAAATCAGTGGGGGCCATTTTCGCGGGTGGGGACAGGGCCTTCTCCCCGACCCCTTCCAAGAGGCCTACTGGGACAGAACACATTTCTCCCTCTAAAGTGAAAAGGCCAACCAGTTAATGCTCCACAGTACTTCTTGCCTGCCTTTGTTGAATTCCCCAAAGCTCATTGCCAATTTCAGAAGAAGAAGAAGAAGAAGAAGAAGAAGAAGAAGAAGAGTTTGTTTTTATATGCTGACTTTCTCTACCACTTAAGGAAGAATCAAACCAGCTTACAATCGCCTTCCCTTCCCCTCCCCACAACAGACACCCTGTGAGGTAGGTGGGGCTGAGAGAGTTCTAAGAGAACTGTGACTAGCCCAATGTCACCCAGCTGGTTTCTTGTATAGGAGTGGGGAAACAAATCCAGTTCAGCAGATTAGCCTCCGCCGCTCGTATGGAGGAGTGGGGAATCAAACCCGGTTCTCCAGATTAGCCTCCGCCGCTCATGTGGAGGAGTGGGGAATCAAACCTGGTTCTCCAAATAAGCGTTCGCTGCTCATGTGGAGGAGTGGGGAATCAAACCCGGTTCTCCAGATGAGAGTCCACCACTCCTAACCACCGCTCTTATCCACTACGCTATGCCGGCTCTGTTGAACAGCCTAAGGCCAAGTTTTGCAAACTTCTGAAGGCCGAGTCAGAACTGTGTTAAAACCGAAGGCATGCTTTACTCTTGTAACCTCAAAATACTCACCTTTGGAACAACCTCACAATTACGTTGCAACGATTTTCAAAGAACTGTACTGGCTACCTTCTAGGCCCTATTCAAGGTGCTGATCTTGGCCTCTGAGGTCCTTAATGAGCGGGGACTGGGTTCTCCGACGACTCCCTGCTCCTATGTCAGCGTGTGTAAAGTGAAGTCAAGTTGCAGCTGACTTACGATGGCCCTAGCATGGGGCTTTCAAGGCAGGTGGTGGTTTGCCATTGCCTTCCTCTGCAGAGTGTTCCTTGGTGGTCTCCCTTGCAAGTACCAAGCCTGCTTACCTTCTGAGATCTGATGAGATCGGGCTATACCATGTCGCTTTCCCTCCCTGTCAACGTACTGTGTGAGTGTGTGTAAAGTTCTGTCAAGTCACAGCTGACTTCTGATGACCCCGGCAAGGGGCTTTCAAGGCAAGTGAGAAGCAGAGGGTGGTTTGCCATTGCCTTCCTCTGCAAAGCCTTCCTTGGTGGTCTTCCATCTATGTGCTCAGCTTCCAAGAGCTGATGAGATCAGGTGAGCCTGGGGTGTCCAGGTCACGGCAGGGAGATCAACTACCTACCTTTGTGCTGTCACATCACAACTGACTTATGGTGACCCCAGCAAGGGGCTTTCAAGGCAAGTGAGAAAGCAGAGGTGGTCTGCCATTGCCTTCCTCTGCAGAGCCTTCCTTGCCGGTCTCCCTTCCAAGTACTGACCTTGCTTCGCTTCTGAGACCTGAACAGATCGGGCTATACCATGCTGCCTTCCCTCCCATCAATGTCCTACCCATACATTAAGATCTGCAGATACACTGCTGTATGTTCTCCCACCATTGGAGGAATAATGGGGAATGCACAGAAGAAGGCATTCTCTGGAACAGTGCCTCGACTCTGGACCTCTGGAATTAAATCCTTTCTTGGCTGGCTTTCGGCACCTTTGGATTTTATCTCTGCCTGGCTGCCTTCAGTTGTTTTTGGTGTCTCCTCTGTGTTTCAGAAGATGTTTCCTTGATTTGGCTCAGCCTTGATTTTCATCTGGGGTTTGGCCAGTAGCGTTTTATGTACATGTTTGTTTTCTCATACTGTAATTTTTGTGACGGGGGCAAAAAAGTAGGATAGATTTTTTTATTTAAAGCAAACAAACAGAAGTGTGCAAGAGAACTGTCCAAACTAGACGTGACCCAGGAGGGCTGCGATCTTTAACACCAACAATAGGAATCTTCCATTGTGCAGAAAGCTTTTCGTTGGAGTTGGCTTACACGCGCACAGATGTCAAAGGGGAAAGAAATCCAAGAATAAGGATGCACGTAAAAAGCACTCATCGGTTTCACTAAAGCATACAGATCCCACCCTTCAGAACGATGATGGGAATCTTGCCAGTTAATAACAGCCATTATGGTGTGATTAATATCTTTCTTCCCACCTCCAGAAAGCTTCAGTCGTGGACAAAGAATGCTAGACGAAAATTTAAAAAGCACACAATCCTGCCATGCTGGCGGGCTTGTTCCACACAGCCACAGCATCGATGGAGTAAAAAAGAACACCTGATAGGTTTGAGGGGGCAGCAGCGGTCTCAGCTGGAGCAGGATATGAGAGGTAGTGCGGTGTGGTGGTTGGAGCTCTGGACTAGGAGCCGGCGGGCCCGAGTTCAAATCTCCACTTGGCCACAAAGTGTGCCGGGTGATCTTGGGCTAGTCACTCTCTAATTTCACCCTATTTCACAGGCTGATTGTGAGGGGGGGAAATGGAACAGAGAGGAGGAGGAGGAGGAGGAGGAGGAGGAGAAGAAGAAGAGTTGGTTTTTATATGCTGACTTTCTCTACCACTTAAGGAAGAATCAAACCGGCTTACAATCACCTGAGTATTCTCAATTCTAACCTGAGACTCTAACCCAGGGGCGTCAAACATAAGGCTGGATCCGGCTGCTTGAGAGCTTCAATTTGACCTGTGAGCCAGCCAAGGCAGCCGCCCCACCCTCCGCTCCCGACCTGGGCTGGCGAGGCATGGCCTGACCTGAAAAAGTGACATTTATGTCATATCTGGCCCTTGTACCAATTGAGTTCGACTCCCCTGCTCTAAGCAAACTGGTTCTCTGTTATACATAGAGGTGACATGTGGTGGTGGAAAGTGCTGTCAAGTTGCAGTTAAGTTATAGTGACCCTGTAGGGTTTTCCAAGGCAAGAGGCTAACAGAGGGGGTTTGCCATTGGCTGCCTTTGTATAGCTACACTGGAATTCCTTGGTGGTCTCCCATCCAAGTGCTAACCAGGGCTGACCCTGCTTAGCTTCCAAGATCTGATGAGATCAGGCTAGCCTGGGCCATCCAGGTTAGTGCATATAAATGCCTTAATTGTGTATAAAAACTGTCCAACAAGCATCTAGCAAGAAATCAACAGCATCTGAAGCAAAAAGCAGAAAACTAAATGCACTGAGAAAAACATAAATGAGTAAAAAAAAAAAAAACAAGAAATGAAATGAAGAACATTCATTCACCCTCTGCAAAAAAAAACATTAATAATAAATCTTTGATCTATGTGAAATTGAGTTCATTTTTTTAAAAGTACATTTATAATCTAGGCTCTGGCCTTTTCCATGCTGGTGAAAATAGTAATTTTATCTGGCCCTAACCAAAGCACCCATCCTACTCTTTGCCGGTTATTAGATTCCCTTTTACCCTCTCATTGAAAAGAGCGGAGGGAAAAACTCTCTCCAGCTGAGACAATGCTCCCTGTGTCTTCCCTGCTGAGTCACTCCCCTTCACCGCAAACCACTTCGCTCGGCCAACAGCTGCGATCAGAAATGCTGTGTCAGCAAAAGGGAAAGCTGTTGCAGAAAACAACTGTATGTGGTCGGGGAAGCAATCCTGCAGCCGGTCACATCACAGAGAGAAAGAGGCTCTCCTTCGGCCAGAACAGTATGGGAGGGGGGGGGTTGTCTTTGGATAAGCTTGGGCTATACTAAAGGAGGAGAAGGAGAGGAAGAAGGAGGAGGAGGAGGAGAAGGAGAAGGAGGAGAAAAAGAGGAAGAAGAAGAAGAAAAAGAGGAAGAAGAGGAGTTGGTTTTTATACCCCGATTTTCTCTCCCACCGGTGACAAAGGGGGACATGGCAACCCTAGATTTGAACATGGGTCTCCCAGATCCTAGTCCAACACTACAGCACACTGGCTGTATTATATGGGGATATAATATTGACTGACCTCTTTCGCTCTATGCTGCCATGGAAATTTCTGACTGAGAAGCATCATATAACAAAATCAAACAACTTCAAAAGCATTCACCAAAACCCACAATGTAAAATTAGTAAAAGCAGCAGTATGCAGCATTAAAAGAGTACAACAAAATAAGCTACAAAAACAGCCAAAGCAGCTTGCCTTTTCCCAAAAGCATGAGAGGGGGGAATTCCTTCACCTGGCAGTTAAAGGGGGAGGGGAGGGGCTGTGGCTCAGTGGTAGAGCATCTGCTTGGCATGCAGAAGGTCCCAGGTTCAATCCCTGGCCTCTCCAGTTAAAGGGACTAGGCAAGTAGGTGATGTGAAAGACCCCCGCCTGAGACCCTGGAGAGCTACTGTCAGTCTGAGTAGACAAGACTGACTTTGATGGACCAAGGGGCTGATTCAGTATAAGGCAGCTTTATGTGTTCACAGAGCCCTTTTAAGTGTAAGCCACAGGTGAGCCCATGGAAGGAGGGAGTTCGACAGGTGAAGTACCCCGATGGAAAAACAGAGCATAGTCTCCATTAACAGCTGGGCCAGGTGCACGGGGGAGCCAACAGTCCTTTAGATACTCAATTCCCAGACCACTTGGGGCTGTAAGAAGCAGCCCTTTCAAATGTGTCTAAAATAACCTGGATGCCAGAACGGCTTTTTCAGAACTGGCGAGATACTACTCTTCAAATCTTACTCCCATTCCCAGCCTCACCACTGTATTAATATAAGAACATAAGAACATAAGAAAAGCCATGCTGGATCAGACCAAGGACAATCAAGTCCAGCAATCTGTTCATACAGTGGCCAACCAGGTGCCTCTAGGAAGCCCACAAACAAGACGACTGCAGCAGCACCATCCCGCCTGTGTTCCACAGCACCTAATCTATTAGGCATGCTCCTCTGATCCTAGAGAGAATAAGTAGTATGCATCATGACTAGTATCCATTCTGACTAGTAGCCACGAATAGCCCTCTCCTCCCTGAACATGTCCACTCCCCTCTTCAAGCCTTCCAAGTTGGCAGCCATCACCACATCCTGGGGCAGGGAGTTCCACAATTTAACTATGCGTTGCGTGAAGAAATACTCCCTTTTATCAGTTTTGAATCTCTCACCCTCCAGCTTCAGCAGATGACCCTGCGTTCTAGTATTCTGGACCAACAGACAGTTTTGAACAGTCTTCCAGGCCTGCCCCATAGAAGACACATTGCAGCAATCTAACTGGGACGGGATCACAGCATGGAAAACTGTGGCCAGGTGTTGCTTCCCCGAGGACAGGCAGAACTGGCGTGCCAACCAAAGAAGGTTAAGTTTGGCTACGTGCCCCAGGTGAGACCTATGTTTGCATCTACTGGCACCGATCTAACAGTACCCCCCAAGGTGTGATCCTGCTGTCTGAAAAGATCACAGTAAGAGACCCCGCTCCCTTGCTGGAGGGCAGCCAACCCTCTAAGGGCCGCCTGTTTAAACAGGCATCTGGGAATCGCAAGGAAGTCTTCCCTTTCTTCCATCGGCTGCTTTTTACTGTGGGAGTTGTCTTTAAAATAATTATTGATGGCAGTTGTTGATTGATGAGATTGTAATGTTTTTTAATAGCTTGCTTATTGGATTCGAAACACGGCATATAAGCAGGCAGGGCAAAAAACGATTCAAATGCACAAAGCAATAAATACGGCGGAACCCTGAGCTACCAGGATTGGGGCTTCAGACCCTCGGCTGCGGGAATTATATCCCCAAATTCTAATACAAGAACACAAATGCCACATAAATGCAGACCGGAAATGCGGCGTTACGCTGGCAGAGCTCAGCGGCCTTCCATAATTGAAGGCCTGTATTCTCTCTCCCCCCCCCCCACCCCCGGTCTCTGGTTTCCTTTAATTATACCACACATACAATTCCCTGCTTTCGAAATTTCAGTGACTCTAAATTCCCCTTTCCTGTTCGGTGGCCGAAGTCCAAGATGTACTCAACAAGAAAGAGCCTGAGCAGCTCAATCTGATTGCCCAGCGTGCAAATAAACAGAAATTATTGCAAGAACGTGGAAAAGGAACATGGATTTAATCCCGACTTTGGAAGGGTGTGTCTCTCAGCCAGGTAGAAGGAGGAGGAGGAGGAGGAGAGTTGGTTTTTATATGCTGGCTTTCTCTACCACTTAAGGAAGAAACAAACCGGCTTACAATCACCTTCCCCCTCCCCACAACAGACACCCTGTGAGGTAGGTGGGGCTGAGAGAGTGTGACTAGCCCAAGGTCACTCAGCTGGCTTCATGTGGAGGAGCAGGGAAACAAATCCAGTTCACCAGATTAGCCTCCGCTGCTCATGTGGAGGAGTGGGGAATCAAACCCGGTTCTCCAGATCAGAGTCCACCGCTCCAAACCACTGCTCTTAACCACTACACCACGCTGGCTCTCAAGAAGGAGGAGGAGGAGGAGGAGGAGGAGAAGAGTTGGGTTTCATATGCCGACTTTCTGTACCTTTTTAAGGAGAATCAAACTGGCTTACAATCTTCCTCCCTTCCTCTCCCCACAACTGACACCTTGTGAGGTAGGTGAGGCTGAGAGAGCTCGAAGAGAACTGTGACTAGTCCAAGGTCACCCTACAGGCTTCATGTGGAGGAGTGGGAAAACCAACCCAGTCCTCCAAACTAGAGTCCGCTGCTCTTAACCACTACACCACGCTGGTGAAACTGGGAGCGCTACTAGAATGTTTCAGTATATCCCCCCCTCCACCCAGCCCCGGTTACGCTTTGCATACACGAATTGCTTCAAATGTTTAAGGACCAGGTTGCACCCATGTCTCATATATTGATTCATGCTCCCTGTTTCCTGTACAGGATTTGTTTCCTCCAGAGCAGGGAGAAGCAGAAACACAGGGTGTGTTTCTAATAATCTAGTTATTGACAAGTGTACAAATTAAGCAGGCAAGAAGGATGCACGGAAGGAAGCACACGAGGCAGCTATATTTGCAACAAACCTATCCCAAGTTGGGCAGGGGCTGTGGCTCAGTGGTAGAGTATCTGCTTGGCATGCAGAAGGTCCCAGGTTCAATCCCTGGCATCTCCAGTTAAAGGGACCAGGCAAGTAGGTGATGTGAAAGACCTGTACCTGAGACCCTGGAGAGTCGCTGCTGATCAGAGTAGACAATACTGACTTTGATGGACCCAGGGTCTGATTCAGTAGAAGGCAGATTCATGTGTTCATGTGTACTAACCAGGGCTGACCCTGCTTAGCTTCTGAGAGCTCGTTCCTTAGCTCCTGAAACCCTGGAGAGCCGCTGCCAGCCAAGGGTCTGATTCAGTATAAGGCAGCTTCATGTGTTCAGCTTTCTGCACACTCTTCCCCTGAGCCAGCGTCCCTACTAGAACATGGAGTCATCTGCTGAAGCTGGAGGGTGAGAGATTCAAAACTGATAAAAGGAAGTATTTCTTCACACAACGCATAGTTAAATTGTGGAACTCCCTGCCCCAGGATGTGGTGATGGCTGACAACTTAGAAGGCTTTAAGAGGGGGGTGGACATGTTCATGGAGGAGAGGGGTATTCATGGCTACTAGTTAAAATGTATACTAGTCATGATGCATGCCTATTCTCTCCAGGATCAGGCCTATTATATTAGGTCCTGTGGAACACAGGCAGGATAATGCTGCTGCGGTCGTCTTGTTAGTGGCTTCCTAGAGGCACCTGGTTGGCCATTGTGTGAACAGACTGCTGGACTTGATGGACCTTGGTCTGATCTAGCATGGCTTTTCTTATGTTCTTATGATAATACTGGTTGAGTCCTTTGGAAAAACAGCTCCGGTTACAAAAAATATTCTTCCCATCCAAACGTAGCTGGAACCTCATCCTGACAGGTAAGGGTAATTCCTACTCAGAACAAGGTGGCTTCAGAACAAAAGCAGCTCAAGAAGGCATCAATCAAGCACCTCTCTTCACAACTGTGCTCCAGGCTATCTGAGAAACCTAGAGACAGCTGCCTCTTCCTCTGCCAGAGACCCTGGAGAGCCGCTTGCTGCTAGTTTGGGTAGATAATATTGACCATGATGGACTGATGGTCTGATTCAGTTTAAGGCAGTTCCATGTATTCCTGTGAGGAGGCAAAGCCCATTTCTAGGCTCCATCCGTGAGAACTAAAAAGGATTGGTGCGGGCAGGCACTGAAAAAACAAAGAAAGGTCATTTATGCATGGGAGTTTTATCTGAGGTTCGTCAGTGGCTGGACCCACGCCTTCCTGTTGGGAATCTCTGCACCAGCAGCCTCCAAGCTCAAATCAAGTCCCCGCCCTTTGAAATGCTGCTTTGAAACTGGCTTACTTGTAGTGCTTACTGTGAGAGAAAAGTCCCCCCCCCCCAACCCAACTGCTGCATAAAAAAAGCATTTTGTGGTTGCACCCACCACGCTGTGTCAGAATTCCAAGGGTGACTGCAGGCTCAAAAAGGTCGGGGACGCCGTTTAGGTGGTATCCAATTCCTAAGATTTTAAAAAGTACTCACCTAAATTACAAGATAAATATATCATACAGTTCATTTACTAGAGAGGCAGGACAGGTTGCAGCTACCTGCCAGTGTGGTATAGTGGTTAAGAGCGGTGGTTTGGAGCGGCAGACGCTAATCTGGAGAACTGGGTTTGGTTTCCCCACTCCTACACATTAAACCAGTGGGAAACTTGGGATAGTCACAGTTCTCTTAGAGCTCTCTCAGCCCCACCTACCTCAAAGGGTGTTCTTCTTCTGTTGAGTGTATGTGCGGCATTTAACCTAGGTTTGCTGCCACGTAATGAATGGAACAGGCCTCGCATTTTGTAACCTTTCCTTCCCGCATCCTGCCATGGGTAGAGCAGTTAGCTTGGGAAACCCAGAGAGCCACAAAAACGCAGGACCCTGGCATCCTCCCGTCCAAAAAGAGCCTGAAATCCCAGCTGTGGTCTTAGTTTGCCAAAAGGGGAGACACTGGGCAGTTCGCCACGCCAGAGAGAGCCGCAGCCGGATTCCCGGGAGTCACAGCCAGGAAGGTGGAAACGGGCAGTTCGACTCCCACGCACCGCGCTGAGTCTATGAAAACTGGAAAACGGTGCCGAGGACATGTTTTCCAGGTGAAATCCGAGGATGGAAGGAAGACCTCAGTGGAAAAAACCTGGTCCCGGTGGCTTCGGGATGCCAAGGGCCTTTGGAAAGCAGCATTAACCTTAAAGCTGAACAGTAGGAAGCTGACATTCAGGTCGAAACACTGGGAATAAAACTGGGAGGAGATGCACGAGAGGATTTGCTTTCCAGTGATACAGTTTCGAAGCTCAAGGGCTAGGCTTGGAAAAGGGCGTCCAACCTCAATTTCCCCAATTTCCCCTTAGCAGGTCATTACATCAGAGGAAACCATATACCAGCCAGAAGTAATAGATAGGGTTGCCAACCTCCAGGTACAGCAATCAAACAATTATCGAGTGCTCAATATTTAGTTACACAATCACAATAGCACTACTGCCAATCAACTCCCAACACTCATGCAATATATGCCAAGTGAGTATATTTCAATGGTAACAACAAAAGCATTCCATTAGTTGTCACACAAGTGCAAATTACAATATATCATGACAAAGTCAGTTCCTATGTATCATTTGATAGCAAAAAGTGCAAAGTTCATAGTTGCCAATGTAATGGGCTTCCGGTATGTTCTCCCATTTCACAGCAGCTTCTTCAATATAGGCAATTCTATGACAATATTTCATGGAACAACACCAGGTGACTCAGCAAGCAAGCCATTACATAGGAGGTTATACACCTTTGAGTGGAACATATGTTCCATGAAATATTGTCATAGAATTGCCTATATTGAAGAAGCTGCTGTGAAATGGGAGAACATACCGGAAGCCCATTACATTGGCAACTATGAACTTTGCACTTTTTGCTATCAAATGATACATAGGAACTGACTTTGTCATGATATATTGTAATTTGCACTTGTGTGATAACTAATGGAATGCTTTTGTTGTTACCATTGAAATATACTCACTTGGCATATATTGCATGAGTGTTGGGAGTTGATTGCCAGTAGTTCTATTGTGATTGTGTAACCTCCAGGTACAAGCTGGAGATCTCCTGCTATTACAACTGATCTCCAGCCAAAAGAGGTCAGTTCACCTGGAGAAAATGGCCACTTTGGCAATTGGACTCTATGTCACTGAAGTCCCTCCCCAAACCCCGCCCTCCTCAGGATCCACCCCAAAAACCTCCTGCTGTTGGCGAAGAGGGACCTGGTAACCCTAGTAATACAGCTGCCAGCAAACTCCATGCTTGCTGGCAAGTCCAGAATGGATCCTGGTTCCATCCAGGAAGTAAGAACATAAGAAGAGACATGCTGGATTAGACCACAGGTCTATCTAGTCCAGCATCCAGGTGATTTTCTGGGAAGTTCACAAGCCATACATGAAGACCATCACCTGCATACATTCCTGAAGCCCACCAAGTTGGCCTGATATGGGGACCCCCTAAAAGATATGTGTGTGCCTCCTAACTTCTGGAGGCCTGGAGGAGGCATGAATTAGAGATATCTAAATTGGGGTCCTCAGAAAATTCCAGCCGCTATTAGGCCCTTCTGCATATGAATAGGGAAGCAGATAGGGTTGCCAGGACCCTCTTTGCAACCGGTGGGAGGTTTGGGGGCGGAGCCTGAGGAGGGTGGGCTTTGGGGAGGGGAGGGACTTCAATGCCATAGAGTCCAATTGCCAAAGCGCCCATTTTCTCCAGGTGAATGGATCTCTATAGGCTGGAGGTCAGTTGTAATAGCGGGAGATCTCCAGCTAGTACCTGGAGGCTGACAACCCTATGCATATGAATAGGGAAGTAGCCCATCCTATGAGCTGCCCTCATTGGCCCTGCCTGTAAAACATTGTGTGGAACCTACCTCACAGGACTGTTGTGCAAGAACATATTTGACATTTGCTAGTTTATGTGGACCAGGATCCCGAGGGAATTGTGCCCAGGTCCAGTTTTAACTTACCTATCGAGAGAGTTCTCTCTCTTTTCCTTGTTCAGAGCAGGAAAATATTTCTTTTAAGATCCTATTTGAGAGCAGTCTGAATGGGTGGATTTCCTTCCTGATCGAAAGCGCTGTGTAAGATGCGCTTGCCTTAACCATGGAAAGCTGGTTTGGCTCAACTCAGCCCAGAGTGCACCCGGCTGGAGGTATCAGGACAGCGTTCCGGTTTTAGAATCTGTCAGGATTTGTCAAGAAAAGTCTAAAATAAGCCGCTCACCACAGGAAAACGGGGGTGGGATAGGGGGGAGAGGTGGAGAGAAAGCGGGCGGGGAGGGGCGTGTCGGCGTGTTTTCCAAACCCCCCAAAAATATAAACAGGGGAAAAAATCACTACACAAAAACCCTCGGGGAGCGAGAAGGGCTGGCAGAATTAAATCAGAAGCAGATGTGCCCACGCGGTCAGCTGCTGTTCCCGGTCTGCCCGACTGAGTCACCCAGAGGAAGGTGGGGTGTGTATCCTTGCACGCGTGTGTATGTGTGTGTGTGGGGGGAGTTATCTTTCGATCGGCGCTGGGCGTGGGGCGCAGAAAACAATGCAAACAGCAAAGCCACGGAGTGTCTGAGCAGGTTTGCGGCTGGATGGAAAGCAGGCGCGGGCAAGCCCCGGCCGGGCGAGAGAGCAAAAGTGGGTTCTTTAATTATGGGATTTTGAATGATGCAAAAAGAAAAAAAAAGAGGAAAATTATTTAAACAGGCCTCTTAACACATCCTCTGCGGAGAACCGTTCCCCACGGATCTTATTTCCCCAATGTTTTTCCAAGGATGGGTTGATCCAGGCCAGCTGCAGTGAACATAGCACTTCCCTTGAAAGGGAACTTTTTATTGCCCATACCATGGGCGAGAAGTTTCCAGAGGTCCCGCCCCCCTTTCCTCCTGCACTCCCTCTCTCAGTACGCCACCCCCCTTTATGTACCACTCTGTGCCTTCAGATCCGGTGGGCCGGCCTGGACTGTTCCCATAGAGTCATAGAGTTGGAAGGGACCACCAGGGTCATCTAGTCCAACCCCCTGCACAACGCAGGAAATTTACAACTACCTCCCCCCACACACACTGGTGTTTTTTTTATTATTATTATTACTCCTAGCCTGTGCTCTTCTAAAACACTGTCCTCCCGGACACAGGCGGAGGATGTTTTGCCCAGCAAGGCTTCTCTGGTTGACGATTGGAGATGTGATGGGCTGTGCAGATTTTAAAAAATGTTTCTTTGGCAGCAGCTGCCACCACAGCACAAGGATCTTACACTGTGTTACTGAAGTTAAGCTGGCAATAATTTTACAGCTCGCTCCACCTCCTATGTCGCTCCATATTGTCGCTGCGCCCACCATGCTGTGTCAGAATTCCAAATCTACCTACAGGCTCATAAAGGTTAGGGACCCCTGGTTTAGTGGTATAGCTATAGGTTGTAAATCTGCTTTGGAAGGAAAGGAGCAGGGTGTCAGGATCAGCGGGCAGACAGTTGGGGAATCACTGTATCATACTTCTTGTGGTAACTTTTCCTTATGGTTGACTATTAAAGTTATGGGAAGGGGTGTGGCTCAGTGGTAGAGCATCTGCTTGGCATGCAGAAGGTCCCAGGCTCAGTCCCCGGCATCTCCAGTTAAAGGGACTAGGCAAGTAGGTGATGTGAAAGACCCCTGCCTGAGACCCTGGAGAGCCGCTGCTGGTCTGAGTAGACAGCACTGACTTCGATGGACCAAGGGTCTGACTCAGTAGAAGGCAGCTTCATGTGTTCATGCGCACTAGGTTAAAAGCAGTGCTTGTTTCAGTCAGGTGATTATGTGAATGTTAAAGCAACATAGGCCAGGAATGCTCATTTGCATTACAAATGGTCCGTCCTCTGCAGAGTTGCCAGTTCCCTCTTTGCCACCGGCGGGAGGTTTTTAGGGCAGAGCCTGAGGAGGGTGGGGTTTAGGGAGGGGAGGGACTTCAATGCCATAGTGTCCAATTGCCAAAGCGGCCATTTTCTCCAGGTGAACTGGTCTCTGGCGACTGGAAATCAGTTGTAATAGCGGGACATCTCCAGCTAGTACCTGGAGGTTGGCAACCCACTCCAACAGTCTAACCTGGTGGTTCCTTCCAACTCTATGATTCTATGATTCTGCCACTGAGCCACAGTACTTCTGCATTAATATTTACATGAATGCCACATATTAGTTGAGCTGTTCTGTGGAGCTACACTGCTTCTCGCCCAGGTAGCAGGTATCCTATCGAGAGCTGGGGGCTGCCACTGAATTTCTCCATCAGCAAAATTTCACAGTGTTTTTGGAGATTCCTGCTCAGGAGACCCCTATTCAAGGAATTACAAAGCAGGCCAGTTTGGTCTTGACAAAGCTAGTGAACTTTTCCCAGGGAGAGTTCTGCACCTCCCTGAGCCAACGTCCTCAGCTCTGCTCCCACCTGACTGTGGCAATTGCTAAGCTCTATAAAAACCAGAACGAGTGCCTCGCCTGAGCCCAAGGTCCCTGCCTGAGACACACACCTGGGAGTGTCTCCCTGTCTCTTGTCAACCAGCACCAACGTCAGTGGTGTCAGACGGACGCTTGGGAGGGACGGCAAAATGGCTGAAGTGACAAACTGTACTGCCTGACCAAGAGGAGTAAAACAAAATCGAACAACATCAAGGCCTTTTATGCAGACACGTTTCCCCGCAGTCACCCCCATCAGAGGTTGCCTCGCTCTCCCTGCGTGTTTTGCCCGCATTTCCCAGATTCTGGCTAAAACAGCATCTGGAAAACACGGGCAAAATGCGCGGGGAGAGCGAGTCGATCTCTGACAGTCGGGAAAGGCATGCATAATCAAAAGGAAGCCCCGAAGCTGTCAGCGGGGTGACCACAGGGAAACGTCTCTGCATAAAAGGGCACAAATTATCACAGTACCTGATTCCATCCCTACTGACGAACGTTTTCTCAAGAGCATTTTCTCAGTATATTGGCCTAAAGTTTGTTTCTGGTTCAGGCCAAAAACAGCAGCTGATTTGGCTCTCGTGAACCAAATGGTTCATTCCTTGTCGACATGAGAAAATCTCAACCAAAGGCGTGATATAACGATCACTGGAGTACAGCGGGGCAGAGCAAGCTAGTAGGTCTAAAAATTCTTTCAGGAGGGTAACGGTGTTGGTCTGCAGTACAAGTGTAAGATTTGAGTCCAGCAGCATCTTGAAGAGCAACAAGATTTTCCAGGGAATAAGCTTTCGAGAACCAGAGCTCCCTTCATCAGAAACAAGTAGGATACAAGTTTCCTACTTGTACCTGGTGAAGGACGCTTTGATCCTCGAAAGCTTGTATCCTGAAAATGTTCTTGGTCTTTAAGGTGCCACTGGATTAATATGTAGGGTTGCTACACAGAGGCAGGCAATGGCAAACCACCTCTGTTTGCCTCTTCCTTTGAAAACTCTATGGTGTCGCCATCAGTCGGCCACACCTTGACGGCACTTTCCACCACATTAAATCCTTCCCTTTGGTTTTCCTCCTGCATCCATGTCTTTCTAGTTAATCTTAGGAACCCATTCCCCATGTAGTCCTAGACTTAAAAGCTCTGCTTCAATACAAACCAGGTTCGCCTGCATTTCCCAGATCCAGGAAGCCAGTAAATTAAACAAAAAACATGTCTGGTGCAATGTACTTTTGATGAACCCATGTCATATATCACTGAAGTTAAACTAACAGTTCTGTACTTAACATTGTTTTATTTCCAGCACAAACCTAACCCACCCAATATCACTTTTCAGATGAGCGTTAATTTCATGTCGGCTTTGCTCCAGAGACCTGAACGTTCCTTATTATTCCTCAGATGCGTTAAGTGGTCCAAATCGCACTCCCTTAAGCTCTCGATAAAATTGCTCTCCACTAGAAGAAGAAGAAGAGCTGGTTTTTATATGCCAACTTCCTCTACCTTTTTAAGGAGAATCAAACCGCCTTACAATCTCCTTCCCTTCCTCTGCCCACAACAGACACCTTGTGAGGTAGGTGAGGCTGAGAGAGTTCAAAGAGAGCTGTGACTAGTCCAAGGTCACCCAGCTAGGTTTATGACTAAGATTGGGGGATCAAACCCAGTTCTCCAGATTAGAGTCCACCACTCTTAACCACTATACCACACTGGCTGTCTACTAAACTTACTAGATGTTCTGTACCCCACTTCCCAGAACTGAAAACTTACTATTTATACATCTGCAAGGCTTGTGCATTTCCTGAGCCACATTCTCCCATAGATCTACCTCCCATACACATTACACACCACTTCCCTTCCAGCCAGAGGTAACTAGACCCCCCAGCATTCAGGGAATTCTAGCCCCTCTTCTCCTTTTGAACTCTTCCAAAGGGGTACTGACAACTTATGGAAACCTTGTCTAGATGGCATGTAAACCCATAGGCATTCTTCTGCAGGTTTCAGCCTGCCTCTTAGAAATACAGCGGGCAGACACAGGACAGAAAGAAATGTTAAAAAGAACATGAGATTGCTGCAGAAAATGGCAGCCCAGTGCCAAGTCCCTCTCTTTCCCACTATAATATCTCAGTTAGATTACCTCATGGCCCGTTGGCATGGCCCCATGACATTCCCCCATCCCTGTCAATGGCAACCAACAAAGTGGAGCAACATCAGGGAATACACACATTGTATTGTTGTCATACAATGCATTGGACATTACAGAGGGGGAAGGGAAACTGGACACAAGGATGCCATTTTCAGCTGCAGCCCTGAGGTTTTTGCAACACATACACATCTATTGGGATTTTTGGTTAATACTGAACGTTTTGCCCAGTCATAGAAGCGTGATATTGAATGCAGTAAATAACTCTCCCAAGAAGTATACTGTGAAATGTAAAACTTATTCAAGTAGCGTCTGTTCACATTCAGGTCTCTCCTTTCGACTTTCAACTGCAACCTAGAATAATAGGAAATAGGACATTCACAGCTACTTCCCCCACACACACCCAGTGACTCCTACTCCAGAGATGATCCTGGTGGTCCTTTCCAACTTTATGATTCTATGATTCTAGGTCACAGTTGAAAGGAGAAAGAGAGAGCAGCCTAATCTAAAGAGTACTTTCCCTATCACAAACGACTGGCTGATCTGGCATCATGTGCATGGAAGTATGAGGCACTGTTTCTACAGGAAGGACCTGTAGATACGGGTGACTCCATGAAAAGCCAGGTGGAGAGTGGGAAGAACAAAGGACACACAGAGAGAAGAGGGGTCAGAGGGCAGCTCCCAGGTTAAGACCAAGAGAGTGTTTGGAGACAACACTTAAACACACTTAGAGTAATGTAGCCCCCCTCCCAGTGTCCAGGCATGCTGAATTGCTCACTCGAACAATGTCCACCCCAAGATTACTTGAAACCACATGGTAGCAAGCAAAATACTAATGCATGATGTCCATACGGTCTGGGAAGTCAGGTATCTGTGGCTACCAATCCCAATATTCCCAGTGTTACCACTCCTCCTCTGCCTGCGTAACTGGAGAAGATGAGGGTGCTAACAAAGGGTTTAACTATGTCATAAAACATCTTCAGAGAGCCACCTTCTGACATGATCACAGGCCACTACAGAGTAAGCATGCAGAGAGACACCGTACAGCTCCCCCTTACATTATCAACCTGGCTCTCAACGCATATCAAGATGCAGTGTGGTGGACTGGTTAGAGCATCAGACTAGGATCTGAGAGACCCAGGTTTGAATCTCCACTCTACCAGGAAAGCTGGTTGGGTGACCTGGGGCCAGTCACACACACTCAGCCTAACCTACCTCACAGGGTTGGTGTGAGGATAAAATGGAGGAGAGGGGAACAACCGGAGCCGCTTTGGGTCCCCACTGGGGACAAAGGTAGGGCATAAATGATGTAAGCAATAACAACAACAATACACGAGTATCTCACTGTTCTTTGCAGAAGTAAACACATAAACTATGAAGTGCCCCTCTGCAGACGAGCAGTGGGCATCCCGAGAATCACAATAACCGGTCACCTCTCCAATTCCCCTCCTGCAGCGTGTGGGGGAGGTGTGGTGAGTCTCCCCTCACGACCTTATATATTTATGATGTGTGTGCATTAAGCGCCATCAAGTCGCTTCCAACTTACGGCGACCCTATGAATCAATGACCTCCAAAACGTCCTATCCTTACCAGACTTGCTCAGGTCTTGCAGACTGAGGGCCGTGGCTACCTTGACTGAATCAATCCATCTCACGTTGGGACTTCCTCTTTTCCTGCTGCCTTCAACCTTTCCTAGCATTACTGTCTTTTCCAGTGACTCCTGTCTTCTCATAATGTGACCAAAGTCACATTTGGTCATGTGTGGGTGCGCGTGCAGACGTTACCCACCGGCCCTCAGCTGTTCGGCGGGCAGCCCAGTGGATTGGTGGGATTTTACCCGCCACCACCGGGCACTTGGCAACCCTAACTCCATGCCATTGAAGTCCCTCCCCTCCCCAAACCCCGCCCTCCTCAGGCTCTGCCCCAAAAATCTCCCACTGGTGGCGAAGAGGGACCTGGTGACCCTACAAGGGGCTAATTCCACCCCCCTGGGCCTTATGTTTGATACCCCTGCTCTAAACCATTCTAAATTGGCATCACAAAAGAAACCCCTGAAATGTGGGACTTTAAGATCCTTTTCTCAAAAGAACAACAGCAAAAATCAAGTGTTGGATACAACCCTGAGATACTTCTGGTTCGGGAGCTGAGAACAGACCCATTTGTCAATTACCCGATTTTATACACTGCTGGATAATTTTACGAGATCTGCGTCTTCCTCCAGGCCTACAAAAACTGTTTGTATATGAGAACCTACAGCCTAGTTAAACACACACCGATTCTGTACTGCCACATGTGCTACAGATGCTTTTTTGGAGCACATTTGTATTTTCTTCCACTCACCTCAAAGCAAGAGGGTGTGGTTGGTCAAAACAGTTAAGATGGCTTCTTGCACGGGCTTCTAGATGGGGGAAAAATAACACCCTTTTTTGTGGCAGTGAAACTTGAACTCGAGGCTTGGCTGAATACAGAGAGCCTAATTTGGGCACTGAAAGGAAACACTGGGGGCCTGCGTCCCGTCTTGAGGATCTTTTCTGACATGTCATCGGAGGGCTCTTGAATGTACAATGAACGCAGTGTGGTGCATTCTGCCCACAGGACAGCTCTAATGCTATTGAGATTCTGCAGAGCTGTAACCGCATGGATTCAGAATTCAGCATCCTAAGAATAAGGTGTATGTTATTTTCAAATAAAGCAAGTTTCTAATGCCTAAGGTTGCAAAAACAGGCTATAGGAAGAACCTGGTATACATCTTAAGCTGCCATATACTGTATCAGACCCTTGGTCCATCAAAGTCAGTATTGTCTACACAGACTGGTAGTGGCTCTCCAGGGTCTCAGGTAGAGGATCTTTTGCATCACCTACTTGCCTAGTCCTTTTTACTGGAGATGGTGGTGATTGAACCTGGGACCTTCTGCGTGCCAAGCAGGGAGCCAGCGAAGTGTAGTGGTTAAGCACGGTGGTTTGGAGCAATGGACTCTAATCTGGAGAACCGGGCTTGATTCCCCCACTCCTCCACATGAGCGGCAGAGGCTAATCTGGTGAACTGGATTTGTTTCCCCACTCCTACACATGAAACCAGCTGGGTGACCTTGGGCTAGTCATAGTTCTCCTCAAGCTCTCTCCGCCCCACCTACCTCACAGGGTGTCTGGAGATCTGATTGGCATTGCAGGTTTTTAAAAATACTGGAGAAGAAGAAGAGTTGGTTTTTATATGCTGACTTTCTCTACCGCTTAAGGGAGCCTCAAACCGGCTTACAATCACCTTCTCTTCCTCTCCCCGCAACAGACACCCTGTGAGGTAGGTGGGGCTGAGAGAGCTGTAAGAGAGCTTGATTAGCCCAAGGTCACCCTGTTGGCTTCATGTGGAGGAGTGGGGAAACAAATCCAGTTCACCAGATTGGAGTCCGCCGCACATGTGGAGGAGAGAGAAATCAAACCCGGTTCTCCAGATTAGAGTCCACCGCTCTTAACCACTACACCATGCTGGCTCTCTACACCATTGCTTGGGCAACAGCTGCCACCAGAGCACTGCATGGCTGAAGATAAGCTGTGCGTAAGCAAGAAAATATTTTTAACCTATATGTTCCTTTTAAAAGGCGTCCCATGAAGCAGGTTCCCTTGTTTTCAAAAATACTTTCTTCATGGAAAGTTGTGAACGATTTATATAGCTCCCATTCAGGCTTGGAGGGGGCTTTCCTTGCTCAGTTCCAGCAGGACTGCCTCGCCAGCTGCTCCAAAGTCCTCTGAAATAGTAAATCTCAGCTAAAAATACAATATCCACCCCAAAGGAAAATGCAAATATCAATGTGTCTCTGGGTGTGCCTGGCTCCAAAAGGAGAGGGGGGAAGAAACCATCCTGCTGGTCAGATTTTTGCGATAAAAGATCGCATCCTAAGTAGGCCGAGTGAGCTTTTAAGTATCGGCTTCAAAATTTCGATGGAAACAGCCTGATTCTGCTGCAACCTCTTTTTACATGTCCAACAATTAAAGGCTAAAGGAAAGGTATAATTTAAGCAATTAGGAACGGCACAACACAGTGTTGCGGGCCACAATGTCTCTTTATTTCCTTGTTAGCCTCCTTTTGTTTTCGGAGCTTGTGAAATTTGCAGGGCTGACAGTTCCGGAGACCTGGATTTTTTTTATTTGCGCCGAACTAGGCCCAGAGCAAACAGTATCCGGAGCCACCCTGTCCTAGATTGCCCCACAACCACGCTGAAGGCTGAAGACACCTTCCAAACATGACTGGGATGTCCTTTTCCCACGGGACTAACTAGGGGGGGAAAGAGCTCTGCATTTTTAGACTGGGGTGTGGAGATTTGTCCAGTGAAAGGAAACAAGAGCCGGGTCAAAAAACCCAGAAACACCACCTGTCCATTTCTGCTCTACAGCACCACCTTTGCAAATGGTCATACAGGGTATTGCAGCTTTCCAGCCCAACATGATCAGGTGATTGCAACAGCCAGTAAGGCTACTAAGGCTTCACCTGATCTTCTATCAATGCTTCCTGCATGAGCCATGAATGTCAAGCTGCTTCCTTATAACTCCAGAAGAAGAGGGTGCAGAGTCGCATAATCGAGATTGCAACATGCCACAAGTAGAAGAAGAAGAAGAAGAAGAGTTGGTTTTTATATGCCAACTTTCTCTACCACTTAAGGAAGAATCAAACTGGCTTACAATCACCTTCCCTTGCCCTCCCCACAACAGACACCCTGTGAGGTAGGTGGGTCTGAGAGAGCTCTGAGAGAACTGTGACTAGCCCAAGGTCACCCAGCTGGCTTCATGTGCAGGAGTGGAGAAACCAACCTGGTTCACCAGATTAGCCTCCGCCACTCATGAGGAGGAGTGGGGAATCAAACCAGGTTCTCCAGACTAGAGTCCACCGCTCCAAACCACAGCTCTTAATCACTACACCACGCAGGAGCCACCTCGATGCATTACATGGCAGTGGCAGCAGAGCAAATGCATCTTAGTAACTCAAGCATTAACAATTTGAGATGTGCCAATGATACTACATTACTGGCAGAAAATAGCGAAGACTTGAAACGACTACTGCTGAAAGTTAAAAGAGAAAGTTCCAAAGCAGGACTGCAGCTGAACATCAGGAAGACAAAAGTAATGACTACAGGAGAATTACACAACTTTAAGGTTGACAATGAGGAAATTGAAATTGTTGAAGACTTTCTATTCCTTGGTTCCATCATCAACCAAAAGGCAAAGTGCAGCCAAGAAATCAGAAGGAGATTCAGACTGGGAAGGGCAGCCTTGAAGGAGCTAGAAAAGATTCTTAAGTGTAAGGATGTGACACTGGCAACCAAGATCAGGTTAATTTATGCCATCGTATTCCCTATTAGTATGTATGGCTGTGAGAGCTGGACAATGAAGAAAGCTGATAGGAAGAAAGTAGATCCTTTTGAAATGTGGTGTTGGAGGAGATAACCCTGGACCACCAAAAAAACAAATCAGTGTGTTTTAGATCAAATCAAGCCTGAACTGACCCTAGAAGCTAAAACGACTAAACTGAGGCTGTCATACTTTGGACATATTGTGACAAGACAAGAGTCACTGGAAAAGACAATCATGCTAGGAAAAGTTAAAGACAGCAGGAAAAGAGGAAGACCCAACAAGAGATGGCTTGACTCTATAAAGGAAGCCACGGCCCTCAGTTTGCAAGATCTGAACAAGGCTGTTAAGGATAGGACACTTTGGAGGACATTGATTCATAGGGTCGCCATGAGTCGGAAATGACTTGACGGCACTTAGCACACACACAACTCAAGCAAGCCCTGACCTGGATAGGCCAGGCTGACCCGATCTCACCAGATCTTGGAAGCTAAGCAGGGTCGGCCCTGGTTAGGACTTGGATGGGAGACCCCAAAATAGTTGCTACAGAGAGGCAGACAATGGCAAACCACTTCTATTTGTCTCTTGCCTTGAAAACCCTATGGCGTTACCATAAGTTGAGTATGACTCGACAACACTTTAAACACACAACTCAAGCAAGTTAGCCAAGCCACAAACTGTGGGGGGACAAAAGGGGGGGAGCTAGATTCACTCAGCAGTTTTAGGGCCAAAAGCTGCTTATTAAACTAACGAGTTGCACACCGGTGTTCCCAAACAGCTCAGAAGGTGCTGGAAGCCTCTTTGGTTATGACCTGACATGCTCTCCTTGCCTCCTCCTGCCAGACTTCTAATGGGCACATAAATCTCCGAAGAATACCTTCTTGTTCCTCCTTCTTCTCCTTTAACAGCACGCTTTTTTGCTGAGATAATAAGATCGGCCTTTGGAGTCACCATTAAATCCAGGAAGGTGTGGCCGTCTGTCATGACATTTCTCTCCCGTCCTTAATTGCGAGGCAGGCACTTTAAGTGGAAAAGTCTGTCTAACGAGCCCGGCCATTAAAACTTCTTTTGGCTTTTAATTTTGGGAAGGAAGGATGTGGTTTTAATTAGGGGGCTGTACCCCTGGCACCCCCCTACTTTCAGATACAGAGGGAAGGTTAAGGCCTTTCCATATGCCTGCCTTGAACGTGGCTATTTAAAATTCATCCCCTCTCTTCTTTTATTTTATTTTTTAAACCACTGTGTCATCCACAGAGCTGGATGGTAGGACGAAGGACAAAATAAGAAGAACTCCAAAAGAAACAGGGTGCCGGCATGGTGGGAAAAGGCCAAACCACGAATCAGAGAGAGATGGCTTTGAATCGTGTCTCTAGCACAAACTTGCTACTGGAATGCATATGAATACATATGATTGTATCACAAAGTGATGGTATCACTCTCCTCTGCTCTGGTTAGACCTCCCCTGGAGTATTGTGTTCAGTTTTGGGCACCGCAGTTTAAGAAGGATGTAGACAAGCTGGAACGTGTCCAGAGGAGGGCAACAAAGATGGTGAGGGGTCTGGAGACCAAGTCCTATGAGGAAAGGTTGAAGGAGCTGGGTATGTTTAGCCTGAAAAGGAGAAGACTGAGAGGGGATATGATAACCATCATCAAGTACTTGAAGGGCTGTCACATAGAGGAGGGTGCCGAGTTGTTTTCTGTTGCCCCAGAACGTCGAAACTGAACCAAAATTAAATCAAAAGAGTTTCCGTCTAGACATTAGGAAGAATTTTCTAACAGTCAGAGTGGTTCCTCAGTGGAACAGGCTTCCTTGGGAGGTGAGGAGCTCTCCTTCCCTGGAGGTTTTTAAGGAGAGACTAGATGGCCATCTGTCAGCAGCACTGATTCTATGACCTTATGCAGATTGTGAGAGGGAGGGCATCTTGTCCCTCTTCTGGGCGTGGAGTAGAGGTCACTGGGGGTGTGGGGGGGGAGTTAGTTGCGAATTTCCTGCATTGTGCAGAGGGTTGGACTAGATGACCCTGGTGGTCCCTTCCAATTTTATGATTCTATGAAGCTGCCTTATACTGAATCAGACCCTTGGTCCATCAAGGTCAGTATTGCCTACTCAGCTGGTAGTGGCTCTCCAAAATCTTAGGCAGACTTATACAGAGGTCTTTCATACCACCTCCTACCTGGTCCACTGAATCAGACCCTTGGCCCATCAAAGTCAGTATTGTCTGTTTAGACCGGCTGCGGCTCTCCAGGGTCTCAGACGGAGGTCTTTCACATCACCTACTTGCCTAGTTCCTTTTAACTAGAGATGCTGGGGATTGAACCTGGGACCTTCTGCATGCCAAGAAGAGGCTCTACCACTGAGCCACAGCTAGGGTTGCCAACCTCCGGGTGGTGGCTGGAGATCTCCCGCTATTACAAGTTATCTCCAGGCGATAGAAATCAGTTCCCCTAGAGAAAATGGCTGCTTTTGCAATTGGACTCTATGGTACTGAAGTCCCTCCCCTCCCCAAACGCCTCCCTCCTCAGGCTCCATCCCCAAAATCTCCAGGTATTTCCCAATCCAGAGCTGGCAACCCTAGCCACAGCCCCTCCCCTGGGCCAACTACACATACACCCCAGAAAATAATACCAGCCTACCTCAAAGGGCTGTTGTAGGTACAGCAAGAAAATGCACATGAAGCACTGGGAAAGCCTGGGAAGCGCTATTCAAGTGCCAAGCAGAATTAAATAAACCTTTCACTATCGAGGGCAAAGAAAAGACGGAAGTTAGGGTAGATCCAATGGCCACATTCAGCTGTCAGGCCAAGATCTGATTTAACTCCCATCAAAGGCCAATTGGGCACGATCACCCGTTGGTTGCTGTGGTCACGCATGTCCTTTTTGCCTCCCTCGGAGCATGGACAGCTTTCTGGCACGATGAAGCTCCAATTCAGCACGACATTCAGGCTCAGTTACTTGGGCAATCTGTTCACCGCTCACAATTTGGGATTCTAAACTGAGATTAAACCGAGATTTAGAATCCCAGTTTGCAGGGAGCAAACAGTCTCCCATTCAACAGTCAGCTGGAGCTTCATCAAGCCCTTTTAATTTCAGAGGCAATTTTAATTAGGGGCTGTCCCTCTGGCACGCCCGGTTTTCAGATACACCGGGACGTGCGCAAACACAGCAACAATCTGTGTTCATGTCAGATGGGAGTTTCGTGGGAATTAAATTTGAACTTCTCTGAACGCAGCCAAAGGCAATTCAAGGCTACAATCTACACTTGAGGGAGTGATTTACAACCAGGACTGCCAGATTCGGATTGAGAAATACCTGGAGATTTTGGGGGTGGAGCCTGAGGAGGGCGGGGTTTGGAGAGGGGAGGGACTTCAATGCCATAGAGTCCAATTGCCAAAGGGGCCATTTTTCTCCAGGGGAACTGATCTCTGTCGCGTGTAGGGTTGCCAACCTCCAGGTAATTAAGCAATCCAAATAAACACCTCTGTACCTATACCCAAGGTTAGAAAGAAAGTACAGAAAATAGCTGAAAAATGCTACTAATAGCACATTATAACAAATCTGTATTCACAATAACAAGTTGCATTCAGCCAATTGAAATGCCAGATAGTGGCAATATACAAGTACAGTTACAATTCACTCCGAGGTTGAAGTCTTCAATGAGCAGAAAAGTAAACTGGAATACGATCGTTTCAATTCTTTGAACTTGTCTGAGCAACTATATGAATTGGATATCCTATCATTGGAATCATTAATGTGAAAAGACATATGTGGTTGCTATTTGTATCCTGCAAAAGGATTAAGAATTGTATGAAGAAAGATTGAAGCTATATCAGCTTATATTGAAAAATAACCAACATAGATGATTAAATGGGACTGAGGAAGAATTCAAAGAACTGAAACGATCGTATTCCAGTTTACTTTTCTGCTCATTGAAGACTTCAACCTCGGAGGGAATTGTAACTGTACTTGTATATTGCCACTATCTGGCATTTCAATTGGCTGAATGCAACTTGTTATTGTGAATACAGATTTGTTATAATGTGCTATTAGTAGCATTTTTCAGCTATTTTCTGAACCTCCAGGTAATAGCAGAAGATCTCCTGCTGTTACAACTGATCTCCAGCCGATAGAGATCTGTTCCCCTGGAGAAAATTCGTTGACAGATCTCCAATGTAACATACAGTGCGGTGCAGATGCAAAACTCAACTAGAAGGGCTTTTGGAGGTCCTTAAAAGAGCATATATCTCAAAATGATACAAAAAACACTATCGATATTGCTCAATTTTTTAAAAAAGTTTGCCGCCTTAGGTGGAAAGGTGGCATTAAAATTCTTGTAGGTTATCCGGGCTGTGTGACCGTGGTCTTGGTATTTTCTTTCCTGACGTTTCGCCAGCAGCTGTGGCAGGCATCTTCAGAGGAGTAACACTGAAGGACAGTGTCTCTCAGTGTCAAGTGTGTAGGAAGAGTAATATATAGTCAGAAAGGGGTTGGGTTTGAGCTGAATCATTGTCCTGCAAAAAGTATCAAAGGTAATGTGCTAATCCTTGTCCTGTAAGTATCAAGATAATGTGTGTACTTACAGGACAATGATTAGCACATTACCTTTGATACTTTTTGCAGGACAATGATTCAGCTCAAACCCAACCCCTTTCTGACTATATATTACTCTTCCTACACACTTGACACTGAGAGACACTGTCCTTCTGTGTTACTCCTCTGAAGATGCCTGTTGGCAAAACGTCAGGAAAGAAAATACCAAGACCACGGTCACACAGCCCGGATAACCTACAAGAACCAATGAACCCTGACCGTGAAAGCCTTCGACAATATTTTGTGGCATTAAAATGTTTTAAATAACAAAATAATAATAATAAGTGCAATTAGAAACTCAGTTAATAACAAAACAAATTAAGAGCGCAGGAACCAGATGACCGATACCATAAATTAGCTCCTAGCTCTTAAAAGCCTGGTACAGGAAATTGTCTGAATTTATTTTCTAAAAACTTCACCAGAGCATAATTCACTCTAGAGCAGGGATGTTAAGGATAAGGCCCACGGGCCGAATCCAGCCCCTTGAGAGCTCTTATCCGGCTTGCGCGCCAGCCGAGAAAGCCACCCCCCCTCCATTCTCGATCTGGGCTGGCAAGGCATGGCCCGGCCCGACCAAATGACATTTACATCATATCCGGCTCTTGTAACGATTGAGTTCAACACCCCTGCTCTGGAGGGAATTCCACAAGAGGCGTGCCATCATATTCCACCGAAATGGATGTGACCGATTTCTAAATCAACCGGTTCTGATACAGTAAGTTGTAAGAAGGTTCAGGAGGACGGGCAAAAGGAAATACTTTGTTGCACAATGAAATAATTAGCCATCTTATGGAGTTCACTCCCACATAGGGTTGCTAGGCCTGCTACTGTTCCAAGAGGCGGTGGGAGGAAAATATAAAAACCCATCAGTGTGGCATGCACTGTGATGTCACTTCCAAGGAAAACCTGGAAGTTGGGTAACTCTAGGAATTTCCAGAAACTCTATGATTTTACCATAAAGTTTACACAGATTCCTAATTATAGCTAACATCACTTCTGGGTTTTCCTGGAAGTGATGCCACATCATGTGTGACTCAGCATGCTCCATGGAAGAGGGATCGTTCCAGGTAAAGAGCAGAAGACAAGGGAAAGGCGTGTGAGAAGCAAAAGATGACTGGAAGAAAGAATGGACAGAGAGGAGGGGAGTAGTGGGACTAGGGTTGCCAGGTTCTTGCTCCCAGTGGGCGTTTGCCCGCTAACCCACTCAGTTCCCTACTGATGCTGATCTTTGCAGCAGGGGCAAGTGGAGGGGGTGTGTCTGAATCTGGAAATGATGGGCGAGAGCCAGTGCTGTTATCTCGATATAGATGTTTCCTTTCGTTTCTCTGCTGAACCGTCCAGACTTCAAGAACGACTACACATACCAAAGCCTGGGAACGCCACTCCTGGGAAATAATGCTCTGTTTATGCTTTGTAATCTCCCGCCGTTTCTCTGCCTTATATTTCCAAATAACGGGCAAGACAAACCATAGCTGTCATCTTGCCTTCAATGCACTGTATTGCCTATTTGACCAGTAAAGCCATCTGCTTGGAATCTGATTGTCTCTGTGGTGATTTCTGGTTCGATGGGTCAAGAGCTCACAGGTGTGGTGTAGTGATTCAGAGCAGTGGTTTGGAGCGGTGGATTCAGATCTGGAGAACTGAGTTTGACTCCCCACTCCTCCACATGAGCGGCGGAGGCTAATCTGGGGAACTGGATTTGTTTCTTCGCTCCTACACATGAAGCCAGCTGGGTGACCTTGGACTAGTCACAGCTCTCTCTGAACTCTCTCAGCCCCACCTACCTTACAGAGTGTCTGCTGTGGGGAGGGGAAGGGAAGACAATTGTAAGCCAGTTTGATTCTTTCTTAAGTGGTAGAGAAAGTCAGCATATAAAAACCAACTCTTCTCCTCCTCCTCCTCCTTCTTGAATTCATTTTGACTACTAACCATGGATAGCCCTCTTCTGCATGAACATGTCCACTCCCCTCTTCAAGCCTTCCAAGCTGGCAGCCATCACCACATCCTGAGGCAGAGAGTTCCACAATTTAACTATGTGTTGTGTGAAGAAATATCTGTTTCCTTTTATCTGTTTTGAATCTGTTTTGGAGGGGGGAATCCTCATGTGTGCCCCCCTGAGCTCCTTGCAGACAAAGTAAGTTAAAGACAGGAGAAGAAACTTGGAAAGACCATTAACAGTGCAATCCCATGCAGAGTTAAGCCAGTCTAAGGTCGTTTATGCATGGGTACTTTCGCTCATGTTCACCTCCGGTCTGATTTGGTTGTTCCTTAGAGTTATGCATGAGTTTTCTGTCCATTAGAGATGACCTCGTGCCCAGCCCTCGCAATGTCTGGGTCTTCCCATTCCTCTGTTTATTTGACTCTTCCATCTTCCCTGAGCAAAGCCCAGGTGAAATCCCCATGCAAAAGGCAAAGTGTGGGGCACGAAAGCTTGCTTTCTCTCCCAGCCAATTACAAAGCAGCGTGTAACCAGGCGGGGATTCAAATGCTTCCTGCTTCCTCAGAGCTCTTTCTGAGCAGAAGAAAAGCTTTTTAAAACTGAGGCTTGGATTTCTCCCCGCCCCTTTCAGATTGCTCCGGGGTTGTTGTTGTTGTTGTTGTTGTTCTTAAAATGCTTTTTTATGGGCGGTTGGGGGGAGGGGGATTTTCTCTCCCAGTAAGCTCTGCAAAGTAAGCCAACTACAAAACAGCATTTAAAGGGGCGGGGACTTGATTGGAGCTTGGAGACTGTTGGTGCATAGATTCCCAACAGGAAAGGGTGGGCCCAGCAAGCAACAAACCTCAGGTAAAACTCTCACGCATAAATGACCTAAGTTTACTGATGTCGATGGGCTTACACTGGAGTAACTTTGCATAGGATTGCTCCGTTCTAAAAAATTGATATAACTGGGTTAAATGAATAAATAAAATAAATGTCAGCGATAATGCCTGATTCTCCTGCCAATTTAGTCCTGACCTTCAAAAGCCAGCCCAAACACTGAGTACTGGGATCTGATCAACACGTTTCAGAAAAATATCTTGGATTGTGCCACATCAGGCTTTAAGAAGGGGAAGGCGTTACATTTCTAAACTGGATAGATGAAAGGACGTTCTTCACTTGATGAGTCATTGACTTGCGGAACTCACTGCAACTGGTTTAACAGTTTTTTAAAAAGGGGATCAGACAAATTCATTCAGAGCAGATCCATTAGTGGCTCCTGGGTATGATAACGAAATGGAACTTCCATGTTCAGAGGCAGAAACCCTTTTAATATTAGTTCTGAAAGGGGCAATAAGAAGGGGAAGTTTTGGGTTCTGTATCCTTCTTTGGGGGCATCTGGTTGTGTGAAACAGGATGCTGGACTAGATGGACTATTGCTTTAATCCAGCAGTGCGGCTCTTATGGTTTAACACTTTCCCATATTTTTAGATCATCACCACAGGGCTGGGAGCGAGGCTAGAACCTTTCTTCCTCAAGTGCTACCTTTCCACATGCAAGGAATTAGCTTAACAGAGGGTGCCTGCATCTTGAACGGCATCTGAGTAACAACTATTCTTTACTGCGTCGAGGCCCTTTCGGAGAAGTTCCATTAGAGACGCACGGCCTTTAATTAAAAGAAAGAAAAACAATAAGCCGCAAACGCGTTCACAATAACGCAACTTGAAAGAGCACGGCAAGGTCAGAAGACAAATGCCACACCCTTTCGAGGGCGTGGGAATTTATATAATTAACCCACACCCCAAAAATCTATTGCTGCAATTATAGCCTGCGCGGGGACGAGCTTATGCTATTTTGCTGCCTTAGGCAAAAGCAAGCGTTGCCTCCTTCTCGCCTCCCACACTTTTTTTTATTGTGTTTTCACAATCGCATCCTATTTTCCCTGATCCGAGGGGAAGCCACTCACAGGTAACGTGGAGAAAGGACAAGCGATCATGAGCTCCGGGAACACATGCGCTCTCCCGCTTCGGAAAATGTTGTTTCAGCGGCTGGCAGAGAAACGTTTCTCTTCGTCGAGAGGCTTCCCGGTTAACCCAGAGCCCCTGGAATTCTGCAATCCCAATTCTGTCTGCAGAGCTGGGCCGGCCCAGAGCCCTCACTGAACAAGCAGCAAACGCTCTGTTGAAAAACGCAACACCGACATTTTCAGAATCGTTACGTGGGACTGATTTACAGGATTGGTTTCACCAACACAGATACTTGGGGTGTGTCCCTCAAGGAGATAACCTGAGGCCTGACAGCCAGAGTGGTGTAGTGGTTAAGGTGTCGGACGAGGATCTGGGGACAGGTCCCAGCATGCTGGGTGACCCTGGACCAGTCACCCACTCTCAGCCTTGACCCTGGAAAGTATTTGGATGGGAGACCTCCAAGGAATACCAGGGCCGCGACGTGGAGGCAGGCGATGGCAAACTAGCTCTGAACGTCTCTTGCCTTGAAAACCCAAGGGATCGCCCGAAGGTCGTTTATGCATGGGAGTTTTACCTGAGATTCGTTGCTCGCTGGACCCACACTTTCCTGTTGGGAATCTATGCATCAGCAGTCTCCAAGCTCAAATCAAATCCCTGCCCCCTTAAATGCTGCTTTGTAATTGGCTTACTTTGTAGAGTTTACTATAAGAGAAAATTCCCCCCCCCCCCGAACCCAATTAAAAACCATTTTAAGAACAAAAAATGGACAACAAAAAAAACGGAGCAACCTGAAGGCGGGGTGGGGTGGGGTGGGGAAGAAGTCCAAGCCTGTCTTCTGAAGCATTTGAATCCCCGCCTCTTTACATGCTGCTTTGTAATTGCCTGTGAGAAAAACTAAGCTTGCATGTCCCGCACTTTGCCTTATGCAAGGGGATTTCACCCAGGCTGAGCTCAGGGGAAAGGGAAGAATCAGGTTAACAGAGGGACAGGAAGTCCTGGGATTTGTGAGGGCTGGCAGCAAGGTCATCTCTAAAGGAGGGAAAACTCATGCATAACTCCAAGGAACAACTGAGACAGACCAGGGGCAAATGTGAGTGAAAGTACCCATGCATAAATGACCTTAGCCAGCTGTGACTTGATGACAAACACACACACACACACACACACACACATTGGAACTTCTGCACAATTTGTGGAGCAAACGAGATGTCAACTGTGTCAAACCCTCACTGTAAGGGTTACCACCTCGTGCATGAGCCAGCTGCGGCTATACTGGGGTACTGAACTTTGCCCCAACTTCCTACACCCTTGACACTGAGAGACACTGTCCTTCAGTGTTACTACTCTGAAGATGCCTGCCACAGTTGCTGGCGAAACGTCAGGAAAGAAAATTCCAAGACCACGGTTACACAGCCCGGATAACCTACAAGATCCAATTCGCCCCATCAATTTTGAACTGAACAAATCAGTTTAGACACAGATTATCATCACAGACATTGCTGGCCAGATTTTCAAGTGGAGACTGGAAATGATTAATGTCAGAATTCAGAGGTACATGCGGGAGATCTGCATACATATATACCCAGCCCTGAGATCTGTTTTTGTCCATTTATCATCTGGAAGCTCTCCTATCACCCACCAAAGGCCCAATCCTTTTAAAAATGGCCCCTCGGAATACCTTTTGCCCTGACCACAAAAATCTTGTGCCACGTCTAGTGAATCTGCTTTAGAAAAGAATGATAATCAGACAAAGTCAGAGTGTCGAAATCGAAATGCTTTATGTCTGGATCTTGATAAAAAAAAACTCCTATTGGTCAGTAAAATTCAGTAGGAACATCATATAAGAAGGAGGTCGACCAATAAATAGGGATACTTTACAAGGGTCCCCAACATGGGACTTGTGAGTGCCATGGTGCCCACCAAGTGTTTTTAGAAAGTGGGCAGGGTGAGGTGGGGCTTGTGCCCAGCAAGTCTTCCAATGGGCTGTGCAGATTTCTGCCATAAATGTTGGCGAGTTACTATGAGAGGTATGCAGAACACCCCTGAAATATTGTCGTTGGCTCCGCCTCCCGTGGCAGCTATTTTGTTATTGCACCTCCTATACTGTGTCAGAATTCCAAAGATGCCCAGATGTTGAAAAGGTTGGGGACCCCTGCTTTAGAAGCATGGACTGTTTGGACAGAAGAGGCAGCATTTTCGTGAGCGCTCTACAAATGATGAAGAAGAAGAGTTGGTTTTTATATGCCGACTTTCTCTACCATTTAAGGGAGAATGAAACTGGTTTACAATCACCTTCCCTTCCCCTCCCCACAACAGAGGTAGGTGGGACTGAGAGAGCTGTGTGTAGCCCAAGGTCACCCTGCTGGCCTTATGAGTAGGAGTGGGGAAACCAATCCAGCTCACCAGATTAGCATCTGCCGCTCATGAGGAGGAGTGGGGAATCAAACCCGGTTCTCCTGATCAGATTCCACCGCTCCAAACCACCACTCTTAACCACTACACCATGCTGGAGTGGGTTTTTATATGCTGACTTTCTCTACCTTTTAAGGAGACTCAACCCGACTTTTCTCTACCTTTTACAATCGCCTTCCCTTCCCCTCCCCACAACAGACACCTTGTGAGGTAGGTGGGGCTGAGAGAGTTTGGATAGAACTGTGACTAGCCCAAGGTCACCCAGCAGGCTTCATGTGTAGGAGTGGGGAAACCAGTTCACCAGATTTAGAGGTCATCGCTCTTAACCACTACACCACGCTGGCTCCCACGGCTCCCAATGAGCCATGGCAAGGGGGAAAGGAGCCCTGAAAATGGGGGGGGGGATTTCGGACAGCCGTTCGGCAAACAATAAAAGCTTCTTTTCAATCTTTGCAGGAGGCGGACAGTAGTGGGACTAAATCCGCTTTAAAAATATGGCAGCGACACATCAGAAACAGGGATCTTTGTAAATGCGGCTGATTTGTTAAGCGGTTACTTTCCGGTCGTCCTCGAGGAAGAGAGAGGGGTTGTCGAGCCTCTTGCGACAGGCATTGTATTTCTCCGGAGAATGCGGAGATGATCTGTAGATAGCAACCGGAGCGCTTCTGGAGAGATTAGCAGCTCTTAAGGGAAGGCAAAATGTTGGCTCCAGACATCCTACTTCAAGGCTGGTTTGGGCAAGAAAATGTACGTGCTTCGCATTCATCCTTACCCCTAGTAGAAGAATATTTATTTATTTCTTTGTGCAGTACCATCAACACATACACCGCTTTTCAGGGTAGCACTAATAAAAAAGGTCTGGTCTCAGCCCCGAGGAATTTACAGCTTTGCTGTACTGTTTGACGCATATAGGGAAGGGGCCACGGCTCACTGAAAGAGCGCATGTTTGGCATGCAGTCAGTGCCAGGTTCAACAACAGGTGATTCCAATTAAAAGAGGAGGAGGAGGAGGAGGAGAAGAGTTGGTTTTTATATGCCGACTTTCTCTACCACTTAAGGAAGAATCAAACTGGCTTACAATCCCCTTCCCCCAACAGACACCCTGTGAGGTAGGTGGGGCTGAGAGAGCTGTGACTAGCCCAAGGTCACCCAGCTGGCTTCATGAGTAGGAGTGGAGAAACGAACCCAGTTCACCAGATTAGCCTCCGCCGTTCACGTGGAGGAGTGGGAGAATCAAACCCGGTTCTCCAGATCAGAGTCCAGTGCTCCAAACTACCGCTCTTAACCACTACAACACACTGGCTGGAGGAGAAGGAGTTGGTTTTTATACCCCATTTTTCTTGGGCCTTGGTCTGATCCAGCAGGGCTTTCCTTATGTTCTTAAGCATCCACTTTCCCATTTTCCCAACTAGAAAAATCCCTGGAGAGCAGATATTTTCCCCATGGGGGGGGGGGGGTTACATTTGTATTCATGAGCTACAAGCAAGTTTTCCCAATGGGGTAATAGTAGTTCTCTGGGGTCGTTTCAGGCTGAGAAACGGTGCTGGGTGGGGAAGGGTTAAGCCCTGTCACTCTGCACACCATGGTCCTGATCCAAATGGGGTCCACGGGCACATGGGAACTAAGTTCTGAACACAGAATACCCAGACAACGGATGATGAGCGGGACCCAGGGTGGACACGTGGAAGACAGGACACAAATACTTTGTAATGTGTGAACTGGCCCTGAGCCACAACAATGCTCCATCCTCCTCCTCTTGATGGTGTAGCACACTTCGGCCATTTATGCCAGGCTGTTTCCTCGCGGTCACCCCTTCGGGGCTTTGCTTTGATTATGTATGCATTTTCAGACCGTCAGAGGTCGCCTCGCTCTCTCCGCAAGTTTCCACGCATTTTGCCCGTGTTTTCTGGATTTGTGTTTAGCCAGCATCCAGAAAACTCGGGCAAAATGTGGGGGGGAGCAAGGGGCCCTCTGATCGGCTGAAAATGCATGCATAATCAAAGCAAAGCCCCAACAAAGTCGGTGGGGTGACCACGAGGAAACAGCTGTGCATAAATGGCCTTTGTGGGTCTCTCCAGCGGCATACCCTCCCTTTCTCTTCCCATTCCTTCCCTGAACGGTTACCGTTTTTGAGCACCTTGTTCAGAAACGGGTGTTTGAATTCCCCCAACCATTCTGTGAAGGCGGTAACATTAATTCATCAGCGTGTTCCCCCCCTTCCCTCCTCCAAGTAGCAAGGTTATCCCTTCCTCCCAACGCAGACCCACCTCCTGCTTAACATGTTATAAACCTTTTTTGATTTATGTATTTTCAATTCTCCGAAGGCTGCGCATTCCGCCTCTCCGGTGCTGGGGCCGTCAGACAGGACACTAATTAAATCCTCTAATCCTTTCAGGAAACAGAAGTAATTCTGCCCGGCAAAGAGGCTTCCCAAGGGGAGGATTAGAGCTTCTGACTTTTGTTGATACTGGAAGTTACCTAGGTCTGCCGCGTCGTGGGCCGAGGTGAAGGGGGGTGGCGGTGGTTTCACTTGCAGAGCGGGGCGCAAGGGCGGAGTGCATCCCAGGCCCCACCTGTACCTATACAAAGGCACCTGGGAGAAGGTAATTCCATTCGGTTTAATTTCGGTAAAGCGTGCATGCCCTGCGCATACCCAAAACGGACGGCATCCATCTAGGATTGCCAACTTCCAGGATGGGCCTGGAGATCTCCTGGAACGACAACTGGTCTCCAGAGTACAGAGATCAGTTACCCTGGAGAAAAGGGCTACTTTGGAGGGTGGACTCTATGGCAGTATACCCCACGGAGGTCCCTCCCCTCTCCAAGCCCCGCTGTCCTCAGGCTCCACCCCCAAATCACTAGGAATTTCTCAACCCAGAATCGGCAACCCTGGTGTAGACAGCAGTGAGCTTAGGTGGACCAGTGGTCTAACTTGAGGGCTATCAGCCTCCGGGTGGGCCTGGAGTTCTTTTAGAATTACAACTGATCTCCAAAAGAAAGAGATCGGTTCCCCTGGAGGAAATGGATGCTTTGGAAGGTGGACTCTACGGCAATATACCTCACGGAGGTCCCTCCCCTCTTCAAACCCTACCCTCCCTAGGCACCACACCCCAAAATCTCCGGGAATTCACCTCACCTGGAGTTTATTTTATTTACTTACTTCATTTATAACCCATCTTTCTTCCCAGCGGGGACCCAAAGGCGTGTTGGCAACCCTGTGTCCATCAAAGACCTAAATCCACAATAACATCCAGACAAGAATATTCCACCCCACAGACATTCCTGTACTGGATAGCCCAGGCTACCCTGATCTCGACAGATCCTGGAAGCTAAGCAGGGTTAGTCCTGGTTAGTACTTGGATGGGAGACCACCAAGGAAGTCCAGGGTCGCTACACAGAGGCAGGCAATGGCGAACCACCTCTCAACATCTCTTGCCTTGAAAACCCTATAAGTCAGCTGCGGCTTGACGGCACTTTCCGCCATTATCAACCTTACCCTACAGGGCTGTTGTAAACGATATCACATGATAAGGTACGTTAGCCAGTTTGAACCAGTGAAAGCACTAGAGGCATGTGCAATGAAGGTGAAATGGTTGTATTTATCATAAGAACACAAGAACATAAGAAAAGCCACGCTGGATCAGACCGAGGCCCGTCAAGTCCAGCAGTCTGTCCACACAGTGGCCAACCAGGTGCATCGAGGAAGCCCACAAACAAGACGACTTGGCTTTTTATGTTCTTATGTTCTTACCATGCTGCCTTTCCTCCTCACTTATGATATACAACCTGGCATTTCTTTTCTTGTGAAAAAATGGCACCAGTACTCATTCATATATATATTGGTCCAGCCTTATATATAATTACTGGCTTTTATACACGCACGCACATACGTACGTACGTTCGTACATACGTATGTATGTATAAAAAAGCCAGTAATTATATATAAGGTTGGACCAATTTTCCACCAAATCTCCCATCAGGACTTAGGAGAGCTCCCCCCCCCCCCCGCGCGCCACAAAGGTGCTGGTACTCAGTACGGGTGAGTGCCACCATAAAAAAAACCCTACAACTTGATGTTCTCGGAGCCAACTGCTGCTATTCGCATTTTACAGGTGAGAAAACAAGGTGGAGGTAAAAGGAAGCTTAGCCAAGGCCACCCAGGGAGTCTGGGGCTAAGAAAGGACTGGAACTGAGGTGGCTGCTTGCTCGCCTGCCCACCCTTCCGCTTCTCCCATCACTCCCGAGCCACACAGAAAGAGGTCCGTTCGCCCTTTCCTTTGCGTTATCTTCCCACCCAGCCGCAGGAAGGAGGCTCAGAGGAAGCCCCCTGCCCATTACACTGTTGCTAAGAATAAAAAACCACGTGGCCATCTGTTTCCTCTGTGGCTGTGCATGTGGCCGGATAATTGTAGAGCGACTGAGGCTGTAGCTGCGAGACGGCTATAATTCACTGCCGGCTGCCACGCTGCCAGGCCGGCCTGCTGCATTCGCTCGCTTTATTAATAGAAACCAAGTCTACCTTTGCAAGGCTGGCAGCGATGTTATGCGGTCTGGCAAACGTTCCCCCGCTGCTGCGATTTATCACCGTCAGCTCCGTGTGTAAGATTGGAGGATTATGATCTCGGGTTAATCAGGAGATGCTCAGACAAATGAAGAAGAGAAGAAGAAGAAGCAGAGTTGGTTTTTATATGCTGACTTTCTCTACCACTTAAGGAGGAATCAAACTCGCTGACAATCGCCTTCCCTTCCCCTCCCCACAACAGACACCCTGTGAGGTAGGTGGGGCTGAGAGAGCTGTGACTAGCCCAAGGTCACCCAGCTGGCTTCATGTGTAGGAGTGGGGAAACCAACCTGGTTCACCAGATTAGCGTCCGCCACTCATGTGGAGGAGTGGGAGAATCGAACCCAGTTCTCCAGATCAGAGTCCACTACGCCAAACGACCGCTCTTAACCACTAAACCACGCTGGCTCCACTGCTCCAAACCATCGCTCTTAGCCATTACATCATGAGGGAGTGATTTACTTCTGGGTACTCCAGGAAGGGGGGGGGAAACAAAACACCTTGCTTCTTGCCTGAAAAGATGTGCAAGCCAAGTGAACCAGCATTAGTTTTACCTTAAAGGGGTCCACATGTGTTTTTTCATTGTCCTTTTTACAACAAAATGCATATGAAGACTATTTACCCTCTACTAAAGAAAATCCCAGGTTGTTCTGGAAAAACTCCTCCCTGATGAAAATTCACAGGTCACAAATAATGTTAAGTTCTGTGCTTTTTTATATGAAGTTCACTTCAAGTACAACGGAAAAAATGTTAAATGAATTTAAATCTTAATTCTATATTGACATTCTTATTGTATTTTATTTTTTATTTTAGCTTTTATAGATTTATCTACAGACTCCATTTTTATTGGTATGATAAAAGTGGTAAAACGGCCTATTATAATGAATTAGTTTTTTGGTGTTGTCCTATCAAAAACTGTTTTTCACTTTTTAATATATGTGAATATGCATTTTACTGAACAAAGACCGTAACAATAATAAAAGTAAAAGTAAAAAGGTCCACATATGCTCAGGGGACTGCCAGGTAGGATTGCCAGTTCTGTATTGGGAATATCTGGAGATTCTGGGGGGTGGAGCCTGGGGAGGGCAGGGTTTGGGGAGGGGAGGGACCTCAGTGGGGTATAATGCCTTAGAGTCCGCCCTCCAAAGCAGCCATTTTCTCCAGGGGAATCGATCTCTGTCATTTGAGGATCAGTTGTAATTCTGGGAGATCCTCATGCTCCACCTGGAAGTTGGCAACCCTGCTGCCAGGGCATAACTTTTCTTTGGTGGTGGACAGTGCCATCAAGTTGCAGACAACTCATGGCAACCCCACAGGGTTCTCAAGGCAAGAGACATTCAGAGGTGGTTAGAACATAAGGAAAGCCCTGCTGGATCAGACCAAGGCCCATCAAGTCCAGCAGTCTGTTCACACAGTGGCCAACCAGGTGCCTCTAGGACGCCCACAACCAAGACGACGGCAGCAGCATTATCCTGTTTGTCTTCTACATCACCTAATGTGATAGGCTTGCTCCTCTGATCCTGGAGAGAGTAGGTCTGCATCATGACTAGTATCCATTGTGACTGGTAGCCATGGACAGCCCTCTCCTCCATGAACATGTCCCCTCTTAAAGCCTTCCATGTTATAAGAATATAAGAAAAGCCCTGCTGGATCAGACCAAGGCCCATCAAGTCCAGCGGTCTGTTCACACAGCGGCCAACCAGGTGCCTCCAGGAAGCCCACAAACAAGACGACTGCAGCAGCATTGTCCTGCCTGTGTTCCACAGCACCTAACACAATAGGCATACTCATCTGATACTGGAGAGAAAATGTGTTCATCATGACTAGTAAACTTAAGCAAGAGTGGGAAAATCCAACGGGTGAGGGATGGACCACAATCACTTACTTAGTCCATTTTTATCTCACCCTTCCACCAAGGAGCTCAATGAGACATATATGATTCTTCCTCCCATTTTCATCCTCACAACAACCCTGCAAGGCAGGTGAGGCTATGTGAAAGTGGCTGGCCCAAGGTCACCCAGTGAGCTTTTTGGCTAACACGGAATTCGAACCCAGCTCAGTGCTTTATTATTGCAGTCCACAACTAGTAGGTATATAAAGGAAACAAGGGTCTGATGGACCAAGGGTCTGATTCAGCATAAGACAGCTTGATACGTTCATGTGAGGAAGAGCCATCTTGAAGCGTGAAAGGGTGATACCACCCCCTTTGCCTCTGCTGTGTCACCACAAGGGGGCGCCATGCAGCACCCAGAACATTTCATGTTCGAGACCCAGTGGATCCGGGCACCGTCCTCGCCACATGCTTGACGAATGCCACGAGCCCTCTGAACAGACTGGGCTAAAACGGCCCCCGCTTCTCGCGATTAATATTTTATAAGGAAGACGGCGTCGCCAGGTCACGTGGAAAACAGAGGAGGCCTCGCCGAAAAAGCCGATTAGCATAAAAATGACTTTGGGTGATTAGGGCGCTCTAATTGATTTCTTCCCACACCCCGGCAGGGTCCAGAAGTACCAGAACCCTCCCGGCTGGCCCACTGCGGAGAAGGGCTGCTTCGGAGAAGCTGCCGCTGTCGAAAGGATGCAGCTGGCGGATCGAAGGTCAGACGTTTCAAGGAGCAAATTGGTTTAATGTGGCCGCAGATAGCCTCGGCAGAACAGCTAATAAATATGCAGTGAAATGCAAGGAGGGAAGGCCGCCGACAAGAGAAACAATTACCCGGAAACCAGGATAAGAGCCATCAGCGGGCTCCGATTAATCAGCGTAAAGAGTTTTATACCCCACCAGCGGATTTAGTATTCATGGCAGGTGCCGGGTCACCAGCTAGAGGGGCTTCGGTTTTCCTTGCATGAGCTGAGGAGAGAGGCCGGACCGCAGTCCGAGAGGGAGGGGCGCCAGACTGGCCGGCCAAAGTCCTGCCCCCTAACTGAACAAGCCCTGCCCCTGGAGTCGAGATGCCCCCACCTGACCCACACCTTTTCTTTTTATAAAGTTGCCCGCTGTTCCCCTGGCAGATTTTCAAACCACCACCTTTCCCCTCATTGCTCAGATGCCTTGCCCCAGATCCAGTTGAGAAGGATTATTGTGGAGGGACTGCTAATATTCCAAAGGCACAGCTAGAGTTGGCAAGCCCCTCTTCGCCACCGGTGGGAGGTTTTTGGGGTGTAGCCTGAGGAGGGCGGGGTTTTGGGAGGGGAGGGACTTCAATGCCATAGAGTCCAATTGCCAAAGTGGCCATTTTCTCCAGTTGAACTCATCTCTATCAGCTGGAGATCAGTTGTAATAGCAAGAGATGTCCAGCTAGTACCTGGAGGTTGGCAATCCTAGGCACAGCACCAAATACTTTGACTGGAGATCTTAAAGGGTCCTCCCTAAAATGGTGGGGATGTGAGATGTGGTTTCTCTGTCCTGCTAGGAAAACTTCCCTTGAGCTCCTAGATTTCCATACAAAGGGGAGAAGCTGAGGCGGAAATTTGCCCCAAAGCTTATTCAGACCTCCTCTTTCTGACACACCACAGTTCGGGTTGCCAACCTCCAGGTACTAGCTGGAGATTTCCTTCTATTACAACTGATCTCCAGCTGATAAAGATGAGTTCAACTGGAGAAAATGGCCACTTTGGCAATTGGACTCTATGGCATTGAAGTCCCTCCCCTCCCAAAACCCCGCCCTCCTCAGGCTCCACCCCAAAAACCTCCCGCCGGTGGCGAAGAGGGGCTTGCCAACTCTAGCTGCGCCTTTGGAATATTAGCAGTCCCTTCACAATAATCCTTCTCAACTGGATCTGGAGCAAGGCATCTGAGCAATGAGGGGAAAGGTGGTGGTTTTTATTATGTTTTTATTATGTTTTCGACCACACGGAAAGCACCTTTTTGAATATTAAGCGAGCCCTGAGGAAGGGGAAGAGTTGGTTTTTTATACCCTTCTTTTTTTTCTACCTTTAAGAGTCTCAACACCGCTTACAATCACCTCCCCTTCCCCTCCCTACAGCAGACACCTTGTGAGGTAGAAAAAGAGAAGAACAAGATGAGGAGTTGTTTTTTATACGCCGACTTTCTCTACTTTTAAAGGAGAATCCAACCAGCGTACAATCGCCTTCCCACAACAGACACCTTGTGAAGTAGGTGGGGCTGAGAGAGTTCAGAGAGAACTGTAACTGCCCTCATAGGGCAGTTGCTCTAGCCCCCTGTTCATTTTGGTTGCACTTTTCCGCACCTTCTCAAGCTCTGCAATCTCCTTTTTCAGGTGTGGTGACCAGAACTGTACAGCGCAATCCTTATGGATCCTGCTCTGTGGCTGTGCGCAAGGGGGCGAGTGTGAGGAGGACAGAAGCATCTTCTTCTGTTCAAGCACAAGCAACGCCAGGTGAGGAAACCCTACCCAGGTGTCAGGTGAACCACGGCGCTGCCCCCTGCCTAATGAATCCCCATCGCAACTGATATTTATAAGCAGCTGCTGCTATTGTCAGCAATGAGCAGCTTTCCTTTGAAATGTAAAGAATGATGAAAGTCCTTCTGATCAGGGGCTGAGGTGTTGAACGGCTTACTTATTCCAGGTAGGGGCTTCCATGTGAGAAGGGGATGAATGGCTGGAAACAGAAAAGGCAAATACGCCTTTCATTCACACTCTTTCCTTCGCATGCCGAAGGGTCCAGGGCTCTATTCTGTGGTCAGGCGCGGAAGAGCTACTTAAACCGTGTGTTTTTTTGTCTGAACTTCAAATGAGCCAGATAGCAAACAGGGTCTCTCTATTGTGCAGTTAATGCCTTTTTTTACCGACATAGACTGGGGAACGTTAAAAGGAGAAAAGAGCTTCTCAGCTGTCAATACAGCTTGCCTTTTTTTTTTTTTTTTTACAAGTTGTTAATCTTTTTGATCATAAATAAAGAATTGTACCAGGAAGGTCAAGACAACAGCCTTCCTTGCGTGCCGCAATGAGCTCTCTGGAACGCAGCTGGGATATGAATGGGGATAAATAATGATTACTAAAGCCAAACCCAGCAATGCTCACGCAAATGCTATCCTTGTGTGGAAATCTAGACCATATTCTCACTGTTCTCAGCATTGATTCTCTTCCTGCAAACACGATTCCCAAAAGTGAACAAAGAACTCTTTCGATGAAGAAAGGGTTAGAAATGTCAACTTCCCTTCCCTAAATTGCTCCAAAACCTCCAAGTGGGAATCGAAGCTAAAAATTGCAATGTCATCAATATAAGCCACAAGCACATTCATCTGCTTTGCATGCAGAAGGTCCCAGGTTCAATCCCCGGCATCTCCAGTTAAAGGGAGCAGGCAAGTAGGTAATGTGAAAGACCTCTGCCTGAGACCCTGGAGAGCCGCTGCCGGTCTGAGTAGACAATACTGACTTGGATGGACCAAAGGGTCTGATTCAATATAAGACAACTTCATGTGTTCATACGACAGTTGGAAAATGCAAGCATAGTCAAAGCAAAGCCCCGAAGCAGTCGGCAGAGTGACCACGAGGAACCAGCCATGCATAAATTGCCAAAGAGGTTAGGGAAGGAGGTAACGGACAAAGGAAGCAGTGGGCTGAGAGAAGAAGCAGAGCATAGGACAGCGGGATTGGAAGAGGGATCGTTCCAGGTAAAGAGCAGAAGCCAAGGGAAAGTAGTGTGAGATGCAAAAGATGACTGGAAGAAAGAATGGACAGAGAGGAGGGGAGTAGTGGGACTAGGGTTGCCAGGTGCTTGCCCTCAGTGGGCGTTTGCCCGCTAACCCACTCAGTTCCCTACTGATGCTGATCATCGCAGCAGGGGCAAGCGGAGAGGGTGTGTCTGAATCTGGAAATGATGGGGCGAGAGCCAGTGTGGTGTAGTGGTTAAGTGCCTTGGTTTGGAGCGGTGGACTCTGGAGAACCGGGTTTGATTCCCCACTCCTCCACATGAGCGGCGGAGGCTAATCTGGGGAACTGGATTTGTTTTCCCACTCCTACACACGAAGCCAGCTGGGTGACCTTGGGATAGTCACACTCTCTCAGCCCCACCTACCTCACAGGGTGTCTGTTGTGGGGAGGGGAAGGGAAGGCAATTGTAAGCCAGTTTGATTCTTTCTTAAATGATAGAGAAAGCCGGCATATAAATACCAACTCATCATCATCATCATTAACTTTTTCTTCTACTACTACTACCACCACCACTACAAATCATCCCCTGAATCTCCACAGTCTTTATCAGAGAGATTTAAGGGATTCCTAGAGCATCACTCAGAAGTGACATCACTTCCAGGATCAGATGCAGGTTGAGATTCCTCCCACACATATTTTCTACCAGCACAGTGTTCAGCAGACCTGGCAACCATAAGTGCAGCACAGCTAAGAGCCACAGAAGAGAAAATGTGTTCACATATCGGTTGGAAATAACTAGCAAAAGTTTGAATTGTAGCTCTTTAGCTGTAAACGATGCCAATTTATACCAAGCTGTAGAAAAGTAATGCTTAACATCTGGAATTTTTTAATGTTTACTCTCTATTAGGCTTCCGGTTAAGATCACAGAGTAATCAGAAGCAACTCTTTGCGGCTTCTTGTTTTTTTCCTCATGTTATACTTTGATTTGACCTGTTTTGGTTGATACTACCACTCTTTCACTTTATTATTATATTTTTGTTGGTTATCATTTTTGCAATAAGTGCACTTACAATTTTAAAACTACGAGCCGTAAAGGAAAAGAAACCAAGGCAGCTGCCGGTCCCTCTGCCGCTGCAGATCAAGAAGAGAGATTCTCTTGCTGAAAACAATAGCTGCACAGCTGGAAAAACCATCCGAGCAACTAACACAGCAGTCTGAAGAACTAAAACATCAATCTGAAGAATTAAAACAACTTTCTGCTAATGATAAGATGATCAACGATTCAACAGCTTTGATCAAGAAGAAGAGTTGGTTTCTATACGCCGATCTTCTCTACCTTTTAAGGAGAATTAAACCAGCTTACAATCACCTTCCCTTCCTCTCCCCACAACAGACACCTTGGGAGGTAGGTGGGGCTGAGAGAGTTCCGAGAGAACTGTGACTAGCCCAAGGTCACCCAGCAGGCTTCATGTGGAGGAGTGGGGAAACCAACCCAGTTCACCACTATTAGCCACTATACCACAGTGGTTCTCAGTACACCACACAAGTCTATCAGTGCATGAGCTGATCAGATGGAAACCAAAACAGCTGAACAGTGGTTCAAGAAATTGCTGCTACCAATCAGAGTACACAAGAAAGACACATGAAAGCATGAAGGTGCCTTGTATTGAATTAGACCATTGGTCCATCAAGGTCAGTATTGTCTACTCAGACTGGCAGCAGCTCTCCAGGGACTCAGGCTGAGGTCTGTCACATTACCTATCACCTGATCCTTTTAGCAGGAGATGCTGGGAATTGAACTTGGGACCTTATGCACATCAAGCAGATGTTCTACCACAGAGCCACTGAGGTCTTTCCCATCGCCTACTGCCTGGTCCTTTTAACTGGAGATCCCCGGGATTGAACCTGGGGCCTTCTGCATGTCAAGCAGATGCTCTACCACTAAGCAACGGCCCCACAGTGCTGCACTTGATGGGCTGATGGTACGATTCCTTATAAGGCGGCTTCATATGTTTAACTGAGACTACAGCAAAGGGCTTTCAACTCAACGGGCGTGCCTTCTGGTTTCTGTGCTTATCCCTGCAGAGCTACCGTGTGGTTTAATCGTCTAAGAATGCTAAACAACTGCTAAGACTCAGAGATGCCAGATCAACAAGTGTAGGCTGCTATTGTGCAAAATTACGTGTGCTCTAAACCTCCGGCAGCCAACCCTTGTGTTGTGGCGACAGCAGCAGGATAGGAAGGGAAGCCGGTTTCTTGGGATGCACCAGCTGCACCGCTGTGCGCGCACACACTTCAGAACAGTTTTGTTGCAATTAATTGTGGTGCAATTAGAGCAAATGGATGATGCAGACTCGGGGCAAAAAAAAAACTTGGGAAACCGAGCAGGGTTTGGGTTGATTTCGCAATGGCTCCAGGGGTTTCCGCAGTCCATGTTAGTCATTTTTAATGCAGCAGCACTCCAAAGGAACGCAAAACGGGTGCGCTGCTATTTAGGGGGATGAAGAAATTGGCCGCCTTTCTGCAACAGTGAGGACAACCCAGTGGGTGGGAGAGACTAATTGCCCAAGTCTAACCTGCAGTTCTTTCTAGAATCCAGCAAGCGTATTCATTTAAAAACCGTAAGCTGCTAGTCCTCAGGAAAAGAGATGTATATACTAAAATTAGGCAGCGGCTTCCCAGAGTTCTATCACATTTGTATCCCTGCCCATCCTTGAAGGAGCTCAGAGTGGCACACACAGTTCTCCCCTCCTCCATTCTGTCCCACAACAATCCAGTGAGGTAGGTCAGGCTTCAGACAGCCCATGTGGTGTAGTGGTTAAGAGCGGTGGTTTGGAGCGGTGGACTCTGATCTGGAGAACCGGGTTTGATTCCCCACTCCTCCACATGAGCGGGGGAGGCTGATCTGGTGAACTGGATTTGTTTCCCCACTCCTCCACATGAGTGACCTTGGGGCAGTCACACTCTGTCAGCCCCACCTACCTCACAGGGTGTCTGTTGTGGGGAGGGGAAGGGAAGGTGATTGTAAGAAGAAGAGTTGGTTTTTATATGCCGACTTTCTCTACCACTTAAGGGAGACTCAAACCGGCTTACAATTGGTTTGATTCTTCCTTAAGTGGTAGAGAAAGAAAAACCAACTCTTCTTCAAAGAAAGTGACCAGCTCTAGGACAGCCAATGAGCTTCACAGCAGAGTGGGGATTTTAACCTGGGTCTCCCAGGACGTAGTCTGACACTCAAACTACTACACCACACTGGGTCTCTATCTCAAGTTCTCTATTTTAAGATAACATCCCTTAGGCGTTTACAATTTGATACTGGTTCAAAGGCTTCTGAATCAGCCCCTCTTGCAATGTTAGTTTGCTCACTAAGCCAGGCAGAGTTGGCTGTTTTTCCCCAGTCTTCCTCCTCTGCCTTTAGAAGCATCTCCCCAGTATACTCCCAGTATTCCAGATGTGTTCTTCAGACAACCTTATCTTTGTGGTACCTCCTCTCTTTTTTGCCATCAAGTCACAGCTGATTTATGGCGACCCTGTAGGGTTTTCAAGGCAGGAGACGTTCAGAGGTGGTTTGTCATTGCCTGCCACTGTGCCTGGCCCCTGGTATTCCTTGGAGGTCTCCCATCCAAATACTTGCCAGGGTCGAGGCTGTGTGTGTGTGACTGGCCCAAAGTCACCCAGCAAGCTTCCATGGCAGAGTGGGGATTCAAACCTGGGTTTCCCAGATCCTAGTCCAACACCTTCAGAATCAGAAGCCCTGCGTGGTGTAGAGGTTAAGAGGGGTGGTTTGGAGCAGTGGACTCTCATCTGGAGAACCGGGTTTGATTCCCCACTCCTCCACATGAGCGGCGGAGGCTAATCTGGTGAACTGGATTTGTTTCCCCACTCCTACACATGAAGCCAGCTGGGTGACCTTGGGCTAGTCACATCTCTCCTGGAGCTCTCTCAGCCTCACCTACTTCACAGGGTGTCTGTTGTGGGGAGGGGAAAGGAAGGTGATTGTAAGCTGGTTTGATTCTGCCTTAAGTAGTAGAGAAAGTCGGCATATAAAAACCAACTCTTCTTCTGCTGGGCAGCAGCCCCACCTGGTACCACCCACTTTCTAAAAACACTCGGCGGGCACCAGAAAAGAGGTTGATGGGCACCATGTTGCCCAAGGGCACCAGGTTGGGGACCCCTAAACAAGACAGAGAGGGTCACTGCCTAAGCCAACAGAGCAAAACAACACAGTTCACAAATGTGTGATGAAAAGAGTGGAAAACAAAAAAAGCTGCACAACCAGCATGAAAAATAGCTGCACAATCCACTGGTCTCCTATCGAACCAGCTGCCAAAAGAATCAAGACCAGTTTGTATTACAAGCTGGATGCCACTCGGGGGCATGTGCAGGACAGACAGTGACAGATAAAAAGAGCAAGTGAGCCAACCCGTAAAGCTCTGCACTAAATACTGTAAATATTTTAAAAAGGAGAAAAATCACTATATTTAGAAATAAAGCACCTAACAGCGTACATAAAGCCACTCAAGGGCTAAAAGCAAGCAAGAAAAGCAAGACGTACTATTCTGATATCAAAGCGGGGGGAGGGAGGGAGAGAAAAATATACACCACACAACAAGCAGTCAAATAACTCGACAAAAACTGTGTGCAGGGGACCTCAAGCACACCTAACATGGGATCTCACACCTAAAGCACAGATTTCCCCTTCTTCCCCACACCACCAAAACAACACCTGCCCTGCCTCACTTTGTAACAGAAATTTGTTGATTGATTTATGGAAACATTTATAGAGGGTTGCGAGGTCCCTCTTGGTCACCAGGTTTTTGGGGCAGAGCCTGAGGAGGGTGGGGTGAGGGGAGGGGCTTCAAGGCCATAGAGTCCAATGGCCAAAGCGGCCATTTTCTCCAGGTGAATTCATCTCTATCCTGCAAATCATTTGTAATAGCGGGAGATCTCCAGCTATTACCTGGAGGTTGGCAACCCCAGCAATCATCTACTTACAGGATGTTCTTACCATAGAGTTCCTTACCATTCCTAGAGCCACCCGGGAGTGACAAGGGTAGCTCTAGCAATCACCAGAAACTCTATGGTAATCTTACCATAACCCACCCACAACCCTCCTGGCAACCCTAGCTATGCCTCATATGCCCTTGAAAATGCCAGCTACAAAGAAAAGTCCTCATACCCTGTGGGCAACACCCTCATTCAGCCAAATGGTGCAGAAAGACAGGTGACACTGACTTCTTTCCCTCTGCACAGCCGAGGATTTAACAATTGCTTCACACTATCCCTTTCTTGAACGCTCTTAGGAAGAGAAGGGGGAAAGGAGACTTCTGCTTCCATTATAATTTTTGGCTTACTTCTAAGGATATGGGTTGAGCAGGTATTGCAGTGCAATACACACACACATAAGATGGAAAAGTCATGACGCAGGTAGTTATCCAGGTACTGGTTCCCAGTTTCCTTGGTAAAGTGGATGTGCTTTGGGTCTTTCTTACAAACAGATGTATGCAGGATTCACTGTGACTTGTAAACAGGATTAGTGGGACTATGATCTGGGAAACCCAGGTTCCAGTCCTTAACGTGACATCAACTCCACCGAACCAGTCTTTCTCTTTGCCTCTCTGCCTAACACCTCACAAGGTAATCTTTTCATTCACACCAGTTCCATCAAGTAAACTTTATGTTTGTGGAACTGAGCGTAGGGCAAGGTCACCTGTTGGACGTGTCACCAAACAATGATTTAAACCCAAGAGAATCACTGATATCTACTCACCTGAACATGCTAGCTCCTCATTATGGTTCTAAACAATACTTTGGGACAGGTAGCAATCATACATCCTCCACCCTTTATGGGTAAAGGGAGCTATAAAGAGGCTACTACCTCTAGATACATCTCAGATTTGCTTTTTATTAATCAACAAAACTTGTAGGCACAACAAAAACTTATAGAAATAAGGTTGTTAGCAAAAGAAAGACCCGAGGAAGGATATCTGGGGAAGGAATTCTCTCAGCAAAAGAAAAGACAGAACCAGTCTCTCTCTTTGCCTCTCTGCCTAACGTTCCTCACAAGGTTATTTTGGGGATAAAGTGGAAGAAGGGAGACTAGTGTATGGCACTCTGAGTGTCTGGGGGGAAAAGGACGGGACAAAAAATATACTAAAAAAAATAAATAAGGCAGCAGCATCCAAAGCTTAGGCCCCCAAGGTGAACCTTACCCCCAGCTAGGGTTGCCAGGTGGCTTGGGTTGGCGGGCAATTGCCTGCCAATCCATCGGCTGGCTCAGGAGTGGGGATTGTGCATGCAGCTGCGTGCAACACGTTTATATCACTTTCGGTTTACACCCGGAAGCACCACATCGCAACAGGCTGCTTTACCCCTCAAACCCGGGGGGTTGAGAGGTAAAGCGTCCAGCCCTCCACGCTGGCGTTGGGGCCACTAACGCCAGCGTAAGTGGCCCAGGCGCCAGTGCGGGAGGCCCGGACGCCGGTGCAGCGCCTTCCTGGCCTCCTAAGGGGGGTTGAGGGGTAAAGCGGCCCATTGTGATGCGGCGCTTCTGGGTTTAAACTGGAAGTGACGTAATCGCGTCATACGTAGCCACGCGCTTGATCCCTGCCCCGGCTCCGCCCTGAAAACCTCCCGTCAGAAGAGAGGGGGGACCTGGCAACCCTAGACCCATCTGTATTTCTGGGCTTGACTATCCTGAGCGATTGAATCTTGTTTACTTCAGTTGATTGATTCATGTTTGCTACCTCGGCTTTCAGTTATGTATTTATTTTTTAATCTAACCTTGCAAAACAGTACACACAGAGAGAGGACTCACACATCCATCATTCTATATCTCCATCCATCATCATCACTGTCCACCTCATGTATTAGGTGAAAGTGGTCTCGCGCTTACCCCCCAAAAAATCATGCCACAATAAATCTGTTGGTCTTCAAGACACCATAAAACTTTGCCGCACCATCTTCTAAGCATTATGCCCGGAGCTGGATGGCCCAGGCTAGCCCAATCTTGTCATATACTGGAAGCTAAGCAGGGTCAGCCTGGTTAATACTTGGATGGGAGACCACCAAGAAAGTCCAGGGTTGCGATGCAGAGGTAGGCAATGGCAAACCACCTCTGAATGCCTCCATCCTCGAAAATCCTATGGGGTCGCCGTAAGTTAGCTGCAACTTGACAGCACTTTCCAACATGTTTCCTCATTATGGGGAACAGAAGCAATAACAAATGTTGACTGGGTTAATCCAAATCAAACTGTGTCTGGCACCTAAAATTCCAGTGTGGTGTAGTGGTTAAGAGCGGTGGTTTGGAGCGGTGGACTCTGATCTGGAGAACCGGGTTTGATTCCCCACTCCAACACATGAGCGGCGAAGGCTAATCTGGTGAACTGGATTGTTTCCCAACTCCTACACACGAAGCCAGCTGCATGACCTTGGGCAAGTTACAGCTCTGTTAGAGCTCTCTCAGCCCCACCTACCTCACAGGGTGTCTGTTGTGGGGAGGGGAAGGGAAGGCGATTGTAAGCCGGTTTGAGTCTCCCTTAAGTGGTAGAGAAAGTTGGCATATAAAAACCAACTCTTCTTCTTCTTCTAAAATTCCTCAGCCAAAGCTAAACGCTGCTGATTTTCTCTCTTCCCCCCATGTCTCCATGAAGGTGGTTGCGATTCAAGGTGGAAAGAAACAGGCATGCATTCTGAAGAGTGATGAACATTTGCTGCATTCCAGGACAAAGAATGTAGGTCCAGACCACTTCCACCACACTTGGGATGTCTGTCTTCACTGTAGAAAAAAATGTCGGTCTTCTGGCTGAGGTGATCTGATTGCCCTTGAAGCTCTAACAGTATCTATTGTTTCCTTCCTACAATCCAAATATACTTGGGTTAGAGCCCTTTGTCTTACAAGACAACAGAACAAATGGCACCCAGAACTGGACACTTTTGATACAAGTTCGTTGATGACAATCAATAACCAAACATGACAGGTCATGATGGCCAGAACTGCTGGCCAGCCTGGAAACAGTTCCCAGAAGTAAGGTTGCATCTACACACGGTAAAACACTGTGTTATCTTCACTGTACGACACTCATTCACAAACAGTATTTTCTTCTGCAGATAAGACCCTCTTGGAGGTGACTAATCATTGTAGCACAACGATTGCATAATATCTCACAACGTGTGGATGCACGAATAGAGATGCCCCGAATTTCATGTCGAGCGATGGTGGTTCATGCTACATTTCAATAGGCAAAATTCTTTATCTTCTCATTCACACCAGTTCCATGAAGTAAACTTTATGTTTGTGGAACTGAGCGCAAGAAAGTGTCTTGGGCAAGGTCACCTGTTGAATGTGTGACCAAACAATGATTTAAACCCAAGTGGGTCACTGATACTCTACTCACCTGAGCATGCTAGCTCCTCATTATGGTTCTAAACAATACTTTGGGACAGGTAGCAATCATACATCCTCCACCCTATATTGGTAAAGGGAGGTATAAAGAGGCTACTACCTCTAGATACATCTCAGATTTGCTTTTTATTAATCAACAAAACTTGTAGGCACAACAAAAACTTATAGAAATAAGGTTGCTAGCAAAAGAAAGACCTGAGGAAGGATCTCTGGGGAAGGACTTCTCTCAGCAAAAGAAAAGGCCTTTTCTTGCTAAGAGAACGACTGTCACTCAGAGTAGTTTTATTATCGATTACGGGATAGGTGAATTTCAGCCGAAGGAGAAACCATCCTAAAGCACCTATGTAGTGAGATGCTAAACTGGCAATCAGGAGAGCAGATGTGTGAGGTTCATTTTAGTGGGACTTGTTTCCACATGAATACGTTTAGCATTATGGTCACTTGGGTTGGTAGATTCATGCCACTATTAAGCATAGGTACACAATTTAATTGATTGCTAAACATGTTTCCATCCCTCACAGCAACAGAAACTGATGCAAGAGGACACTACATCCATCACAGCTCCCCTATGAGGGCTGAACAAAATGGCCGCCGATCTCTTGAGAGCTACCACCCCACAAAATGGCTGCCACCAACCACACTCTAAACTACAAATGCCTTGAAGTGCCTTTCAACAGGGAATGCATATGATAACTAAATGAAAGCAACATGTCTGCAAATATAATATAAAGGGGGGAAAGACCTGAGGGGGTTCCTTCAGGTAGGCTCCCTAGAGACAACAGATGGATCAGTGGTGGAAAAAGATTGCAGGACTCTACGGACACTTGGTCTAATCCAGCAGAGTTCTTCTTATGTTCCTACGGCTGCCTTAGAATCCTTTTCAGTGTCTCAAGGCTTTGGGAAATAGCAGGATAACGAAGGGGAAATTATTTCTATTAACTGTTCTAAATAAAAGTGTTAGCCTAAAATTTCCGGCAGGATTTTGCTTCATAATTACTAAATGTCTTTGTACATATTTACTTGCCAGATTTACTTCTTTAATCTATTTTTAACCCAACCTTTCCCCCAAGGAGTTGAGGGCACTGTACATCATTCTCAGCCCACTTTTTGTCATTTATCCTCACAACAACCCTATGATGTAGGTGAGACCCAGAGAGAGACTGAGAGGCCTAAGGTCACCCAACAACTTTGACAGTATGGATTTCAACCAGGGTCTCTCAGATCCTAGTCGGATGCCCTAACCATTTCCCCATGCTTGTGGCCTTCGTCCATGGAGCAGAGAGAACAAATGGGTTTGAATAGCTAGATTCTAGTCTAGTAGCATCTTAGAAACCAACAAGCCACACCTGGAGTATTGTGTGCAGTTCTGGAGGCCTCCCTTCAAAAATGGCGTAGACAGAATCGAGCGGGTGCAGAGGAGAGCAACGAGGATGATCAAGGGCCTGGCGACCAAGTCCTATGAGGAAAGGCTGAGGGAGCTGGGAATGTTTAGTGTGGAGAAGAGGAGGTTGAGGGGGGACAGGATTGCTCTCTTGAAGTATCTGAAGGGCTGTCACTTAGAGGAGGGCAGGGAGCTGTTCCTGTTGGCAGCAGAGGATAGGACTCGCAATCGTGGGTTTAAATTACGGGCAGAAAGGTACTGACTGGATATTAGGAAACATTTTTTTACAGTAAGAGTTGTTTGACGGTGGAATCAGCTACCTAGGGAGGTGGTGAGCTCCCCCTCGCTGATCCTGCAGTGAGTGGGGGGTTGGACTGGATGGCCTGTGTGGCCCCTTCCAACTCTGTGATTCTATGATTCTAACATTTCCAGGGTATAAGCTTTCTAGAGTTAAAGCTCCCACTGCGTGGACTTGAATCCCGGCCTCCCTGCGGTGTGGTCCAACACTCTAACCACTACCCCACACTCTCTCCTAACAGCCCTGGCACACCTTTCCATTAAGCAAGGAAGAAAGGGGGAGGGACAGTAGTGAAAGAGCTCTGACTAATGTGCTGGAATCTGCAAATGGCTCGGCTAAGAAAAATAAATCCAGCCTCCGATCCCCTCCCTCTATTCATCTTCTAAAGCCTCTCCGGAGAAAGAAAACAAACGGTGCAGCTATCTGACCGAACAAACCTGTACTGTTATGTAGCCGAATGGGAACACGGCAAATAGGGCATTGCTGGACAATTATACACCTGTGTAATTACAGTAGACTCAGAATGGACCCCGCAGTATGCTTCTTAGTCGTATCCCGCCACTAATCTTTGTGTTTAAAAAGAGAAGGGCAAAGTTTCTCATCACGCCGCCGCATTGAAAGGGAAGAGCAGCTTCATCCAGCGACCTCGAGCGAGCCCAGGGGAAAAGCGATCTTGAACGGGCGTCAACTTGCCCATGCAAAATTTGGCATGTGCAGATATCATTCAGCACAGGACTGGGATGGGATCCGGCCATTTTCAGTTCCATTAGCAATTAGTCATTCAGGCCAACAACAAACAATACAACCAAGCATTGGGGAGTATTGTCTACTCAGACCGGAAGTGGCTTTCCAGGGTCTCAGGCAGAGGTCTTTCACATCACCTACTTGCCTAGTCCCTTTAACTGGAGATGCCGGGGATTGAACCTGGGACCTTCTGCATGCCAAGCAGATGCTCTACCACCGAGCCATAGCCCCTCCCTCAACGAGTGGCCTTGCCTCTCTGTGAGCATGCAGAGAGGGAGATGTTGGCCCGTTGTTCTCCGCTTACATTTATAAGCTGCAGGTTCTTCCAAAATAGCGGCTCTACAAGGGACCGCACTCAGCAGGAGTTCCACAACCCACTTGGAGGCCTCGACCCTATGAATTAAGGACCTCAAAAACTCCCTGTCATTATCAACCTTGATCAGGTCTTGCAAACTGAAGGCTGTGACCCACATAGCATTGTCAAAAAAGGGGGTCATTTTAGTAATTTTTGTACTTCGAGGACCTTCATAATCTGAAGCTCTAACTTGTAGTTTACTTATTGTGTGCATAAAGCCAGCTTTGCATAGCATCCTTTAAAAAAAAAAAAGACTTCTGGAGCAGGAAGAAGATAGGACTGAGTGAAACATGGAAATTGCTTGATAGAGCTATCATGGAGGAGAAAGCTATCCATGGCTACTAGTCAAAATGGATACTAGTCATGATGCATCCCTATTCTCTACAAGATCTGAGGAGCATGCCCACTATATTAGGTGCTGTGGAACACAGGCAGGATGGTGCTGCTGCAGCCATCTTGTTTGTGGGCTTCCTGGAGGCACCTGGCTGGCCACTGTGTGAACAGACTGCTGGACTTGATGGACCTTGGTCTGATCCAGCATGGCTTTTCTTATGTTTTCTAATGACCTACGGCCTGAAGACTGCTGTTGGCAAGACCTTTTCACATGTGATAGGCCACCCTGAGGAACCCTTCGAAGCACTGAAATTTGAAATGTACAGACAAGTGGAAGATTATTATCATCAAACCAGGTCCACCTTTTCTAGATCAACCAGACAGACTGGGGATGGTCACCGTTCCAGCCCTCCCGTCCCTTTTACTTAGTTTCTAGATTTCCAAACAAGGGAGTCTGTGGTTATTGTGGGCTTCTCAAAAGACAGAGGAGGGCTGAGGGAGAACAAGCTAATTATACCCCCACACCCACTTTGAAATTTGGGAGGGGATGCTTCCCCTGTATAATTACACCCACAGAAGCTCGGTATTAAAAGTTCTAGTGCGTTCATCCTATTGGGCTGCAGCCCAGGGTCAACTTGGCCTGTCCACACAGTTGCTTGTAGCCTCTGCCGTCGCTATAATTCCATGCAAACGGTGACATTAAGTGTAACAGATACACACGTGAACACATGAAGCTGCCGTATACTGAATCAGACCACTGGTCCGTCAAAATCAGTATTGTCGATTCAGATGGGCAGTGTCTCAGGTAGAGGTCTTTCACAAGCAGATGCTCCACCTCTGAGCCACGGCCCAGGAGCTTAATATTTTCTTCCAATGCCAATTATGTTACATGTAAGCAAAAGGATTAGACTGATTGCAACATCAGGATTAGACTGATTGAAACATACATCAAAAGTCCTTCACATGAACATATGAAGCTGCCTTCTACTGAATCAGACCCTTGGTCCATCAAAAGTCAGTAGTGTCTACTCAGACTGGCAGCGGTCTCAGGCAGGGGTCTTTCACATCACCTACCTGCCTAGTCCCTTTAACTGGAGATGCCGGGGATTGAATCTGGGACCTTCTGTGTACCAAGCAGATGCTCTACCACTAAGCCACAGCCCATCCCCAAGGATCATCAAATCTAGGCCTGGTTGGAAGCAGGTGTCTTTCTTGGAACCATTTGCATCTGAGGACTAAATACTCTTATCAGAATTGGTCAACACCTGCCATCCATATATGGCTGGAAATGACTTCAAGAGGTCCACCAATCAATCCTGCCAGCTAAAATGAATCCAACCAAAAGGAGGACTGGCTGAGTTCCCATTGAGTTGATAAACCTGTATTTGGGTTGTAACACTTCAGGTTCAGGTTGGGCCTTGCATGACTAAGTGCTCTTCTATACATTAAAAAAAATCCCTTACAAAATTCATCAACGAAATGGCTGGTGTCCAGAACCTCTTCCTCTCCCCCATAAAATAGAATCATAGATTTGGAATGGACCACAAGGGTCAACTAGTCCAACCCCCTGCACAATGCAGGAAATTCACAACTACCCCACACCCCCAGTAATCCCTTACTCCATGCCCAGAAGGTGGCCCAGAGGCTCTCCCTCTAAACATCTGTTTATGGTCATAGAATCAGCATTGCTGACAGATGGCCATCTAACCTCTGCTTAAAAACCTCCAGGGAAGGAGAGCTCACCACCTCCCGAGGAAGCCTTTTCCACTGAGGAACCGCTCTAAATGTTCGAAAAGTCTTCCTAATGTCTAGACGGAAACTCTTTGGATTTAATTTCAACTCGCTGGTTCTGGTCCGACCTTCTGGGGCAACAGAAAACAACTCGGTACCATCCTCTTTATGACAGCCTTCAAGTACTTGAAGATGGTTATCATACCACCTCTCAGTCTTCTCCTCTTCAGGCTAAACATACCCAGCTCCTTCAACCTTTCCTCATAGAACTTGGTCTCCAGAAGAATGCATTATGAGACAACATCTTGATGTGCATTTCCCTGTGTCTGCAGCATTAGCTAATGACACAGAGTTTAGGCTAGCTAGCAAACATTCAACCTGATGGCATTCCATGGAATGTTTCAATTACTACATTTTTATGGGGAAGGGGAAATTCAACACAAGGTTGTCTTTTTGGAAAGCATCACTATGTTGTTGAAGGCTTTCATGGTCAGAGTTCATTGGTTCTTGTAGGTTATCCGGGCTGTGTGACCGTGGTCTTGGTATTTTCTTTCCTGATGTTTTGCCAGAAGCTGTGGCAGGCATCTTCAGAGGAGTAACACTGAAGGGCAGTGTCTCTCAGTGTTAAGTGTGTAGGAAGAGTAATATATAGTCAGAAAGGGGTTGGGTTTGAGCTGAATCATTGTCCTGCAAAAGTATCAAAGGTAATGTGCTAATCATTGTCCTGTAAGTATCAAGATAATGTGCTAATGAGGGTGTGGTATGTTAATATGGAACTATTGTATCCTGAAGTGATCTGTTAATGTGTGAAATCCAAAGCTAATCCGCATGGCTATTGTGGACTGTAGTCTTTATTAGTCTGGAGGTTTTCAGGACAGGAAGCCAAGCCTTATTCATTCTTAAACTCTCTTCTTTTCTGTTAAAGTTGTGCTGATGTTTATGAATTTCAATGGCTTCTCTGTGCAATCTGACAAAATAGTTGGTAGAATTGTCCAGTCTTTCAGTGTCTTGGAATAAGACCCTGTGTCCTGTTTGTGTCAGTCCATGTTCAGCCACTGCTGATTTCTCAGGTTGGCCAAGTCTGCAGTATCTTTCATGTTCTTTAATCCTTGTTTGTATGCTGCGTTTTGTGGTCCCGATGTAAATTTGTCCACAACTGCAAGGTATACGATATATTACTAGAGAGGTGAGGGGGTCTCTTTTGTCTTTTGCTGATTGTAGCATCGGTTGTATTTTCTTGGTGGGTTTAAACACTGTTTGTAGGTTATGTTTTTTTCAAAAGTTTCTCCATCCTATCAGTGACTCCTTTAATAAATGGCAAGAATACCTTTCCTATGGGAGACTGTTTTTCCTGAGTTTTCTGAGTTTTGTTTTGTTTAATGGCCCTTCTGATTTCATTTCTGGAATAGCCGTTTGCAAGCAGTGCGTGATTTAGATGATTAATTTCTTCCTTAAGAAACTGTGGCAGAGGTTAGGGCTGTTGATTCGGTTCGGCCCTAACTGAAAATCAGCCGAATTTCCCCTGATTCGGTGGTTTTTAGTTCGGGAGGAACCGAACTCAAAACTGGCGGGCAACCGGGGGGGGGGGGCGAATTCAGCAAGTTCGGGAGTTCACGAATAAATCCAGCAAATTCAGGGCCGTCAGTAAGCAGCATAACCGTCAGTAAGCAGCATTCTCCTCCCCCGGCCAATCGGTGGCCAAGCTGGGTCTTCTTCTGGCCAATCAGTCAGGATTGAGTACTGGAGGAATCAGCTGATGTGCGGCCCGGCCAGGGAGAGAGAGAAAGAGAGAGAGCGAAATCCTCGTGTGTGTGTGTGTGGGGGGGGTGCTTGTGCACATTTGCTCCTTTCTGTGGCTGCAGGGGGTGTATTTTTTGGGGTACAGACACAAAACTTTCAGTGGAGCTTCAGATGAAGCTTCTTAAGATACCCCCCAAGTTTTGTAAACATTGGGTCAGGGGGTCCCGAGATATGGGCGCTCCCCCCTTTTCTTTCCATGGCTGCAGGGGGCGCATTTTGGGGGTACAGACCCCAAACTTTCAGTGGAGCTTCAGATGAAGCTTCTTAAGATACCCCCCAAGTTTTGTAAACATTGGGTCAGGGGGTCTCGAGATATGGGCTCTCCCCCTTTTCCCTCCCCCTTTTTCCATTTATGTGGCTGCAGGGGGCGCTTTTTTGGGGATATAGCCCCCAAACTTTCAGCATAGCTTCAGACAATTATTCTTAAGATACCACCCAAGTTTTGTAAAGATGGGTTTAGTGGGGGCAGAAATATCACCCCCCTTTTCTCTTTCCGTGGCTGCAGGGGGCACATTTTTGGGGGTGCAGATCCCAAACTTTGAGCGGAGTTTCAGACAAGTGTTCTTAAGAGACCACCCATGTTTTTTGTGAACATTGGGTCAGGGGGTCCCGAGATATGGGCTTTCCCCTTTCCCCTTTCCCCTTTCCCCTATTGGGATGAATGGATCAGCCGATCCTGTGTGTGCATCTCCAGAGCAAAACGTCCTGTGCCTAATTGGAATCATCTTGGATTACAAGTCCTCCCCAGCCCCTCCTGATGGAACAGAAGACAGCCACAGTAAGACCCCTTTGGGGGCTTTAATCTATAATTTTTCTCCTGTGTATGTGTGTGTGTGTGTGTGTGGAGAAAGCAGAGTCTGTGTGTGTGTGGGGAGGGAGCAGTTTCTGTGGTTGGGGGGGCTTTCGTCGGTTCTGCCTGGGGTGTGGTTCCCCCTTGAGTCTCTCGCTCCCTGGTTTGAGGGGGGAGGTTTCAGTTGTGTGTCTTCTGGTTTTCCCTGTTGCAAAGGTGTTGTTTTACAAGGCTGTGTTGCTTTGCAGTTGCTTTGCAAACTGTTGTCGGGGCTGGGAGCTTTGTGCGTGGGCGGCAAGCTCTGCTGAGAGATGCACATTAAGGGTGGGGGGACCCCTTTCAGGGCCCATATCTCAGCCCCCCCGACCCAATCTTTACAAAACTTGGGGAGTCTTTCAATAAACGTCCTTTGAAGCTCTGCTGAAAGTTTGGGACCTCTAACCCCAAAAATGCCCCCCCCAGAGCCGCGGAAAGGCGTGATTGTGTTTTTAATGGCTTTATTCGGCCAAATTCTTTTCCCGAACTTTGAATTCCCGCCGAATTGAATGGACCCGAAGTGGGGGAGTTTGGACTTCGGCATATCCCGAATCTAAACGGGCCGAATTCGGCCGAATCCGAACTATACCAAAAAATTTTTAATTCAACAGCCCTAGCAGAGGTCTTTCACATCACCTACTGCCTAGGCCTTTTTAACTGGAGATGCCAGGGATTGAACCCGAGACCTTCTGCATGCCAAGCAGATACTCCACCACTGAGCCACAGTTCACGTCCCATACAATTTCTACTGACATGATGAGATTCTTAAAGAACAACAAAATGCATTTAGTTACCTCTTAATATATTGTAACTACCTTTCTGTACCCATGATCAGGATGAATGGAAAGATAAAAAGCTGGATTTTATTTTTATTTATGTTTTTAGGGCATTTCGTTATCCCACTTTTCTTCTCAATGGGGGCCCAAAGTGAGGCTTATAAAAATATTGCTGTAAACAATTTACAAGACAAGAGTCACTGGAAAAGACAATAATACTAGGAAAAGTTGAAGGCAACAGGAAAAGAGGAAGACCCAACAAGAGATGGATTGACTCAATAAAGGAAGCCATGGGCCTCAGTTTGCAAGACCTGAGCAAGGGTGTTAATGATGGGACATTTTGGAGGACATTGATTCATAGGGTCACCATGAGTCGGAAATGACTTGACGGCACTTCACACACACACACACACACACACACACACACACACAATTTAAATGCAGAAAACACAATGAAAACAAATTATCACTTCTCGGCCTGATGGCTAAGATCAAGTGTAGTAGTACCAATGAAAACAAATGAAGCTGCAGCGTGAAATTGGAAATCCCGCCCATTTTGCTTCCAAACGTATCTGCCTAGCTTCTTTCAATCTGCCCTACCTTTCCGAATTTGGGCAGGTGCAATCCGAAAGCAACCCATCTGAAGAGGAAGCAAAAATTCTCATATCATAAATCACATCGGTTAGTGATGGCGAATACATGAACAAGGGTTAGTTATCCCGGCATAATGAATCCGGACAGGAAGTATGTTCTTGTGTGCCTGATCTACCGGGAGTGCTAACTGAACTGGTTGCAGTGAGTTCCAACCAATTGTCATTCCACTGCTCAGAACCCAAGTGAACATTACAAGAAACACAGCATCACCACTGCAATGCCCCCCTTATGCAATATGCTATCCGATGCCATCACAATTTGTATTCCACATCTCATCGATAAACAGCCAATGATCTAGGGCAGGGATGGGGAAAACATGCAACACAATGACATCGTGTTGCACACTGTGGAAATCTCGATGTCACAAGGCACAGATGGAAAGAGACGCCAAGTGTCTCACATATTTAGGCCTCAGAGCCAAAGATTACAATACAGGATGGCCCAAATAAGCAATAAAAAACCCCACCACATGGCACAGGAATCCCTAAAAACTCCCCTGGGAACTGTGGTTGATGCCATGGTAGTGGTGTTGTCTTTCTCACAAAGCCCCTGGCCTGTAGTTGTCATATCCACAACCCCCCTGGCCTGTTCCATAATGAGGAAAAACGAGGTGGTAGCCTCGAGTAGCAGATTTTTGGGCAGCAGCAACTTCATTCCCATTGTGGTTGTTGCTGCCACCACACTACCCTTCCAGGTACCCAACATTTCTGAGATGTGAGAGTTTAGAAAGTCCCACAGGGCATTCACAGCTTGCAGTGCTGTTTTTAAAGATATCTGGAAAACAAGGAGGGAATTCACATGAGATGTCCCAGCTCTTGGACAGGGGCAGTGAAGGGTGGGGTGACAAGAGGAGGCGGGCTTTGGCAAGTGGTGGCAGTGACAAGGGATTGATGGGCTCAGGCAGCGCCCCTCAATGGACCGCCAATTATGATTTCCACGTCTTTTCTATTTCCTGCAGACTTGGTTACAGAGGTGTTTTGCGTTCCCTAATGGCACTGGCTGTCTTGGTTCACTCGCTTGTTTGGATTGCTACGCAGCTAACTATCTGTTCTGCACTTATTCTTCTGCCCTGGAACTGGCCCGGGGTGAAGTTCAGAGGGCAAAACTAGAAAAGAAGTAGGCCTCAAAATGGTGCTGAAAGAAGAAATATTGGACCCAAAGCCCAACATGACTTCTTGCCAGACGACAGTTCTGTGCGTCCTGTTTCAGCCCTCCCGGGCCCGCTTTGAGCAAGAAGCACAGTTCCTTAAATGTGTTGTATTCGATGCTGTAAATTCTCAGTTTGACATCACCAAGACCCACAATGAGAAGTGTCAGAGTGTATAAGATTTTATGGCAATATTTGTGGTTAACAACCCTGTGGTAGGTGGTTTGTGGTTTTAGTTGAAACTGCTGACTCTTCCCCATGCATGAGTGGAGTGGGCAAGCGATTAGGTGCCATGATTGGTATCTAACCACAACCTGAAAAATAGGAAGGAGATCCGTGTGACTAAGTTCATGGACTGCTGCACCCAAAGCATCAGGGGCTTTCCTTAACTGGCTTCCCCAAATGCAGAAAGGAAGATGGCTAACGGGAGGTATCGAGGGGAACAGGATCTTTTACAGGGAGAATAATGCTTTCCTTTGCTCCTCAATGTATGAACAAAATGCAGTTTTAGACAAACTGCAAACTAACAAGTCACAGGGACCAGACGGTATTCATCCTAGAGTTCTTCAAGAACTCAGATGGGAACTTGCTGAACTTCTAACAAATATATGTAATATGTCCCTTCGATCAGCCTCTGTACCAGAGGACTGGAGAATGGCCAATGTAACACCCATTTATAAAAAAGGTTCCCGGGGGGGACCCAGGAAATTACAGGCCAGTTAGGTTAATGTCTGTTCCAGGTAAATTAGTGGAAAGCATTATTAAAGGTAGAATTGTCAAGCATATAGAAGGGCAAGGTCTGCTGGGCAAAACCCAACATGGCTTCTGTAAGGGTAGGTCCTGTCTCACTAACCTATTAGAGTTTTTTGATAGCGTCAATAAGCATGTGGACAGGAATGAGCCTGTGGATATTGTGTATTTGGATTTCCAAAAAGCTTTTGACAAAGTCCCCCACCAAAGACTGCTAAGCAAACTTCATAGTCATGGGATAAGAGGACAAGTCCTCTTATGGATTGAGAGCTGGCTGAAAAATAGGAAGCAGAGAGTAGGAATCAATGGTCAGTTCTCACAATGGCGGGATGTGAGCAGTGGGGTGCCTCAGGGATCTGTTTTGGGACCAGTGCTTTTCAACCTGTTCATCAATGACCTGGAGTTGGGGTTAAACAGTGAAGTAGCCAAGTTTGCAGATGACACCAAATTATTTAGGGTGGTTAAAACAAAATTGGACTGTGAAGAGCTCCAGAAGGATCTCTGCGTACTGGAAGAATGGGCATTAAAATGGCAAATGAGATTCAATGTGAGCAAGTGTAAAGTGATGCATACTGGGGCAAAAAATCCCAACTTCACATATACACTGATGGGATCTGTGCTGGCAGTGACAGACCAAGAAAGGGATCTTGGGTTGGTAGTGGATAGCTCAATGAAGATGTCAACCCAGTGTGCGGCTGCTGTAAAAAAGGCAAATTCCATGCTGGCCATAATTAGACAAGGAATAGAGAATAAAACTGCTGATATCATACTGCCCTTGTACAAATCTATGGTGAGACCACACTTGGAATACTGTGTACAGTTCTGGTCGCCACACCTAAAAAAGGATATTGCAGAGCTTGAGAAGGTGCAGAAAAGAGCAACCAAAATGATTAAGGGACTGGAGCAACTGTCCTATGGGGAGCGGTTAGGACGCTTAGGGCTGTTTAGCTTGGAAAGAAGACGGCTAAGGGGAGACATGATAGAGGTCTATAAAATTATGCATGGTTTGGAGAGAGTGGACAGGGAGAGGTTTTTCTCCCTCTCCCATAATACTAGAACAAGGGGTCATCTGCTAAAGCTGAAGAGCGAGAGATTCAAAACAGATAAAAGGAAATATTTTTTCACACAACGCATAGTTAAATTGCGGAACTCCCTAACACAGGATTGGGTGATGGCTGCCAGCTTGGAGGGCTTTAAGAGGGAAGTGGACATATTCATGGAGGAGAGGGGTATTCATGGTTATTAGTTAGAATGGATACTGGTCAGGCTGCATACCTATTCTCTCTAGTATCAGAGGAGCATGCCTATTATTTTGGGTGCGGTGGAACACAGGCAGGATGGTGCTGCTCCAGTGGTCTTAGTTTGTGGCTTCCTAAAGGCACCTGGTTGGCCACTGTGTGAACAGACTGCTGGACTTGATGGGCCTTGGTCTGATCCAGCAGGGCCTTTCTTATGTACTAATGTCTGTTTCTGGTGAGGCTGACTTTGAACGTCTGTGGTTCATAGTTTACTACGGTAGTAATTTAACAACAATATTTTGTGTTCCAGTAGTGCTGTCAATGCGTTTCACACCCTATCGTGTTGTTATCCTCTTAAATAGTCAGGACTGGTATTAAGCTGTGTTGATGGTTTTATTTCAGCTATAATGTCTTAGATGGATTTACTGTGGGCTAGAGGAGGGTTTTGGATATCGAATTTTTGATCTGCTTGAGCCACCCAAGAGCCTTTAGGCTGAGGGGCCGGATGCAAATAAATAATATTAATATTCAGTCATGCAAGACGGGCTGGTATTATTATCCTCCCATTACAGTTGGGAGGTTGCAGATGAGCAACATGCCTAGGGCCACCAAAGGAAAACCAACTAAAGGAACGAAAAATATGAACCAAAAATTCCTCCACCCACCCAGTCTCTTTGATTTTGTGCTACTCCTGTTCTTGGTTTTAATAGGCACAGTACCCACCTATCTACCAGTAGTAATGGTTTAGTAAGATCTGAACTTTTGCCTGACTGTTCTGCTGTTAGAAAACCAGCTTTCTTGCTTTGGCATTATTCACTCTCTCAATGTGTACCATCAAGTTCAGAAGTCTCGACACTTTTTTTAAAGAGATTGCCTTGCTATGCAGCCATTTTTTAAAACACATCCGAATGCCAGCATGTAATTTCTGGGTTGCGAGGCACTATATTTTTGAAGTGAACGGTTGCAAAAGGTCTTGTCAGACAGACCCTCGCCTTGGCCCCTTGGTCTGCATTGCAAACTCATCTTAAGTACATGCAGTCCCTCCATCTTATCCCTAGAAACCTTCGTATTTTCCTCTGTTCCGCTCCTGTTGTGGTCTCACTCATCCCACAGTCAAAATTTAGACAGTGAGCTCTTTAGAGCACAGGTGCATATTTTATATTTATATCGCTCCGACAAGTAGCAAGCCAACCCTTACACAGTGGTGGCTCTATTACTAATAATTAGCTCCTCCACTCTCCTTTCGTGACATGAACCATAAAATAGAGATAGCCCAGTGTTGACGCCGATAATTTGCCTAAAGTAAAATTTGAGTCAAATTTGGGGTTCCTCCCTAGGCAAAAGATGCAGGGAATGCCGAGGCAAGCAGAAAGGGTTCCAATAAGACCAGCACATCTTTCCCTCCTGTCCCTCGTTCGTCAGACAATTCTGCCCAAAGAGAGCTTCAGAGCAAAGCCGGAGATTCGTTCCCAGGCAAAACATTCGGGAAACTTTGAAAGAAGTTTCGGTAACATTCACAACATTTCTCCGTGGAGTTTACACACATGGAAATAGCCTCATGCATGCCACTCTCAGACACTTGGAGGACTGATAGGATACATGAGTGGTGGATAAGTACTGGAAAGATCATAAGTGGCAAAACAATATCCTACCAGCCATTCGCAAAATGTTCGCTTCTCAGAAACCACAAGAGACAGGACTGACAAGGGTCCCCACCTGTGGCATGCTAGAAGGAAATCCATCATCTATTTATTAATGGATTGTGGAAATAATTGGCTTACCATCCAATAAAACTTTCATTGTACTGATTAAGATTGTGGGCTGCTTTTGACTTAAGAAAGTGAACAAACACAATATCCCTGGGATTGCCACACCAGCAGATCGATATCAGGCATTTTTCAGAAATCGTTGGGCAAAAAAATATCTACTTCATGCCTCACACAAGTTCTCAGCTAGTGGAGGAACAGACATTACTCCTAGAATATAGCTACAGTTGTCGTACCACACCATCAGGTGAAAGGTTCACCACGAGACACAAGCCATGTTACACTATCCTTAAACAACCAAACTGAAAAGCAATCACGCTAAGGGTTTAACACCGCGGTCCTAAGCAGCTCTACTCAGAATCCTACTCAAGTCAACTCAGTGGGGCTTATCCCCAGGAAACTGCATTGTAGAGAACCTTGTCTGTTTTCTATCAACAGGATTGCAGAAAGAAAGCAACTGAAAAACTATACAAAACCATTTGTGGGGTCTTTGGACCCTAGCTTCACATCCACAATGACTTTACAGTAAGAAGATGGAATAGTTTCTTGTTTTGCACACCTAATGACAGACTTCTTCCCAAAGAGCCTCAGAACTGATCGCTTCCAGCAGCGTTAAAACTATGGCAATGAGTTATAGCAGCATTAAATTCCAGGTAGGACTTTTGCTTGCAGTCATTAGTTTGTAAAACTGCAGCAAACAAAAAAGGCTTAATAAGGTCCTCCAATCCACCCACATGGAAAAGAAGATTCAGACAAAACTGGGAAACAAAGACCTTTTCAAATACAGATGACATATATAAAAACCCAACCTGCCAAAATTCCACTAAATGACGCTAACAGAAGACACTCGAATGCCATATTTCCCCAGTCAAAAGAACCTTGAATTCAGCTTGGGGGGAAAAAATTATAAAAACAAGATGCTGACTTTCAGCCAAGATGTCTGTGTTTGGGAAGGATTCAAGAAGCAGATTAAAAGAGAGAGAGAATCACAGCTTCTCTTTTGAATAGCAATTAACAAAACATGTTGACTGTGATAGACAGTAAAAGAGAACAGCGAACCGAAACACGCTACAGGGACTCCAGGCAGATTGGAAATATATCTTTTTTTTAATTAACCAAATTAGCCTCTCTGCCGAGCAGTCAGGATGCTCCCTCATGATTAAATAAACTTGGAAGCCCTGCGACGAAAAGGACAAAAATAAAACCCAACCTCCCATACAGGAAAAGAGCAAACCTGGGGAGAACGGGCAACCCAACCTACCTTCCTTAACTCTTCCTCTTTTTTTCCTTCCCGGGAGAGCCCACAGTCACGAAACGCGCCGCTCCGTTTTAAGAAGACGTCTGCAAAAAAGCCATTCTCTCCGAGCGGCTGCAGCAGAATGTAGAAGGTTGTCTCTCATTTGAAAGAGGAAAGTTAAGCCCTTCTAGGAGCGGTTCAGAGGATTCCCCTCCCACCACTCCCTGCAAACCAAAGGAATTTGGCAAGGAGCCCTGCCTGTCCACCTGTACCAAAGTGCTCGACGGTATGTGGAGGGAGACGGCGCCTGTTTTGATGCTTCCTTCTCCCACAAACTAACTGTGTTCTTTTGAAAGACTTCCTTTTCTTCCTTGAAAAAGAGAGAACAGACAGAAAGGCAGGCTCGCTCAGACTTCTGTCAGCAAAACCAGGAGCCTTTCCCTTCCCATTCAAGAGAACAGGCTCTGGATCAGCTAACAAAGATTAGTTGTGCAGCTGCAAAGAGATCCGGATTGTGCAACGTTGCTTTGTAAATTTTAGACATGCTAGTAGGTTATGAGGATTCTTCTAAAAAACAGAAAAGACCATACAAGACCCCTGTCATTTGGGGCGTAGTTCTCATTTCATGGGCAAGCGGCAATTGGAAGAAACCCAACAAGGTAGCCAACATATCCAAATGGAATTATTCCGCAAGACTGGAATAACACGCATACTCGGTAGGCATGATTTCAAAGTTCTCGTCCCTGTGGTTTCAACTTGAAAACCTTCATAAGAACATAAAAAAAGCCATGCTGGATCAGACCAAGGTCCATCAAGTCCAGCAGTCTGTTCACACAGTGGCCAACCAGGTGCCTCTAGGAAGCCCACAAACAAGACAACTCCAGCAGCACCATCCTGCCTTTGCTCCACAGCACCTAATATATCCGGCATGCTCCTCTGATCCTGGAGAGAATAGGCATGCATCATGACTATTATCCATTTTGACTAGTAGCCATAAATACCCCTCTCCTCCATGAACATGTCCACTTCCCTCTTAAAGCCTTCCAAGTTGGAAGCCATCCCCACATCCTGGGGCAGGGAGTTCCACAATTTAACTATGTGTTGTGTGAAGAAATACTTCCTCTTATCAGTTTTGAATCTCTCACCCTCCAGCTTCAGCAGATGACCCCGAGTTTTTTCGTTTAGATTACGTTTCTTCCTTGTGATAGTTCAAGAAGCCCGTCTTTGTTTTCGCACCATTTTCTGGCCCAGATCCTACCACTCTAACGAGCAAAGTTTGAAGCTCTCCTTCAGCCCAAGGCTGAAGACATGCCTTGGAGGTTTCCTGGCACGGACTTTATCGTTAAATGGGTGCAACTGTTCAGGTCATTTTCTGCAGCAACGGTGCCCCAATGGCGTAAAGATGGTACCAAAGAAACGAACCAATCAGGAATACCCACAACGAAAAGGGCCGGAACAAAAGCGCTTGTGACGGCAAAATGCGAAAAGAAAAAGAAACCGAAAGGGGCCACATCTGGAAAATCCCTAATACTCAATTTGTGTTCATGAAACAAACAACCTTTCTGGAGGGGAAACAGCAGTATATGGAACCTCTCTCTAGTCAAGGAAATCTTTTTAAAAAATCAGAGCAAATCTACACACTGCACTGAATGAAGGGAAAGACAGACCTTTTGTTTATGGTGAAAGTGGGTGAAAAAACAAATCCTTCAGAAGAACACAACAAATTGGAAATTAAAACCAAGTTCTATCACTCTACAGAGTGCATGACTGGCCCAGGGTCAGCCAGCAAGCTTCCATAGTAGAGGGGATTTGAACTTGGGTTTCCCCCCATATGCTAATCTGATACTCTAACCCAGTGGTTCTCAAACCTTTCGAGCCACCGCCCCCTTGGTTCCACAGACTCAATCCCAGCGCCCCCTACCCTATCCTATAAAAAGCATTATTCAAAATAGGGGTTTGCATGACTCACTAAAGATAATAACAATAAAATTTCAAAACAGTAACAATTGCACATCTATTCAAAATCAAATTAAAACTTTTTAGGTGAAATTTACTCCACAAAACTGATGAACTTGATCCAGTGGTACCAGCTCTTCAAAGTCTGGAAAAAAATTCTGATAGTTTCCACCAAATTTGCCAGCATGGTGCCATAGCTCGATCTATTGTAAATTAGTGAACGACACAGCTGAAAGGGCCCACCTCTAGTGCCCCCTGCTGCCCCCTTGATTCTCAGTGCCCCCCCCAGGTAATCCCACTGCCCCCCAGGGGGTGGTACTGCCCACTTTGGGAACCACTGCTCTAACCCAAGGGGGTCAAACATAAGGCCTGCGGGCCTAGGGTTGCCAACCTCCAGGTACTAGCTGGAGATCTCCTGCTATTACAACTGATCTCCAGCCAATAGAGCTCAGTTCACCTGGAGAAAATGGCCACTTTGGCCATTGGACTCTATGGCACTAAAGTCCCTCCCCTCCCCAAACCCTGCCTTCCCCAGGCTCCGCCCCCAAAACCTCCCACCGGTGGTGAAGAGGGACCTGGCAACCCTACGTGGGCCGGATCCAACCCTTTGAGGGCTGTTATCCGGCCCACAAGCTGAGGCAGCAACCTCCCCCACTCCCCCGCTCCTGATTCTGGACTGCGGGGGCCTGTCGATCCATGCTGCTTGCTGGCCGGGACCTCCACTGTAGGTCTGAGTCCACAGGCAGCAGAGACTGGAAGGCGGGGGCTCCAGCCCAGCACTTGGGTCGCTCTCCTGCCACCCCAGAAATCGGGGTCTTCTGAGGAGGGCAATGTACAATCTGGGCTCCAGACCAACACTTGTATCACCCTCCCGCACCTCCCACAAAGACAGGGGCTGCTAGGGAGGGTGATGTCTGCGCTGGGCTCACCAGCCGAGGAAGCCCCACCCCCATCTGGGCTGGCAAGCCCGCTGCGGGCTGGTACACATGGCCAGTCTGGTCTGGTACGCATGGCCCGGCCTGACCAAATGACATCTATGTCATATCCGGCCCTTGTAACAAATGAGTTCTACACCCCCCTGCTCTAACCACTACACCACACTGGCTGCCAATGTGAATATAATACCCAATACAGTCGCCATTCTAAACCTAGTCCAATGATGGGCAATCCAGCCCTTTGCCCCCCGCACAGGACAAGCAAGGGACTTACTGCAACCACAGAAAAGTCACAGCTATCTGAGCTGTTTTCATTACTTTAATTATTAAAGCCGTCGTTGACATAGAGACCCTTAATGGCCATGCCCCCTCATTATCCAGCATGGAAATCTGAATGTTCAGAATGAGAACCATGACACATAAAGGAGCAATGCTATGCATTATCTTTATTTTAATTTTTTTTAAACCAGTTTACTCTTATTAGTTCCATTTTTTAAAACCTGCTTCCCTTTGCTCCTTCCTGCTTCTTGCAGCCCCCTTGCGCTCAAATTAGACGGCTAAGGCAGGGCCGATGAAAGTTGGTCTGGATGTACAATTCTGCTTTGAAATCTGGTGTAGTGTATTGGCCAAAGTGATGGAGCCCTGAAGTGTAGACTGCACCATTTCAGGTAGCAGAAAGCCATTTCATTTCCCCCTACGAGAACTCCCTGCAAGCAGGAAAGAGCCATAGCAAGGAGCAAGTTTCGAACCCAGCCCACTCCCTGCTATTCTAATTGCTTGACTTGCAGGTAGTTCTTATGGTGGGGGAGCATTCTTTAACAGCATCTACTGCATGCAGTGTTACAATCTATTTTAACACCTTAGGACTCTACTGTCTCAGTCCGCCGCATGCCAGTCCCCCGGTCAGGGTGGAGGATCCCCTGCCCACGGGTTCCATTGCCTGCCACTCCTTCAAGTGGCAACAGGGCAAAAAGAAAATAGTAATGTTGGCCATGACACTATGTCACTTCCAGAAAAAAAGTTCGGAAGTGACATAGGGCAGCTCTAGGAATTGTTAGAAACTCTATGGTTTTACTGCATCGTTTCTGGTGATTCCTAGAGCTACCCTAGATCATGCCTGGATTTTTTTTCCTGGAAGTTATATACAGACACAGCCAATTTCACATGTCCCCCTACGACCCTCAATTCTCCTGCTGTTTCCCAGGCTCGGCCTGGCAACCCTAAGCGTTGGCCAGGGCTGACTTGTCAACTAGGAAGTTCTGTTCTAATCATCCCTTCACTATGAACGTACTAGGTAGCCTTAAAGCAGACTTCTGTTTCTCAGTCTCTTCCTCTGCCATGTGCAGATGACACTATTAACCATTTTTATGGGGTTGTTGTAGGGATTCAGCTACAGTATGTGAAGGGCTCTGAATACTCAAAAAGGATCCACATATTAATTATTATCAACAATACTAATAAATCGAATTCATAATCAATGTTCTACTTACAAAGAACAGAATTCCTGAAACATGAGCCCATTAAAATTCTGTATGTATAACCACCCCAATATTGATATAATCATAAGAATGTGAGCCTGCATATCCAGATTCAAGTCTAATAGCACCTAGAGAGCACGAAGATTTTCAGGGTATGAGCTTTCGAGAGCCAAAACTCCCTTCGTCAGAGAGCCAGCATGGTGTAGTGGCTAACAGCGGTGGTTTGGAGCGGTGGACTCCGATCTGGAGAACTGGGTTTGATTCCCCACTCCTTCACATGAGTGGCAGAGGTTAATCTGGTGAACTGGATTTGTTTCCCCACTCCTAGACACGAAGCCAGCTGTGTGACCTTGGGCTAGTCACAGCTCTCTTAGTGATCTCTCAGCCCCACCTACCTCACAGGGTGTCTGTTGTGGGGAGGGGAAGGGAAGGCGATTGTAAGCCGGTTTGTTTCTTCCTTAAGCGGTGGAGAAAGTCAGCATATAAAAAACAACTCTTCTTGTTCTTGATTCTCTAAAGCTCATTATCCCCCCCCCCAATCTTCTTGTTCTCTAGGTGTCGCTGGACTTGAATCTAGCTCTTCTAATATAGACCAACAGGGAACCCTCTGAAACAATTACCATGTATATCCAGGCTCATTGGATGAAAAAGCCAAATTGGGATTTTTTTAAAAAATTGACAGAGGTTTTAGTTTCAGTAAGAGAAGCAGAATGTTTTGGCTGTGGCTCAGTTTGTAGAGCCCCTGCTTGGCATGCAGAAGGTCCCAAGTTCAATCCCTGGCATTTGCAGTTAAAGGGACCAGGCAAGTAGGTGATGTGAAAGACCTCTGCCCGAGACCCTGGAGAGCCGCTGCCGGTCTGAGTAGACAATGCTGACTTGGATGGACCAAGGGTCTGATTCAGTATAAGGCAGCTTCATGTGTTCATGTGGAACTGAACAATGTTGGTACTTTGGGAATCTCTGCTTTCTAGAAGACCTCCCCCACCCTCCTTCTTCAACCCCACACCCAACCTGCTATCAGCAACCTCTCCGGCTACAGGATTTCTAAGGAGTGTCTGGGTATATTTATCAGCACAGCCGGTGCAAACCGTATGCCTGGCCCCAGATAAGGTGCGAACAACGCTTGGGCAGCGTCCAGTGAATGCCAATCGGCCCAGCCTCGGAACAGCAAAAGAAAAGAAAACTGCCACCCATGGGTGTTCCTGTTACACCACCCCACAAGGGGACACGCCCGTGCGTAACTGCTTTCCCGTCCTTCTTCCCTTTCAGCTTTCTGACAGAAGCCCGATGTCCAAAACCGAGAAGCGTAGGGATACATTTATCCACATCTGCTCCATTCACATATAAAGTGGGAGAGGGAGGTCCGATATCTAGACCTCAAGAGGGGATCTAGGGACGCCTAGAGGGAAGCCAAGCCCTTCTCCGGCCTTCCCTCGCCACTTCCCTTTAGGGCACTGCCCATCCTCGCCCGCCTCACTTCAGGCTGGGAGAAAATTGCCTGCAGCCACTGGGTGTGGTGAGGGACGGGGTGGGGGCCAGCTCTCCCCACCAATGTGGGGGAAAAATAGACTTCGCCACCTCTCTTTATATATGTACAGGGCGGATATCTGAAGTAGCAAACAAGATCACCGCACGATGCAGAAGGCCTGGATTCAGAGAACCAGTGTAATGTGGTTAGAGCAGGGGTGTCGAGCTCATTTGTTACGAGGGCCGGATGTGATATTAATGTCACTTGGTCGGGCCGGGCCATGTCTTGCCAGACCAGATTGAGGGTGGAGGTGGTGGCTGCCTTGGCTGGCTTGTGGGTCGAATAAGAGCTGTCAAGGGTAGGGTTGCCAATCTCCAGGTACTGAAGGAGATCTCCCGCTATTACAACTGATCTCCAGCCAATAGAGACCATTTCACCTGGAGGAAATGGCCACTTTGGTAATTGGACTCTATGGCATTGAAGTCCCTCCCCTCTCCAAACCCCGCCCTCCTCAGGCTCCACCCCAAAAATCTCCAGGTATTTCCCAACCCAGAACTGGCAACCCTACTCAAGGGGCTGGATTCGGCCCCTATCTTTGCCCCCCCTGGGTTAGAGTGTCTGACAAGCATCTGGAAGAACCGGGTTTGAATCCCCACTCTGCCATGGAAGCTCACTGGATGTCCTTGGTCCAGTCACACTCTCTGCTTAACCTACCTTGTGAGGATAAAATGAAGGATAGAAGAAGAATCTAAGTTGCTTTGAAAGACGAGATACAAATGAAGTAAAATCAATCAATCAATAAAGTCATGGCATCTCCAGTAACGGGGCTAGGTAGTAGGCAATGAGAAAGACCTCTGCCCACATGAACTCATGAACAGATGAAGTTGCCTTATACTTGGTCCATCCAAGTCAGTATTGTCTACTCAGATCAGCAGCGGCTCTCCAGGGGCTCAGGCAGAGGTCTTTCACATCACCTACCTGCCTAGTCCCTTTAACTGGAGATGCCAGGGACTGAACCTGGGACCTTCTGCATGCCAAGCAGGGGCTCTACCACTGAGGCACAGCCCCTACCCAAGGTCCTAGACAGCTGCAGTCTGCCAGAGTAGACAATAGGGACCTCGAGAATTCATCAGCATTTGGCAGCGGGTGAATTCATTTCAGCCCATTCAGCTGTGCTCAATTGACGTCTGATTTTTGCGCATTATAATCTCAAGTGCTTTTAAATATATGATCCAGTGTCCTCCCTTTCTCATAATACCAGCGGGGTCATCTGCTGAAGCTGGAGGGTGAGAGATTCAAAACAGAAAGAAGGAAGTATTTCTTCACACAATGCATACTTAAATTGTGGAACTCCCTGCCCCAGGATGTGGTGAGGGCTGCCAACTTGGAAGGCTTTAAGAGGGGAGTGGACATGTTCATGGAGGGGAGGGCTATCCATGGCTACTAGTAAAAATGGATAGTCATGATGCATACCTATTCTCTTCAGGAGCATGCCTATTATATTAGGTGCTGTGGAACACAGGCAGGAAGGTGCTGCTGCAGTTGTCTTGTTTGTGGGCTTCCTAGAGGCACCTGGTTGGCCACTGTGTGAACAGACTGCTGGACACCCTGTGAGGTAGGTGAGGCTGAGAGAGCTTGAAGAGAGCTGTGACTAGCCCAAGGTCCTCCAGCTGGCTTCATGTATAGGAGTGGGCAATCGAACCCGGTTCTTCAGATCAGATTCCACTGCTCCAAACCACCGTTCTTAACCACTACACCATGCTGGCTCTCCATAATTTCACCAGTCAATAGACCATTGTCTATTGACTGGTGAAATGATGCTAATACCTGGCTGTGGCTACCATACAAAGAAAGGTGCAGGAAAGAAGATGGTTTCCAGATCAGAACTGGCTGGTTAGGGAAAAGGTGTGTGAAACATATTCTGCAAGCTTTAGAAGGAACAGGGGTTCCCTAACCTGAAGGGCACTGAAGACTGTGGAAAGACGCCCATTAATTTCCCCGTGCTGAAGCGAACAGTTTGTAAATCTCTTGGCAATAAAAATGACTTCCTTCCTTCCTCCTGTCCATCCTTCCTTCCTTCCCCTGCTTTAGCTACGGGCGTATATTTAATTCTGCTTCTCCTGCACTAAAATATCCAGCTGACCTGATTTTTATCCCTCCGTCCTCCACCATATCATGTCTTAAAAGTGCTCCCAGGCTGAGAACATACTGACCGAGCTTCAGGAGGAAATAAGACTGTTTATGGCCTGACTGCAGATCCAAAGTGTGTGTGGGGACACACACACACACACAAATCCATGTGGAAAATCTGCTACAGTCAGAGCAGGAACCATTGGGCTCTTCTAAACCAGCCCACGTTGCATTTTGATTGTTAAGCAGTTTGACCCCTTTTTTGGTTAACTGCACTGACCCCGGGCACAAAGTGAAAAGCTGTTCAGATGCTTTTTGCGGGGTTTTGCCATTTGCGTTTGAGGGGTGCCCTCTCGCCAATATGCTGCCAGAACAGGGGTAAAGGGCAGAGCTGTTCTGCCTCCCATACATGATTTGGGGGGGGGGGGAGAGAGAAGGAAAGAGAATTAACCCATCTTTACCCCCATCTCATTGGGTTACATCCAGTGATGTGTGAGCGGAAAGGAAAATGCACTAGCGCAAACAGCACAACACCAGCGGTCGCAACAGAGCCCTTTAATGTAATTTCCATTTAATTTGGTTATAAAATTGAATCAGAAGACATAGCTTCTGCTATGGCTTGCACCCTTCTTCTTCAGCTAGAGATAGGGCATTTTCTGTGGTGGCACCTCGTCTTTGGAATGGTCGTCCCCTTAAGGCTTGCTTGGCACCGACTTCACTTTCTTCTAGGCACCAAGCTAAAACGCATCTCTTCTCCCAGGCTTTTCATTAGCATTTTTATCTTACCCGTTTTTTAATGGTCTGCTTCTGTTTTATGGATAGTTTTTGCCCAGTGGCTAGTGTTTCAATGCCTTGCGTTTTAATGGATTGTGTTTTAATACTGTGGTTTTTAACCGCAAGCCGCCACCACCAGGACTCAGAAGAGGCAGCATAGAAATATTCTAAACATATATTAGCCAGCCACATTTTAAAATTGAATTTTAAATTTTGCACTATTATGTATACATATTTGATGTTAGCCACCCTGAGTCTGGCTTGCTGGGGGAGGGTGGGGTATAAATAAATAAATAAAGAATAATATGTATTTATGTTTCATTTATAGAAAAGAAGAAGAAGAAGAAGAAGAAGAAGAAGAAGAATTGGTTTTTATATGCCGACTTTCTCTACTTTCTCTAGAGTTGGTTTTTATATTCTGACTTTCTCTACTTCTTAAGAAAGACTCTGGTTTACAATCACCTTCCCTTCCCCTCCCCATAACAGACACCCTGTGAGGTAGGTGGGGCTGAGAGAGTGTGACTAGCCCAAGGTCACCCAGCTGGCTTCATGTGTAGGAAGAGGGGAAACTAATCCAGTTCACCAGTTTAGTGTCCGCCACTCATGTGGAGGAGTGGGGAATCAAACCCGGCTTTCCAGATCAGAGTCCACTGCTCCAAACCACTGCTCTTAACCACTACACCATGCTAGCTCTCATCATCATCATTATTATTAATTATTATTATTATTGTTGTTGTTGTTGTTATATAAACAAACAAGATGTAGAACAGAAATGACTGTCCCCAGCACCAATGGTACAGTTAGGGCCAGCAAACCACACGCTACCAGAACTGACTCTCTGATAATGCAATATAACAATCTGCTCAGCAGGATGCAGAAATCACAAACTCAGCAAGGGTGGGTAAGACTGGGTAGCTGACACATGGCAATCTAGATCCTTATCTGAACAATCCAGAGCATTAACAAGACGAGTTTAACACACAACACAAGGGAGAGTGCCAGTAGCTCAATGGTAGCGCATCTGCTTTGTGTGAAGAAGATCTCAGATTAAATCTCGGGCATCTCCTAGACAAAGGATTTCAGGCAGCGTGGTTGGTAAAGCCTTCCATCTGAAACCTCTGCCAGTCACTGCCAACTGGTTTGACCAAGTTGGTAGCTTCATAAATTCATCTGGATTTCCATTACCCAGTTTATTTGTTTGTTTTGAGAATTAAGACAGGGAAGAAGACAGGAATGAAGGAATCTACAGCAATGCTATTTGTCCATTGCAGAATTAAGTTGAATTTAAATGGCTTGGTGTGTATGGGGGGCGGGGGTTAAATAGGAATCCATTCGTAAAATGGAAGTATCAACTTTTATGAAGAAGAAAAAAAAGAGTTGGTTTTTATATGCTGATTTTCTCTACCTTTTAAGGAGAATCAAACCAACTTACAATCACCTTCCCTTCCTCTCCTCACAACAGGCACCTTGTGAGGTAGGTGGAGCTGAGGTAGGTGCGGCTGAGAGTTCAGAGAGAACTGTGACTAGCCCCAGGTCACCCAGCTGGCTTCATGTGTAGGAGTGGGGAAACCAATCCAGTTCACCAGATGAGATTCAGCCGCTTATGTGGAGGAGTGGGGAATCGAACCTGGTTCACCAGATTAGAGGAGTGAGGAAGCCAACCTGGTTCTCCAGATCAGAGTCTGCTGCTCATGTGGAGGAGTGGGGAATCAAACACTGTTCTCCAGATTAGAGTCCGCCACTCTTAACCACTACACACCATGCTGCCTTAAGTGTCTTGTGTGTGTGTATGTGTGTGAATAGATACAACATTCACATACCAAATGTTCAGGCTGGCATGCACAATATCTTCACAACATCCCTGCAAAACAGGTTAGACTAGAGAAGAGAAAGGGGGGAAATGAGAAGATTTCCTGTTTTTTGTTTTGTTTGTCAAGGGCTTAAAAAAACGTTTCTAATTGAAAAAAAACTGGGACATTTCAGGGAGCACTGAAAAAAATCAACACTCCTATGAAATATTTTCTCTTTTAGACATACTGTTGAAGTCAAGTTTTCCCCCCCTCTCACTCAAAATGTACGCACAACCTATATGGCACTCATATCTGGTTTCCAGGCTCAACTGAATTACTTGACAAGCGTCCGGTTTCTTTCTCCCCCGCAAAATCCTTGCCTTACCTCCATGTGTAGCATCTTCAGTTGTGCACTTGGAACTGGGCCTTCTGAAAACTTCTACTTTGATTTGGAAAGCCATAATCAATTTTAAATATCGGCTTCTTAATACTTCTTAATTCCAGGGCTTACTCGATTGGCAACTCAAGAGCGCTGTTGGTCCTGGCGGAATAAAATCCTAGATTCTAAAATCGCCCAATTGGTTCTTTTGAGGTCTTCGACCTCTTTGGTAGGGAAGGAAAGAGTGTTCATTATCAAGAAGCTTTTTAAACAGGACTGGAACCTATTACTCCAAGATGCCAGATGGAAATGTTCACCACTCCATCTGGGGATCAAGTACTTAGCCGAATTTGAATTCCCATCCTATCTTTATATCCGGACGATACGTAAATTAAGACGGTCATGTATGCCTACACGCTGTAATGCCCTGCCTACTGCACAGATGAAGGGACATCTATCTTGCTGGGATTCCTCTAGGACAACATTTTGGTGACTGCTTGTCAAGGGTTGGTTCGGGATTGCGTGTTTTCTTTTATTGTCCCAAACCCACTGTTGCCCGGGAGAGGTTTCTTGCAAAATGGCTGTTCAAGTCAACTTTTGTTGATGTAATACACATCATGAAATGCTGGCTACCTCTTACAAGCTGTGAGCCGTGAGCCATGTTTTAAGACATGTGGACTAAATATTTTTAAATAAAGGCACACAGAATAACAGGCTTTCATTTATTTTTTTTACCTTGTATCACGCCTGTGTAAATGTCAGGATATGTATTGTAAAATTATGCATGTATGTTCACTGAAGGCCTCTAAAGGGGCAAAATGCGCCTGGTCTTATTTTTGGCCACTGTATGTACTAACATCAACTGTATATGTGTTGGTAATGTTTGTAAATATTCCTGTGCTTTTTAGAAAGCCTTATTTTAGGCCCTGTGTTTTTAAATACAATTGTGCACAATATATAATAAAATTAATGTATTTTTTGTTATAGTAGTGTTTAGCTCAACACCTTTGATTTCCTCTAACTTTTATGTTGAGTTTCTCCCCCCCCCTTTTTTTCTTCAGTTGTTGTTCAAATATCGAGCCACTTCTGATACCCATAAATGAAGATTGTTTCTGGGCAGCTTTTGTAAAGCATGTACAGTTGATGTGGCAAAATTTCTCTTTGCTGTGGTTTTTAATTCTTACATATTTTCCCAGTGTAGGGCTGCTGGGCTGTTAAAACCTGAATAAAGTGGAAGAAGTGTGCAGCATGCATGAGCTTTCTTATAACATATTATAAAATACTACATTCTATAGGAAGGTGTAATATCACTGCATTATGGCTGGGAATCTATATGACGACTCATTTATTTAACGTTAATATCATATTTTTAAATAAAAACATAGTTTTGAAAACTGACTCCCCCCTTTTCGCAATAGATCTTTATTCTTTCACAAAAAGGAAAGGAAAGAATGCTTTTGTTAATGCATGAAGCTGTTGCAGTGGCATTACTGGTGTGGCCAGAGATGATGCGGTGTGATACTGGAGCATGACGTTTAGTGGGGAAGTTAATTAAGCTGCTTGATGAGGTGGTTGCTGATGGCCTTGAGGAAATTTTGCAACCCTTTGCGTGATGACGGCATTGAAGAACCTTCCACAGGTTTGAGAAACTGGTTTTGCAGCTGGTTGATAGACAACACTGCCTTTGAAGTGAAACGCTGCTAAGGGGCGACAGATATTCCTTAGACAACCGGGCGAGTGGAGGGAAGAAACTTCAGAAACTTAGGAAAGTGTGGTGTAGTGGTTAGGAGCGGCAGACTCTAATCTGCAGAACCAGGTTTGATTCCCCGCTCCTCCACATGAGCGGAGGAGGCTAATCTGGTGAACTGGGCTGGTTTCCCCACTCCTCCACATGAAGCCTTCTGGGTGACCTTGGGCCAGTTACAGTTCTCTACGAACTCTCTCAACCCCACCTACCTCACAAGGTGTCTGTTATGGGGAGAGGAAGGGAAGGGGATTGTAAGCCAGTTTGATTCTCCTTAAAAGGTAGAGAAAGTTGGCATATAAAACCAACTCCTCTTCTTAAGAACATAAGAACATAAGAAAAGCCATGCTGGATCAGACCAAGGTCCATCAAGTCTGTTCACATAGTGGCCAACCAGGTGCCTCTAGGAAGCCCCCAAACAAGACGGCTGCAGCAGCACCATCCTGCCTGTGTTCCACGGCACCTAATATATTCGGCATGCTCCTCTGATCCTGGAGAGAATAGGTATGCGTCGTAACTAGCATCCATTTAACTAGTAGCCATGAATACCCCTCTCCTCCATGAATATGTCCACTCCCCTCTTTAAGCCTTCCAAGTTGGCAGCCATCACCACATCCTGGGGCAGGGAGTTCCACAATTTAACTATGCGTTGTGTGAAGAAATACTTCCTTCTTCTTCTTTGTTTTCCACACACGTACATCCCTTTCCTATGCAGCCGGAAAGATATGACAGACTGGCAAACGGCTTGAATTCTGTCTGTCTGCTTGCATGGTTTTGAGGCAGCCGTCAGATCTCGAGAATTTAAATACAACGCATTACAGTCTTGTTCTGCTTTCTAGTTTGTCACCAGCTCACAGAACACACCTTCTCAGCTGATTACAAGGATGAAAGTAATACTTTCCACCAGAGGCAGAATCAATTATCTGGGACAGCAGTGCTAGTCCATTATCCCATGGCAACCCTGTGGTCCAATAGATGCAGCAGGTCTTTACACAATTGTGGAACTCCCTGCCCCAGGATGTGGTGAGGGAATATTGTTCTGGGTCTTGTTTTATGTTATTTTATTTACTTTATTTATAAGCCTATGGGAGGGAAGGCGGCATGGTGTATCCCCATCTCGACAGATCTTGGAAGCTAACCAGGTCCTTGGATGAGAAAACACCAAGGAAAGCTCTGCAGAGGAAGGCAAGGGCAAACCACCTCTGCTTCTCACTTGCTTTGAAAGCCCCTTGCCATAAGTTAGTTGTGACTTAATAGCACATACCCAGGTAGTTGATCTCCCGGCTCTGACCTGGATGTCCCAGGCTAGCCTGATCGCATCAGATCTTGGAAGCGAAGCAGGGTCAATCCTTGGATGGGAGACCACCAAGGAAGACTCTGCAGAGGAAGGCTCTGGCAAACCACCTCTCTTTCTCCCTTGTCTTGAAAGCCCCTTGCCATAAGTTAGTTGTGACTTAATAGCACATACCCAGGTAGTTGGATGTCCCAGGCTAGCCTGATCGCATCAGATCTTGGAAGCTAAGCAGGGTCGATACTTGGATGGGAGACCACCAAGGAAGACTCCACAGAGGAAGGCAATGGCAAACCACCTCTGCTTCTCCCTTGCTTTGAAAGCCCCTTGCTGGAGTCACAGTAAGTTGGCTGCGGCTGGACGTCACTCACGTACGTACATATTTATAGCCTGCCTTTCTTGCTGAGACTCAAGATTACAGAAGGCAAAAGGATGGGATGAGACACCAGAAGGCAATCAATGCACAAAGCAATAGGGCTAGGATTACTGAATTAGAAAACAATGCAAACAACCAACTGTCTAAGGCAAAGTGTACTCCAAACAATGCAAGAAGTGAAATTACAAAGGCAGAAGAGAATGCAGGTAGAGCAAAACGAAACCCACAATAATTGCTGCAGTAGACTGTTACATTCTACTACAGTTCTGATCCTTTTATAGAAACGACCTCCAGAATATTTCACTTTTGCACATTCTGTGGAATAAGCGTGGGTGCCTTCCCGTCCGCCTCAGGCAGGCTGTTCCAGAAGGTGGGAGCCACCATGGGGAATGCACATGAATGGGCAGTTCTGCATTTGTGCATTTTTTGTGTATGCATTCTGGAACTCAAGGCTATGTAACTAGGGTTCCCAGGAAGTCTTCCATCCAGACACCTCCACCTGTTTATCTCCAGCGTAGTGCCAGCGTGGTGTAGTGGTGAAGAGCAGTGGTTTGGAGCGGTAGAGTCTGATCTGGAGAACCTGGTTTGATTCCCCACTCCTCCACATGACTAGCACAGGCTAATCTGGTGAACTGGATTTATTTCTGAACTTCTACATATGAAGCCAGCTGGGTGACCTTGGGCAAATCACACTCTTTCAGCCCCACCTACTTCACAAGGGAGGGGAAGGGAAGGTGATTGTAAGCCAGTTTGAGTCTCCCTTAAGTGGTAGAGAAAGTCGGCATATAAAAACCAACTCTTCTTCCTGCAAAGTTGCTCTAACCAAGCCCACATTCAGTCAGTAATTTTAAAGTAATCCCAGATGCCATAGGGAAATCTCACCCTTTGGAGAGCAAGTGTGGTGTAGTTGTTAAGAGCAGCGGACTCTAATCTGGAGAACGGGGTTCGATTCCCCACTGCTCCACATCAAACCTGCTGGGTGACCTTGGGCCAGACACAGTTCTCTTGGAACTCTCTCAGCCCCGCCTACCTCACCTCCCCACCTGCCTGTTTTGGGGAGGGGAAGGTGATTGTAAGACACTTTGAGACTCCTTAAAAGGTAGAGAAAAGCAAGGTATAAAAACCAACTCTTCTTCTACTAAAGTGATTTCGCCTAAAGCCCACAAACATCCCTTTCAGTTATTAGGAGAGCGCATACAGTTTGGTACATTGTTTAACAGCCGCCATAAAGTAGCTTCAAAATTTCAGCCACCCATCTCGGTTGGACAATGATCGGAAGGTCTTCCAATTTGCCTTGCAGTTGCAGTCCTATTGAAATACACAAACTATTATTAATAGAATAAGCCTAGATCACTAATTTTGTTTGTCCTACCCCCTGGAGAGCACTCAGGAACACAATACTGCTTCCTATGGGCAGTAAACACCCAACTGGGATCCTCCCTTCTATATTATCATGATCCCCATCAGAAGGATGATGACTGAGTTCACCTCTTGAAGAGTTTGTTCTAAACACAAGGGAAAGCCATCACGGCCCATCCTTTTATTATCTAACAGCATTCAAGTTCTCATCTCCGATCTTAAATCTCTTCTCACTTTGCTAAAATGGGCAGGAGGTATCAAAGTGCAAAGCACTGTTGATTAAAAGAAAGTAAATTTTGTTTTAAAAAAAGAGCAGCTATAGAAAACTCAGCCCCCCCACAGGTAGTCTGCAAAACCAAGAAAGGAATCTCATGAGTTTACCATAAAGGCTTATTATATATAACTATTTCACTTTATTTAGAAGCTATTTATCCTGCCACATCCCCTGGGATCTCTGCAGATAACAGTATTTTTCAAACATGTAATATAAACCATGTAATACAATAATCCCCAAAATAGAGAATATAGTTGGTTGTCTGTGACCTACCAAATTAAGTGTACACCAGGCACGAATTGTGGTCTAGAAGGCAATCCACCACCCTCCACTATTTTGAAGGGCCACACAGACAACAACGAAGGTTTACGAAGTCACCAGGAATTTGCCACATGGATCATAGAGTCCAACCTGGCACAAGGTTTTACTCACGGAAGACTAAATCTGCAGACAGTCCAGCGAAGAAGAAGAAGAGTTGGTTTTTATATGCCGACTTTCGCTACCACTTAAGTAAGAATTAAACCAGCTTACAATTCCCTTCCCTTCCCCTCCACACAACAGACACCCTGTGAGGTAGGTGGGGCTGAGAAAGTGTGACTGGCCCAAGGTCACCCAGCTGGCTTCATCTGTAGGAGTGGGGTAACCAACCCAGTTCACCAGATTAGCCTCCACCGCTCATGTGGAGGAATGGGGAATTAAGCCCAGATCTCCAGATCAGAGTCCACCGCTCCAAACCACTGCTCTTAACCACTACACTACACCACACTGGCAAGAAAAAACCTGATGCCTAAGTCTGCCCCTCAAACAAAGATCTGCATCTCTACCACTTTGCCAATCACCTGAGTTCCCTCACTCCCCTTTAGGCTCTCTGAAAAACTGACAGGGTCACACCAGAAAGCTACCTTTTAGTTCTCAGCAGTGCCACAGAGATTGTCTCAGTCGGCCTCCTTTCAAGTTTAGAAACTCAAGTCCCTATCAAGGCAACGTCTGGCTTTCCTGGGAGCTCTCCAATGTCCTGCAGAACTCCTCTTGAAAATAGTGGTGGTAGCCCTGGCCACCAGATGGAAATTGTCCAGTTTAGAACATAAGCAAATAAGAAAGGCCCTGCTAGATCAGACCAAGACCCATCAAGTCCAGCAGTCTGTTCACACAGTGGCCAACCAGGTGCCTCTAGGAAGCCCACAAACAAGACAGCTGCAGCAGCACCATCCTACCTGTGTTCCACGGCACCTCATAGAATAGGCCTGCTCCTCTGACACTGGAGAGATTGGCACTCCTGTCTATGCCCTGGTTGATCTTTGGAACGAGGAAATAGGAAATTCCTCTCTGGAATGAGGAAAAGGAGGAAATTGTGAGGAAATAAACTGAGTGGGTGACATGTTTACTCCTACACCCTTTCTGAGGTCTCAGGACCGAGGGAGCCCCTGGGTTTATTGAAGAAGAGTTGGTTTTTATATGCCAACTTTCTCTACCTTTTAAGGAGAATCAAACCGGCTTACGGTTGCCTTCCCTTCCTCTCCCTACAACAGATACGTGAGGTAGGTGGGGTTAGGGTTAGAGAACTGTGACTAGCCCAAGGTCACCCAGCTGGCTTCGTGTGGGGAAACCAAGCCAGTTCACCAGATTAGCCTCTGCTGCTTATGTGGAGTGGGGAATCAAATCCGGTTCTCCAGATTAGAGTCCACAGCTCTTAACCACTAAGCCATGCCGGTTATGAACAGAAAAGGGAAATGGCTGGAGTGACCCTCCCCTGCACCCCCCAGAGGAAGGCAATGGTAAACCACCTCTGTTAGTTTACTAGGTCACCATGTCAGCTGTGTCTTGATGGCACGTGACACTTATTTTTTTAAGAAAGAAAAAACAGGTTTATCAACAAGATTTTGAGTTGCCTGAATTCCACCCTGCTCCTTCATAGAATCATAGAGTTGGAAGTGACCACCAGGGCCATCTAGTCCAACACCCTGCACAATGCAAGAAATTCACAACTACCTCCCCCCCACACCCCCAGTGACCCCTACTCCATGCCCAGAAGATGGCCAAGATGCCCTCCCTCTCATGATCTGTCTAAGGTCATAGAATCAGCATTGGTTTCCATTTTTGCATACACCTGCAGCGTGCTGCTTGGGTCAACTGCTGGAGTCATCTAGAATTAACTGCTGTCCGTGCAAATGCTCTCTGGTCGCAGCACCCAGTGATTCGGTCCTGTGGAGGGGACAGCCTCTCTTATCTCCGAAGTCTGGGAAGGGGGCTGACCTAGATCGTCTTGTCAATTCTCTGGAAGTGTTAGGCCAATCATGCAAGCAGATGATCTCATGATGCACTTGAAGGCAAACACATGGAGCTGCCTTATACTGAATCAGACCCTTGGTCCATCAAAGTCAGTATTGTTTACTCAGACTGGCAGCGGCTCTCCAGGGTCTCAGGCAGGGGTCTTTCACACCCCCTACTTGCGTAGTCCCTTTATCTGGAGATGCCGGGGATTGAACCTGGGACCTTCTGTGTGCCGAGCAGATGCTCTACCACTGAGCCACGGCCCTTCCCCTTCCCATGGCCCATCTCTGCTTTGGAGGAATTCCAGCTCTTGGATGTTACAGAGGCAGCAACTGGGAGAAGAGTTTTTGCCAAGTGAGTGGACAACTGCCCGAGCATGAGACCAGATAGAGCCAGCCAGTGATTGACAACCAGACAACGGCAGACTTAAGCTCCAGGAACGGGAGGCCGGCGAGTATCAAAAGCCACAAGGCTGCAGGAAGGCGGAGACCGCACGCTTCAAAGCGGCGAGGAATCATAATGGAGAGGGCAGCGAGTGTCAAGCATCAGTCTGCCTGCATCGGGAGAATCCACATGAAAGCCCCGGGAAGAAAGAAGACAGCAGGATTCAGTGCTGGGGTCAGTTTGGGCGGAGGGCAACCATACGCTGGACATCTGTACTGCCAAAGGAAGGAACTTCGGGCGTTTTTGTGCAACAGCACATCCATGATGGCCACGGAGAGAACCAGACTATGAAGGGGAAAGAATGGCAGCTGGGGAACTGGGCATGGCAGGCAGGAAACAGGCGGATGCTGGAATGACTTCCTCCTTCCATTTCTATCCCCCGGATTCAGATCCTCAGACAACCTCACTTTAAGTCACCTCTTCCTCCACATCTGGCTCCAAGGGCTCCTGAGTCACAGGGCTTCCAAAAGAGCCAGATGTTGATAGTGTACCTAGATCTTGCAAGGCAATGCCTCATTACATTCCAAAGCTTACACTCTCAGAGGAGAAAAGGGATATACATCGCATCTCTGGCACCTTATGCTCATGTCCACAGATCGCAGGGTGCCACAAAGCGAAGCTCTACCATGGCTGAAGCTGTTGGAAAAGAAGTTCCCTCGAAGAAGAAGAAGTGTTGGTTTTTATATGCTGACTTCCTCTACCACTTAAGGGAGACTCAAACTGGCTTACAATTGCCTTCCCTTCCCCTCCCCACAACACACACCCTGGGAGGTAGGTGGAGCTGAGAGAGTGTGACTAGCCCAAGGTCACCCAGCTGGCTTCGTGCGGAGGAGTGGGGCAACAAATCCAGTTCACCAGATTAGCCTCCGCCGCTCATGTGGAGGAGTGGGGAATCCAACCCGGTTCTCCAGGTCAGAGTCCACCGCTCCAAACCACAACTCTTAACCACTACACCATGCTGGAAACTTTATCTTCAACCAAGGTGCCAACTTTGCTCTCATATAGATCCTAGCAACACCATCATTGGGCCCAGCAACGTCGGCCATACTATCTCAGGTTCATACTGCTGTTCATCTTCTAACGTGATTTATGCCAACACATGCCAGCAATGCCCTTCCGCCCTCTACATTGGACAGACAGGCCAGCCCCTGCGACAAAGATTGAATGGACGTCAGTCTGACATCAGAAACCGCAACTTTCAGAAACCAGTGGGGGAACATTTTAACCTTCCAGGACATTCAGTTGCTGATTTGAGAGTAGCAGTTCTCTTGCAAAGGGATTTCAAAGGGAGATTAGAAAGAGAGACTGCTGAATTACAACTAATAAGGAAGCTCAAGACAATGCATTCTCCAGGACTTAATAGAGATCTGGGATTCTTGTCTCATTACCAATGCTGATTTCTCCACGCCTACTACCCCTCTGCACATCACACCTAATCCAATCACACCTGCTAATGTCATTTACCTGCTATTGACATTTACATTGCCATTGTGTGTCTAATTCACTTGTCTCTACTTAAGGATAGATGGAATCACATTCTAGCTGTATCTGAAGAAGCGAACTGTGGCTCACGAAAGCTCACACCCTGCCAGAAATGTTGTTCGTCTTTAAGGTGCTACTAGGCTCCTACTCTTTTCTACTGCTAGTGACAGACTAACACAGCTACCCATCGTGATTTGTCTTTAATCAGTGAGTCTGATGCTTCTCTGCATACTTAGCATACTCTGCCAACAGAAGAGTGCTAAGAAAATGTTTTCTGAAATCATCCCATATCAATATGTCGGCCAGCCAAGATGTCAGTATTTGAGGTCCTGCTCTTTCTATCCTCGCTGTCTGAAGTGAGGTGGGCGGTGACCAGAGGCAGGGCCTTCTCTCTGGAGGCACCTGGGGTGGGGAAAGCCCTCCCCACAGTGATACACCTGACATTGAGGTTTTGCTCTAACCTCTGGTTTCTGTAAACTGTGCTCATTTGGGCTGGTGTCTTAAGGGATGGATTGTCCCTCCCCGAAATGTTTTGTGCCTCTCAATCGCTTGCCAAAACTGCTCTATCGTGGTTTTATTCTGTATGTTCATCTTTTTAACCACCTGTTGTTTTAATCCATCTTTATGCACCGAGGTTTATTCCCCCATATTGTTGTTTTATTATTGTTAACGATAGCTACTGGATTTGATTGTATTGCAATTTTACATTTTGTATGATTGCTGCAAGCCACTTCAAGCATATTATATGGAGAAGCAGCTAAGGGGGGGAAATTTTAAGGAACGAATTGTGAACAGCCCTGATGCAGGTGGTTTCCATTCTCCGAACACAATGAAGCCGCAAAGGAACTGCAAACGTGCCAGGGGACACTGAGAGAATTGGATGCTATGCACGTACTTCCTTGGGAGTAACTGACTTGAAATCAGTGGTGCTTGCTTTTGAGTAAACAGGATCAGGTTATAGAATCATAGAGTGGGAAGGGACCACCAGAATCATCTAGTCCAACCCCCTGCACAATGCAGGAAATTCACAAGTACCTCCCCCACACACACACCCAGTGACCCCCTAATCCATGCCTAGAAGATGGCCAAGGTGCCCTCCCTCTCATCATCTACCTAACGTCATAGAATCAGCATTGCTGACAGATGGCCATCTAGCCACTTTTTAAAAACCTCCAGGGAAGGAGAGCCCACCACCTCCCGAGGAAGCCTGTTCCACTGAGGAACCGCTCTAACTGTTAAAAAATTCTGCTAGGTTGCATGTCTCCAAATTCTTGTTTTTTTTTCATTAAAAGGTGCATGTATAACCCTTGCAGTTTCCAAACCCAAGACCATCAGTGCTATTGAACAAATGGAGTAGAGGGGAAAGGGAGAGAAACACCCTTGCAGTCTTTCTATCACTTTCTGACATCCAAAGGACATCATTCATCGGAAGATTGTTCAGGAGTGGAGCTGTGGGTGGTGACCTGCTCTCGCCAGGATTCAGACGCCCCCACCCACCCCCTCTTCATTTTTCTTTCTCTTGCAGACATTTTTAACTGCGCTCAGAGCGCCAGGCATTGCCCTGCCCTGTTCTGTCCTTGAGCATTAATGAGCTCATCAGGAAGGGAAGGCACCTGCCTCGTGCCCAAGAAAAGAATCCTAGGCAATTGCTGCCAGCTCTCCTCGACTGCCATTTGCATTTGACTTTGCCACTTGGGAGAGAGAGAAAGAAACCCAACCTCTCTGAAACGTCACTCGGGGCTTCTGCCAGCAGCCATTGCTTCATGGGAACTCTGGTAATTGTGGGAGGGGGGACAGGGGAGGGTCAGTGATTCAAGCCCCCACTTCAGTGGTCTCTGTTGATCGCCATCTGCCATGGCGCTGATATTGCTGAAGGTGAAATCAGAGAAGGCACAGCACTAAATCGAGACTTGAACACATGAACACACCCTCTTCTTCTAAATCTGAGCATTAAGACTCCCTTCGAAATGTGAAGCTGGTGAGGATAAAAAAAAACATGCATCTGTGGAGTGCGCCTTGTGTTTTGCCACATGCCGCAAAAACCTCTGCCGGTGGTGAAGAGTGACGTGGCAACCTTACATACAATGTAAGCCGCTTTGCATTGAGATGGGGATTGACTCGAACAAGGATGTCACGGCCCTCAGTTTGCAAGACCTGAACAAGGCTGTTTTGGAAGTCAGTAATTCATAGGGTCACCATAAGGCAGAAGTGACTTGACAGCATTTACACAGACAAAATACATAAATAAATTTACAAGGAGGCAGCGCTTCACAGAGGCTGAGACCCGCAGCCAAAGCCTAATTCTCAGTCCATTCCCTGGGCCTTTCTTCCAGGTTTTGCCACCCCCAAGTAGGGCTGCCAGCTCTGGGTTGGGAAATACCTAGAATTTGGGGGGGGGGGGGCGAAGCCTGAGGAGGGCAGGGTTTGGGGAGGGGAGGGTCTTCAATGCAATAGAGTCCAATTGCCAAAGCGGCCATTTTCTCCAGGTGAACTGATCTCTATCGGCTGGAGATCAGTTGTAATAGCAGGAGATCTCCAGCTAGTACCGGGAGGTTGGCAACCCCACCCCCAGGCCAATCTCACACTCTGGAGATCCACCATCCAATTGTCTTTTCCTGCTCCCCGCCATTCCTTATCAGCTCTTTTTGTTCCATTTATTCACCTGGCGCGTTTGCCGCTTCAGTCACCCGAACATTTACATCCCCTGAATTATTTTTTGCTGCTCAACTGTTTCGTCTTTCACTCCTCCTCCTCCCCACTCAGAAAAATGTACAGTCATGGCGAGGAGGCAGTGAAAAATGACCGGACACTGGGGTTTCTTTCAGAGTTTTCTGCCTACGGCATCCCAGGGCCAGAAGCCTCTTGTGGTAAACCGGGCCAAGAAAAACCCACCCCATTCCATTGCCAGGCTGGTAGGGACTGGCGTTCTCCACCGCCAGCTCCTCTGCCAGACCCCCGTCGCCCTGTTCCTGTGAAGACAGAAAGAGGAATGTGAGGGAACCGCAAACACCCTTTCGTCTCTCCCGAAAAGAGATTACCTCAACTCCCTCCAAGCCCGGGCTGATCTCGGGATGTTTTTCTTAGCCTCTCCTACACGTTTTTCGCACGGCTCGCCCTTCAGTCTCTGCACCCACCCAAGTGCAGGCAAAGACAGCTGCGGCTTTATTAGCTTGCAAATTAACGCTTGAAGGGCCCCGGACGGTTTTTGTCTCCCACCCTCCTTCTTCTAAATCTGAGCATTAAGACTCTTTTATGAAATGGGAAGCTGGTGAGGTTTTAAAAAACATGGATCAGTGAAGCGTGCGTTGTGGAGCTGATTTGCATGGGAAGCAACTAGGGCTGCCAACTCCAGGGTGAGAAATTCCTGGAGAATTTGGGGGTAGAGCCTGGAGATGGCCGAGCTTCAGGAGAGGAGAGGCCTCAGGAGGAGGAGGAGAAGAAGAAGGAGAAGGAGGAGAAGGAGGAGAAGGAGAAGCAGAAGAAGCAGAAGCAGAAGAAGAAGAAGAAGAAGAAGAAGAGGAGGAAGAGGAGGAGGAGGAGGTGGAGGAGGAGGAGGAGGAGGCGGCCAAAAGGCTTGGCAATAGTGCACGGAGGTAAACATTTCTCACAACAAAGTACAACTGAATGAAGAAGTCACTCCAGTGCAAACAGAAACACACCTTTTTAGCCAAGAGCCAACGTTTACATGAACACATGAAGCTGCCTTAATATTGAATCAGACCTTTGATCCATCAAAGTCAGTATTGTCTACTCAGACCGACAGCAGCTCTCCAGGGTCTCAGGTAGAAATCTTTCACATCACCTACCTGCCTAGTCCCTTTAATTGGATATGCCAGGGATTGAACCTGGGACCTTCTGCATGCCAAGCAGAGGCTGTACCACTGAGCCACTGTCCCTCCCTATTTTATCCGTATTTATCCCATGCTTCCTCATGGAGCCCAAGGCAGAAAATACATTTCTTCCAACAACCCTGTGAGGTAGGCTAGGCTAAGAGAGAGGCTGGCCTGGGGTCACCGCTGAGCTTCACGGCTGAGTAGGGATTTGAACTCAGGTCTCTCACAATCCTAGTCCATCTCTCTAGCCACTACCTCACGCTGCCTTAGTAAAGGGACTGAAAGTGAAAAGTACTATAATCTATCCACAAGGCACATTTCAGCAGGAAACTGTGCTGCCTCTTCTCACACTGGGCACTCGACAGGCGCCGGGAGAGGCTAGCTCGGTGAAGAAATGACAACTGCCCTCCTTCAAGGGCTCCCTGCCATGATCTGTCTCGCTAGGCCAATTCATCAACAGTGGCCTCAAGTTAGGAGCGGGGGACACTTCCCTGCTGATTTAATCTCACCTTCATCTGATCGGATCTGGTTTGCCACCTTTCTTGCGTTGCAGTCGCAGGAGTGGGGGAACTGAAGCTCTGAATGTTCTCCTAGAAAAAGATCTCCTTACGTGTAGAAAAGGAGATTCAGCGGTTAAAATGCTTAGGGTTGTTTAGCGTGGAAAGAAGGCGGTTAAGGGGAGACATGATAGAGGTCTATAAAATTATGCATGGTTTGGAGAGAGTGGACAGGGAGAAGCTTTTCTCCCTCTCCCATTATACTAGAACACAGGGTCATCTGCTAAAGCTGGAGGGTGAGAGATTCAAAACATATAAAAGGAAGTATTTCTTCACACAACGCATAGTTCAATTGTGGAACTCCCTGCCCCAGCATGTGGTGATGGCTGACAACTTGGAAGGCTTTAAGAGGGGAGTGAACATGTTCATGGAGGAGAGGGGTACCCTCGGCTACTAGTAAAAATGAATACTAATCATGATGCATACCTATTCTCTCCAGGATCAGAGGAACGTGCCTATTATATTAGGTGCTGTGGCACACAGGCAGGACAATGCTGCTGCAGTCGTCTTGTTTGTGGGCTTCCTAGAGGCCCCTGGTTGGCCACTGTGTGAACAGACTGCTGGACTAGATGGGCCTTGGTCTGATCCAACATGGCTTTTCTCATGTTCTTATGATCTGGGCTAACTTTCTCTCTGACACCCTTGCCTTTTGTGAGCAAGGGTGCGTGAGTGGGTGTTTTTTGGTACTCCAGCGTTCAGGCAAAGTAATCCAGTTCTATCCTTTCAGCAAAAGGGCATGGGTTTTGATACACCGCCCCCACTTGGGAGGAGTCCAAAGGCTCGGATTTGGTGGCAGACCTCTGCGACCATATTTTGACAAGGATTTCATCGGCAGGAAAAGGCCAGGCCACGTAAAGAGTCTCTCTCTCTCATCCCCCCGGCGTCATCTCCTCCCTCCTTCTCTTCCCACGCACTTTGCCTTCTCCACGCCTGGCTCCATCTCCATCCATCTCCAAAAGCCTAGGGAGGAGCGACTCTCTCGCCTTCATGCTGTCCGCCTCCTCCTCCCCCCTCTTTTGCCGGAACTCCTTTCCCTCCACCCTCCCTGCGAGCAACTGAGTCACTGCCTCCTCCCTTTCAAAAAGAAAAAAAGAGAATCCCTTCTTGTAAAACTTTTTCAGTTCTCTTTAGCCGGCTGTCAGCTTTTGCTCGGCACGGTCCGGCCAACGTTGTGTGTGTTGTGTTAAGTGCCGTCAAGTCGCTTCCGGCTCATGGCGACCCTATGAATCAACGTCCTCCAAAACATCCTATCCTGAATAGCCTTGCTCAGGTCTTGCAAACTGAGGGCCATGGCTTCCTTTATTGAGTCAATCCATCTCTTGTTGGGTCGTCTTCTTTTCCTGCTGCCTTCAGCTTTTCCAATATGATTGTATTTTCCCATGACCACAAGAGGTGGTTTACCATTGCCTTCCTCCATGTTGCAGTCCCAGCCTTCCTTGGTGGTCTCCCATCCAAGTACTAACTATGGCTGAGGTCTGATGAGCTTAGGCCAAACTAGGTATGCGGACTGCTAATAGGCAATATAAGAATGTAAAAGCGTCTGCGCAGGATCAGACTGATGGTCCATGTAGTCCAGCATTCTGTTTCCAGCAAAGGCCAGTCAGATGCCATAGAGGAGGTCACAAGCAGGGTCTGCTGGCCACAGCCCTCACCCGCAGACTACTCCTCAGCCTTTGAATAATCATCCATTCTGCCCCCAAACCCAGAAGCCCTATTTGGCCACCACAGCAATGAGCCAACAATAGACCCATCTTCTCTTAAGTCTGTCCAACCACCTTTCGAATCCATCCAAGCCAATGGCCATCGTCACATATTGTGTCAGTGAGTCCCACAGGTCAACGACCCATTGTGTGAAGCAGTACTTCCTTTTGGCACGGAACTGATAATGTGGGTATAATAATACTGACCTATCTTACAGACTTGTATCAATTACTGGGATAGTGCACAGGAGGCATTTCAAATACTGGATTCCTCATCCTCCACCACCACCAAGCTTAAGGAATGTTCTTAGCTTTCATTTATCCTTCATCGTTTCCCCTACTGATGACGATTGTAAGCTCTCTTGGGCAGGGACCTGCTCTTTCTTTCTTTCTTTCTTTCTTTCTTTCTTTCTTTCTTTCTTTCTTTCTTTCTTTCTTTCTTTCTTTCTTGGAAACTCTGAAGAGCGCCGTGTCCTTTGGTGATGCTCTAAAATAATAATAATAATAATAATAATAATAAAAATCACACTGGTGGTGGTGGTGTAAAGTGCCATCAAGTCACAACTGACTTATGGCGATCCTGTAGGGTTTTCAAGGCAAGAGACTACCATGGTTTGCCATTTCCTGCCTCTGCGTAGCAACCCTGGACTTCCTTGGTGGTCTCCCATCCAAACACTAACCATGGCTGGCCTTGTTTAGCTTCTGAGATATAACTAGATTGGGCTGGCCTGGGCCCTCCAAGTCAGGATGAAAATCACGACGGTGCCACCGAAATGCTCCAAAATTTCTTCGGCGTTCGTTCAAGGAAGCAGCTAAGCGCTGGGATTTGGGCAGAAACAATGAACTTGCAGGGATGCGCCCGGACAAGATTAAAATGAGGCTTTTCTGGTTCCCGAAGTTCGCCTCCCCTTTGGTTCCTTTCTGAACCTGCCAGGCATTCTTTTCTGGGCGCTGCAGAGGAGACAGCTCATTGTGATTAGAAGCCACCCCTCCTGACAATGAGGGTGAACAATATGTTTTGGAAAGGGAACTGTTTCTCTCCTCCGCCAGTTTTAGAAGTTGCTCGTAAAGGCAGCCGGAAAAGAAAGGAATCCACCCACACCGGGAACATAGCCCCAGCTGCTTGTATGGAGTTGCTCTCTGGCTGAGAATGCCCTTGGTAGGGAATGAACTGGATGCTGGCTGAGCTGAAGGGCAGAGGGTGAAACAGCAGAAGAGGTCAAAAGATGGTTCCCTTTTGCAGCTTGGCGTACACTACAATTTAAAAAAAAATTAAATTCCACACCCAGAAAAGACAAAGTCTGTGACCTGAATAATTATGCAAAGTGAGCTAATTTGCACGATTTTGCTATTCCGATACTGCTGACTGAGCCTACTGAAGGCACTGCAGGGTAGGTCCCACCAACTGGACATCTTGGGGAAGGGCTGTAGCTCAGTGGTACAGCATCTGCTGGCATGCAGAAGGTCCCAGGTTCAATCCTGGGCATCTCCAGTTAAAGGGACCAGGCAAGTAGGTGATGTGAAAGACCTCTGCCTGAGACCCTGGAGAGCCGCCGCTGGTCTGAGTAGACAATACTGATTTTGATGGACCAAAGGTCTTATTTTGTATAAGGCAGCTTCATGTGTTTTCTTATCTGCCTGTCCTCAGAGATCCAAGATTTCTTCATGACCACGAGGACTGGAGATTTGTTTTAATAAAAGCAGAGATGCCCAGGAAATTGAATTCTGCACCATTCTGCACACTTTTCCTACAGTTATGTGGAAGTGTGGCATATATGCCATTGCGATTACATCCCCCCCCCCAAAAAAATTAGCAAAAATATAACACAAGACCGCCTTACACAGATTCTACACAGAATCTCGTAACAAATTTTTAAGCCCCCTGTTGGTTAATGGACAGAATGTCTCAGGTTCTTTTAACATTTTCTATTTATTGAACAATCATTTGCCCCATATATTGGAGACGGTGGCACAGTTTTTAAAGTTTGTTTTAAAAGCCCGCCAAAGAGTTAATTAGATAGCAGTATCAACAAACAGAGCTATTTGATGTAACTGTCTTTTAAGTATTCTGTAAAGGGCACTTTTTAATATCTCCATTCCTTTTGTACCCTTATGTATTATGTTTTTATGCCCATAAAGGAATGATGATGATGAGTCAATCATCTAATGTTGGGCCTTCCACTTTCCTTGCTGCCCTCAACTTTTCCTAGTTTTATTGTCTTTTCCAGTGACTCTTATCTTCTCATAATGTGACCAAAACCAATAGCCTCAGTTTAGTCATTTTAGCTTCCAGGGTCAGTTCAGGCTTGATTTGATCTATAACACACTGATTTGTCATTTTGGTGGTCCATGGTATCCATAAAACTCTCCTCCAGTGCCAGGTAAAACCAGTTCTCTGATGCCAGCCAATCTTCCCTGCCCTGATCTTCATTAGCAGGAATGAGAGCTCCAGGAAGCTGGGCACGTATAATCATAGAATCATAGAGTTGGAATGGACCTCCAGGGTCATCTAGTCCAACCCCCTGCACAATGCAGGAAATTCACAACTACCTCTCCCCCACACCCCCAGTGACCCCTACTCCATGCCCAGAAGATGGCAACAAAAACCCTTCAGGATCGCTGGCCAACCTGGCCTGGAGGAAAATTGCTTCCTGACCCCAAACTTGGCAACCCCTCCAAAGGGAGCCAGTGATAAAAATGTCCCTTTTTCCTGGGGGCAGGGGGCTAATCCTCAGCTCTTCCTGTTCTTCCACCTACCCAGCAGATGACTGGACAAGAATCTTGAAATAACTTCCTACCATCTCCAATGTCCCGGATTCTTCGAAACAGAACTCCATTGCCAAGGATTAGATGTACTCCTGCCTGAGATTATTTTATTTTTACCATGTTCCCCTGTGCGTAAGCATTTTCTCCTCCTTTTGTTCCTGCTCAATTAGAGTCTCCTGCCTGACTCTTGCTCTGGTACCTCTTAGGGTGCCCATGATCCCTCCCACCAAAGCCATAGCTCTGGCTTCTGATCTCCAACCAGCATCCTGAGTTTAGTCCACACGGTATTTAACTACCGAAGGGCCTTTACTTTTGCACATTTCAATATCCTACCTTCAGCCATCCTGGAAGGCAGGTATCACCATATTCCTTTTTACCAGCGATTATGTCCATGCAAAACAGAGAAAGTGGAAACTATAGAACATGTCCTGCTGCAATGCCCTTTCTACAATGCTATAAGATCACAGTATATTCTCCCCGTTTTGTCAACTTTTCCAGGGAGATCTGAAGAATCTAAAGTTTCCCTTCTCTTAGCAGACTCCTCTCGGGAGATAACCACCCAAGTAGCCAAATTTTGTCTTCAGTCTTGTGGAATTCGTAAATGGCTGACTGAAAATCTCACCCCATAGACGTTTTTTTCTCCCCCACTACAAATCATCTTTCCCAGAATCTTCAACATATTTTATTATTTTAACTTTTAATTTTTATTCAGAGCTGATCTTGTATCGAAATAAAGATTTGATTTGGTCCACACAGTATTCTGATTCTCACCCCAGCTCTAACTTCACTCAATAGGCTTGATCAAATGGCAAGCGTTCAGTTTCCTTTATCTATACCACGGGAATGATGAGGAGGATGATTTACCCAACAGGTTTGCTGTGAAAGGAACACAAATTAAAGGTAAAGGACCTTTCCCCTACTATACAAATGAATGGAAAACAACATGCTCCAGCTCATAACATGGTTATATTCTTTGCCTACTCTCTGTATCCTCATATTCTCCTCTGTGGTTGCTAATGAGAACAGGGAGTTGTATCTGAGACTGCCGATTCAGGCCCTGAACAGAGGAAAACAGGGAACACACGTGAAGCTGCCTTATACTGAATCAGACCACTGGTCGACTCAGACTCCATGGTCTCAGGCAGAGGTCTTTCATATCACCTGATTCTTTTAAATTGAGATACCAGAGTTTGAACCTGGGACCTTCTGCATACAAAGCAGAGGTTCTTCCACTGAGCCACAGCCCCTCCCCAAACACTAGGTTATCTACTGCTGGAAACAGGGTGCTATTTTGGGGGGGATCCTTGCTATCTGTATGCTACATTCTTCAGTGGTACCCATGCTCTGTTCTCTCTTGCTTGTGCTGAAAACTCCAGATGTGTTACGACAGGAGGAGGAGGAAACAGGCTGAAAAAGCCTGTTTTTCAAATCACCTGCTGCCAGACTCTTTAACTGAAGATGCCGGGGATTGAACCTGGGACCTTCTGCATGCCAAGCAGATGCTCTACCACTGAGCTATGGCCTCTCCTATACTGTCTGGCTTTCAAGGAAGGCATTCTCAAACTGAAAATGAGGCAAAGCTGTCTCCCTAAGCAAATGCAAGGCCTGGGTGTGAACAAGCCCTTCGGAAGAGACAGCAGGCTAGTTATTTTCCTCTAGCATGACCCTGTAGCCGTCAACGGGCTTTCAATCCGTCCCCCAATGGAAAAGCCTAACACCACCTAGACGTCCCAGCTTATTCACGATGACAAGTCCTTCTCTGCTTGTTGATGCAGAAGAATCCAGGGAAAGAGTGAAGAAACGCTCCCGGGCTTTCCAAGACAGCCCAAAGGTGTGCGAGCAATTCGGAGGAACTGTCATGCAGAGTATACCGGGGGTCTTTGGCGCCAGCTGAAAAGGTGGGGCCGGAGCTGTCAACTCCCATCGGGACAGGAGGAATCTGCAGTGAGGTCGTCGGCTGAAGTCGGTCAAGGGTAACCGGGGCTTGCAAGTCCCCTTTTCGGTTTGTCAAATGTAGTTAGGATGGTTTCCTCCTGTACCCTAAAAGAGCTATTTTGAGATATCGCCCAACAATGCATTTATGTAACAGCAACAGCAGGCCCGCCAGCTAGACCTGGATACAGGTCTGGAGAGTACAGCGCAATTAGACAGAAGAACACAATTATGCTGTTTGTTTCGTTTCTGTTCTGCTTTGCTAACAGGGTTCTGAAGTCCGCTTAAAGTGTGGTGGCCAACAAGATTGCCTTCAAGAGTCAATGGCCTTTTATGCAGGGACTTTTTCCCGCGGTCACCCTCGCCAACTGCTTCGGGGCTTCCTTTTGATTATGCATGCCTTTTCCGCCAGAGTGGTGTAGTGGTTAAGAGCCGTGGTTTGGAGTGGTGGACTCTGATCTGGAGAACCGGGTTGGATACCCCACTCCTCCCCATGAGCGGCGGAGGCTAATCTGGTGAACTGGATTTGTTTCCCCACTCCTACACACGAAGCCAGCTGTGTGACCTTGGGCTAGTCACACTCTCTCAGCCCCACCTACCTCACAGGGTGTCTGTTGTGGGGAGGGGAATAGTAGGCAATTGTAAGCCGGTTTGATTCTTCCTTAAGTGGTAGAGAAAGTCGGCACATAAAAAACAACTCTCTTTCTTCTTCTGTTTACCTTAGTCATGCATTAAAGTTATATCTATGCATCAACACATTTTTAAACAATATGTTCATTTTAAATGGCATCCTGTTTAAACGGAGCTTCTGCCTGAAATGTTGAAGAGTTATTATTAGAGTTATGCATGGAGATATGAATGATCTCCTTCCCTGTCATTTTTTGGTTGGCTCCACCTCTTCTGGCAGCCATTTTGTCACTGGCTCCACCTCCTGTGTCAGCCATTTTTTGGTTGCATCCCCCGCTCTATGTCAGGATTCCAGAGGTGCCCTCAGGCTCAAAAAGGCTGAACCATGAGTCCCTGGAGTGAAGGTGTCATAAAATCCTCTTAGAGATTCTCAGAAAGTAGAGATAGGAAAGCGGGCACAGCCCTTCTAAAAACTAAGGAAACTGCACCTCCCCTCAAGGAAACATTCATTGCTTCTAGCTTCCACGTGGCCAACCCCTCTCTGGAAGTTTTAATAAGGCAGGATGGCAAGCGTCCAGAACACACATTCATAGGTCTCACATCTCCTGTCTTCATCTTGCCTGTCTTCACCTTAAGTCTGCCAAGGTGTATACTCTTTGGTAACTTGCTGCCAATCATAACTTTCCAAAAACAGGTACATACAACTAAATATTTATATCTTTTGGGTCTTTTTTTTTAAAAAAAGAAAAAAATATTAGCCTCCAAAATTCACTGTAAAATCAAGCTTTAGAATACTCACATAATACAATGCATGGATACTGTTGCATAACAACTCAGTAGGAAAGACGGCACGTGTGAAGTAGCCCGGGTTCACCACTGCCACAAGTCCGCTTCAGGGAGAACAAGAGGAGAACAGGAGGAGGCGGAGGCGGAGGCGGAGGCGGAAGAAGAAGAAGAAGAAGAAGAAGAAGAAGAAGAAGAAGAAGAAGATGATGATGATGATGATGATGATGATGATGATGATGATGATGATGATGATGATGATGGTGGTGGTGGTGGTGGTGGTGGTGGTGGTGGTGGTGGTGACGACGACGACGACGACGACGACGAAGAAGAAGAAGAAGAAGAAGAAGAAGAAGAAGAAGAAGAAGAAGAAGAAGAAGAAGAAGAAGAAGAAGAAGAAGAAGAAGAAGAATTCCTTCTTTGGCAAGTTAGCATTGGCTGAGCCAGACCACATGTCCTATTCCTTTTAAGGAATCAGGGTGTGTTCAAGGTAAAGCCCGAGCGTCAAACAGTCAGTATGGTGCAGTGGTTAGGATTTTCAGTTAAGACTGAGAAGAACCAGGTTCAAATCTATAATCAGCCATTAAGGTCCCTGGGTGATCTCAGTCCAGCCACTCTCTTCGAGCCTACTTAACAGGGCTGTTGTGAGAATAAAAATGGAAGAGGGTAGAACAATATATACCACTTCAATAGGGTTGCCAACCTCCAGGTACTAGCTGGAGATCTCCTGCTGTTACAACTGATCTCCAGCCAATAGGGATCAGTTCACCTGGAGAAAATATCCGCTTTGGCAATTGGACTCTATGGCATTAAAGTCCCTCTCCATATTTTGCCCTCCTCAGGCTCCGCCCCAAAAATCTCCTGGTATTTCCAAACCTGGAGCTGGCAACCCTACACTTCAAGTTTCTTGGAGGAAAGGTGGGATAAAAACTGGTATCTAGAGAGGACAAAACTCCTTGCTCTTTGAGCAGGAGGAAACAAAAACACTGCAGGTGGATGTTGTTCAACGCAGGAAGCCATTTTGAGATTTAGCTAAAGCCGACCTGCTCCGCGCGCACACACCCCAGCCCACTCCCTCTCTGCGTTATGTAGGTTGAAAAGTACCAAAATGGCATTTATGAGATGCGTTCCACCCACCCAAGGTGCTCGGGGCACGGCACAGGCAATTAAGTCACAGCAATAATAATTAAAACAGAATTAATGTATACAATGTAAAAATCAAATTGTACTAATAAGAGAGACACCGCGGTATCATTAAGGGAAGGGTGTGGGTCCCTTCCCTTCCCTCCCACAGGCCGCTCTGTTGTTGATGCATGTTTTTGAGAGAACATTTCAGTCATTAGTATCCAAAGGTAGGCCAGGTGTTTGGATTCCTGGAAGATCTTCGGGGAGGTCTGAACATCCTCGATCCCCCCCCCCCATTCCTCATTTCATTTCCAGTTCGGCAGCTGCCTTTGCATGAATATTCTAGAATACATAAAAGATGCAACATAGACCGGCACCTTTTTGTGCAGAAGACCTGGGCGGCCCAATATCGCCAGGCCTACGAGGGCAGCCGCTAGCTACTCTAAGCTACCCATCGTACTGGTCTCCCCAGCCCTTTTCCCTGGAGATCCAGCATGGTGTAAGAGGTTAAGAGCGGTGGTTTGGAGCGGTGGACTCTGATCTGGAGAACTAGGTTTGATTCCCCTCTCCTCCACATGAGCAGCGGGTGCTAATCTGGGGAACTGGGTTAGTTTCCCAACTCCTCCACATGAAGCTAGCTGGTGACCTTGGGCTAGTCACAGTTCTCTTAGAGCTCTCTCAGCCCCACCTACCTCACAGGGTGTCTGTTGTGGGGAGGGGAAGGGAAGGGAAGAGGATTGTAAGCTGGTTTGATTCTTTAGAGAAAGTCAGCATATAAAAACCAACACTACTTCTTCCTCCTCCACTTCACATCTGTAGGGGTGATCCTGCTGTCCGGTCCACAGCAATTACTACTATCTTAACGCTATCTTGTTTTAAATCGTTGTGTTTTAATTACTGATATTTTAATGTTTTATGGTTTTGTTGATTTTAGAGGTTATAACCCGCCCTGAGCCCGGTCTGACTGGGAAAGAGGGCGGGCTATAAATGCAAATATAAATTAAATAAATAAATAAAATTAATAAATATTAGTCAGAGGCCAACTCCGTTCCCCCCGTGCCCCACCGTGCCATCCCGATCAACCAAAAGAATTCTCTTCAATTTGCCCCCTTTGGCAAGACTTCAAGGGCACAGACAGTTGGCTGCTCCTCCAATAAATAACATCCTTCCAGAAAAGTTCCAGAATGTAAAGTTCCAGAATGGAACTGGGGGACGGACCTGAATTGTTCTCTTTCTCCAGGCAAAGGTAGCATGTTGGGCTAGGGTTGCCAGGTCCCTCTTTGCTACCAGCAGGAGGTTTTTTGGGCAGAGCCTGAGGAGGGTGGGGTTTGGCGAGGGGAGGGGAGGGACTTCAGTGCCATAGAGTCCAATTGCCAAAGCGGCCATTTTCTCCAGGTGAGCTGATCTCTATCGGCTGGAGATCAGTTGTAATAGCAGGAGATCTCCAGCTAGTATCTGGAGGTTTGGTAAACCAAAGTTAGCGTGCTGTAGATAGTTAGCAAACAGAAAACAGCAACAACCTGCAAACAATATTTCTTTATGCTACAAAGAGCAAATAAAGATACAACCAGTAACTAATACAGTGGTGGACAGTGTCCAAAGTTACATATGTGGCCACAAAAAGAAGACAAATCTTAGAACATAAGCTAGGAACGTTTCTTTCTTTTCCAAGAGGTAAAGTGATGGAACAATCCTACAGAAGTCCGGTTTCCTTTCTGTTTCGGCTTAAAATGACAGCCTTCCTCAGGGGCCAACGCTAGCTGTAAATTACAATATTGTTTGCAGGTTGTTGCTGTTTTCTGTTTGCTAAGTATCTGGAGGTTGGCAACCCAATTCTGGGCTGATATTAGGCCTGGCCAGTCCTGAGCCTCCAAGTTGCTGCTAGGGTTAGGGTTATAGAGTTGCCAGCTCCGGGTTGGGAAATACCGGGAGGTTTTTGGGGCGGAGCCTGAGAAGGGCGGAGTTTGGGGAGGGGAGGAACTTCAATGCCATAGAGCCCAATGGCCAAAGTGGCCATTTTCTCCAGGTGAACTGATCTCTGTCGGCTGGCGATCTGTTGTAATAGCAGGAGATTTCCAGCTGGTACCTGGAGGCTGGCAACCCTACCCAGTTAGAGGTCTAAGCGCCACCCTTTTTTCTCACAGGATGACTTGAGAGCAGCCAAAGAGTCCCAGGCCATTTATTCATGGAAGGTTTTGCCTTGGATTTGCCACTCTCTAGATGTACATTTTCCCCACCCGAATTCTCAGAACTGTGCATGGGGGCTTATTGTTGAGTTTTGAGAATATGGATGGGGAGGGGGAAAGTGTATCTAAAGAGTGGCAAATCCAAGGCAAAACATCCCATGCCTAAATGGCACCGGAGAAATGAAAAACCTCACCGAACCACAACTTTAATTGGTAAGTGGGTCTTTTTTTTAAAGGGGGCCAACTGCCCAGAGTCTCATTCCAGAGGTCTGCACGGGGTCGCAGAGATGCCCTCCCTGACCGGCTGTCTCTGCCACCACCCCCCCAAAACCCCACCGCCTCAGCCCCGGCAACCCATTAACATTCCCCTTCTTCTTGTAATCCAGCCTCCCTCCTGGCCTCAATTAATTGTGGCCTGGGGGAGAAGGAGATAAGTGAGTGCTAAAACTTTAACTGCATCTCCACAGATGGTAAAAATAAAAAGTTTGATGTGACAAGAGAAGGCAGCCAGGGAATATGGAGCTGGTTTGGGAGCAGACCCTTGTTCTCTCCCCACCCCCCCACCCCAAAAAGGGGAAGGGGGGATTGTAATAATTTTATTTTTAAATGTGATTTACTCATTAACGTGTTCTCGATTTCACGTAATGGTTTCTGCGGTCAGACGATTTTGCACTTTTGGCTCCCACGGCGGGGGAGTGACGGGGACTGACATTCTCATTATTCCCGCCACACATGTCCTTCTAACTCCCCCACTCCCGGAGACTTTTCTGTGCAGTGTTTTTCAAGAGTTCATGAAAGGTGCCTCGCTCGACAAGCCCTGGGGACTGAAATTCTGCAGCTGAACCAAATATGCGCAGCAAAAGTTAGTTGCCTGTTCAATTCTGCTGATTCCAGCCCCACCACAGTTGGCAAAAAAAAAGTTGGGAATTTGTCCAGCTCATAACGGTTGGTTATATTTCCTCTGAACCCAACCACCTCCCACCTGTTGTGGGAGAACCATTGTGGTATAGTGGTTAAGAGCGGTGGTTTGGAGCGGTGGACTCTGATCTGGAGAACCGGGTTTGATTCCCCCACTCCTCCACGTGAGCGGCGGAGGCTAATCTGGTGAACTGGATTTGTTTCCCCACTCCTCCACTTGAAGCCAGCTAGGTGACCTTGGGCTAATCACACTCTCTCAGCCCCACCTACCTCACAGGGTGTCTGTTGTGGGGAGGGGAAGCGAAGGTGATTGTGAGCCAGTTGGATTCTTCCTTAAGTGGTAGAGAAAGTCGGCATATAAAAACCAACTCTCCTTCTTCTTCTTCCCCATAACTTCTCCTTTGTTTCCCAAAGAAGGACACCGCGTACATGTACACTTAGATGCAAAACAGATGAAAGGAAGTATTTCTTCACACAACTCATAGTTAAATGGTGGAACTCCCTGCCAAAGGATGTGGTGATGGCTGCCAACTTGGAAGGCTTTAAGAGGGGAGTGGACATGTTCATAAAGGAGAGGGCTATTCATGGCTACTAGTCAAAATGGATACTAGTCATGATGCATACCTATTCTCTCCAGGATCAGAGGAGCATGCCTATGATATAAGGTGCTTGGAATACAGGCACGATAATGCTGCTGCAGTCATCTTGTTTGTAAGCTTCCTGGAGGCATCTGGTTGGCCACTGTGTGAACAGACTGCTGGACTTGATGGGCCTTGGTTTGATCCAGTGTGGCCTTTCTTATATTCTTATGTTAGTGTTTAGCAGAGCTGCTTTGTAGACACATGCACAGATTTTCTTTAACGTTCAGGCTTTGTTCTCACTGAAATTGTCATCCATTGGTGGGGAATTATTTGGCTACCTGACCGAGCTGCCCTTCACGTGATGTGTTAACTTTCCTCAATTGTTTCTTGCAAAACATTTTGTGCAGTTGTTATTTCTATCCAGATCTGAATCCCCTCTCATGTTCCCAGCTGTGTTTGTTTTGGGAAAGCAATGGTTGGATTTCTGAACGGCTCTCTGCCATGGACGTTTCTGGGAACAATTTCCAGGGAGGGATATGACAAAGGGCGCATGTGCGACACCATTAGCACAACATGTACCAACATTACAAGTGGGTGAAAAGCTCTCAGAAAACAGCTGAGGGTTGTCCCCCACCCCAAAAAACTCGCACCGAGAAAGCTAGCAATTACCAAGCCCATTCCAAATTGATCTGAGAGGAGCATGCCCATTCTTGGGGGGGGGGGGAAATCTACTCAGATTTTTTAATACTAGTTTCATTCAAGGTTCAGCTAGAGATCTGAGCAGTCCACTGAAGAGCAGAGATGTCTATAGGATGACCAAGACATGCAGATTAGTTGGTTTTTATATGCCAACTTTCTCTACCACTTAAGGAAGAATCAAACCGGTTTACAATCACCTTCCCTTCCCCTCCCTACAACAGACACCCTGTGAGGTAGGCGAGGCTGAAAGAGCTCTAAAAGAGCTGTGACTAGCCCAAGGTCACCCAGCTGGCTTCGTGTGGAGGAGTGGGGAAACAAATCCAGTTCACCAGATTAGCCTCCACCGCTCATGTAGAGGAGTGGGGAATCAAACCCGGTTCTCCAGATCAGAGTCCACCACTCCAAACCACCACTCTTAACCACTACGCCACACTGGAGCTGGAAAAGAGTACGATGAGGTAGCTGAGAGAGGGGCTAAGGAGAAATGAGTACCAGTTACTGTAATGGTTACTTCAAGGGGAGTGTGTCAGCTAGGCAGATAACAAAGTTGAAAAGACACAGGTATTGGAGACCAGGTAAATAAGCCAACTATGGGTTAAGAGGTGTGTTGGAAATTAGACGTAACTTGTTACGTTATGTGTTGCCAAACCGATGAAATGGCAAATTAATCAAGGTATAAAATGCAACGCACACCTATTGTCTCCTTACGCAAGCTTTGGAGATGACTCCCTTGCGTCAGCCTGTTCATGGTCACGAATCAACTTTATTTCCCCTCCACTAAGTGTGCGTTGTAACTGGTCTCAAAACAGCACCAGGCAGATGAACCTGAACCCCAATTTGGGTACCAGAAGGCTCTGGGTTTTTACAAGCAGACATGTAAAAGAGGGAATTTCGGAAGATGTGGCGGTTCTGGGAGGAGGCCGGGAAGGATGGAGTTCGGAGGCAACTCTATGCTAGGCTCAAGGCTTTGTCACAGGAGGGCCCCGACCTTTTTGAGCCTGCGGGTGCTTTTGCAATTCTAAAACGGCATGGTGGGCGCAGCAACAAAATGGCTGCCGCAGGAGGAGGAGCCGGCCACCAAATGATTGCCACAGCTTAACTTCAGTAACATAGCACAAATCCTTGTGTTGTAGTGACAGCTGCTACCAAAGCAACATTGGAAGAAAAAAAAAACCCTGCACTGCCCATCAAATCTCCAATAGTCAATTAATAGCTTTTCAGGGCAAAAGCCCACCCACTTCCTAAAAACACTTGATGGGCACCTGGAAAAGTGTCAGCGGGCGCTATGGTGCACATAGGCACCATGTTGGGGACCCTTGCTTTTTCATGTTTAGGATCATCATGTTTATGCTGCATCAAATCTCATCAGAGTCCTCTGTAGCTGCCTTAAGCCTTTCTAAAATGGCCCCTTGTTCACACTAGCCTCTCTTTATCTTTGGAAGAAGAAGAAGAAGAAGAAGAAGAAGAAGAAGAAGAAGAAGAAGAAGAAGAAGAAGAAGAAGAAGAAGAAGAAGAAGAAGAAGAAGAAGAAGGAGAAGAAGAAGAAGAAGAATGGGGAGGGGATGTAGCTCAGTGGTACAGCATCTGCTTGGCATGCAGAAGGTCCCACAGGTTCAATACCCGGCGTCTCCAGTTAAAGGGACTAGGCAAGTAGGTGATGTGAAAGACCTCTGCCTGAGACCCTGGAGAGCCGCTGCCGGTCTGAGTAGACAATACTGACTTTGATGGACCAAGGGTCTGATTTAGTATAAGGAGGCTTCATGTATTCAAGAAGAAGAGTTGGTTTTTATATGCCGACTTTCTCTACCTTTTTAAGGAGAATTAAACTGGCCTACAATCTCCTTCCCTTCCTCTCCCCACAACAGACACTTTGCCAGGTAGGTGGGGCTGAGAGAGTTCTGAGAGAAGTGTGAGTAGCCCAAGGTCACCCAGCAAGCTTCATGTGGAGGAGTGGGGAAACCAACCCGATTAACCAGATTAGAGTCTGCCGCTCTTAACCACTACGCCACGCTGGCTTTACTAAATATTTGACTGGACAGATAAGACACAGGTGAAGGCAAAGACCTGTTTTATTCAACAGAAATTAAATAGGTATTCAACAGTGTTAAGTGTTGTGTGTGGAATGTTTCAGCTGAAATGGGTAAAATGACCCTCCACGGCGACCCAGCGGTTGCATCCTTTCTCCCAGGGGATTGAATACTTTGCAATTGGGCCAACTACAGTTAATAAAGCCCTGAGGTGAGATTCTTGCTTCCCTTCCCCAGAACATTTGCTCAGGTTAGGAGCTTTACTGGATATGGTTGTCCAAATGCAAGGTCCCTTCAAAGGTGTAGGTTTACCCAGTTCCCGTTCCAGTTCAGAATGAGTGCCTGTATGCAAATGAGCATTTAGGCATAACTTGATTATAATTTCCAGCATGTTTTCAAAGCAGCTGATAAATAATACGCTATGGATAGAGTCTCTAGTTCTCAGAAACTTCCTAGGTAGATATGAAGCTTCTGACTTTTACCAGGGTGCTTATTTATCACCTAAAAATAAGCTTTTCTCTCTAAGCCTACCCAAACCCTACAAAGAAGGAGGAGGAGGAGGAAGAAGAAGAAGAAGAGGAGGAGGAGGAGTTGGTTTTTGTATGCCTACTTTCTCTACCACTTAAGGGAGAATCAAACCGGCTTACAATCACCTTCCCCTCCCCTCCCCACAGCAGACACCCTGTGAGGTAGGTGTGCTTTAAGTGGCTTTATTCCTGTGGGCGATTTTTTGGAGGGGCGACCCCTTCCAGGCCCCATATCTCGGGACCCCCTGACCCAATCTTTACAAAATCTGGGGGTTCTTGCAAGAAGGGTTCCCTCAAGCTACCCTGAAATTTTGGGACCTCTACCCCCCAAAATGCCCCCCGGAGCCGTGCAATGCCGCCAATGTGCACACGCACCCCCCCCCCACGGGGATCTCTCTCACGCACAAACAGACTCCTCAGGCCACGCAGCAGCTGGGCTCATACACTCAACCACGACTGATTGGCCAGAAGAAGACCCAGCTTGGCCACCGATTGGCCGCGGGAGAATGCTGCTAGTTGCTTACTGACAGTTATGCTGCTGATTCGGAGACCCCGAATTTGCCGAATTTATTCGGCGATCGCCCCGAACTCACCGAATTCGTCGCGTCGTTTTCCCGCCTTTTTGAGTTTGGTACCATCGGAACTGAAAACCGCCGAATCAGGGGAAATTCGGCTGTTTATTCGGTTTGGAGCAGTGGAGTCTGATCTGGAGAACCGGGTTTGATTCCCTACTCCTCCACATGAATGGCAGAGGCTAATCTGGCGAACTGGATTTGTTTTCCCTACTCCTCCACACGAAGCCAGCTGGCTGACCTTGGGCAAGTTACAGCTCCCTCTTAACCACTACACCACACTGTCTCTCAAAATAAAATTCCTGGCTAAACTGATGCTCTTATCCAGAGCCTCAAATTCCTTATCTTAGAAGATTTTGTCCCTCCACCTTTTAAAATTGAGGTTTGCTTACCACCACCACCCTCCCATCCAGTGGAGTTCCACAGGCTCTGATTGGCTGACAATAACTGCCTTAGGCTATAATCACAAGGATTGGTTCAGAGCCCTGGAGGAGAGGTGGGACTTTGGGGGATGACTGCCGCTGAAGACATCACTTATTTATTAATTTAGAATATTTGGTGTCTCCAGACCTGCCGGAGGTAGCTCAGTATAGTTAAAACAAAAAAACAAGCAAAGAGAAAATTAAAAAAAACAAATCATACCAATAAAAACTTGTCAATAAAACACGCTGATGGCATAAATCAATCCAACCAAGTCAATAAAAAGCCAATAAAAGCAAACCAAGGCACATGAAATGGTGCAGTATAAAATGATGTTGATGAAACAGTCCCCTGGCTAAGAGCCAGCAGTGAAACAACCGAAAAGATGCTTTAATTAAAAGCCTGGGTAAAGAGAAATGTTTTGGCTTGGCACCTAAAGAAAAGTAGGTGGCAGGCAAGCCTCAAAGGAGAGGGTATTCCATAGGTGAGGTGCCACCCCTGGAAAAGCCCTGTTTTGGGTATCCTTTGCAGGTAGGGGTGCACAGAGCAGAGCTTGAAAAGAGGATCTCAGCTCGTGGGCTGGAAGCAGCAAAAACAATTACTGAACCTGTCTCACTTTCATACAACATGACAGAGGTCTATAAAATCATGCATGGTATGGAGAGAGTGGACAGGGAGAAGCTTTTCTTCCTCTCTCATAATACTACGGGGTCATCTGCTGAAGCGGGAGGATGAGAGATTCAAATCAGGTAAAAGGAAGTACTTCTTCACACAACGCATAGTTCAATTGTAGAACTCCCTGCCCCACGATGTGGTGATGGCTGCCAACTTGGAAGTCTTTAAGAGGGGAGTGGACACGTTCATGGAGGAGAGGGGTATCCATTGCTACTAGTCAAAATGGATGCTAGTCATGATGCATACTTAGTTTCTCCAGAATCAGAGGAGCATGTATATTATATGAGATGAGGCGGGACAATGCTGCTGCGGTCGTCTTGTTTGTGGGCTTCCTAGAGGCACCTGGTTGGCCACTGTGTGAACAGACTGCTGGACTTGACAGGCCTTGGTCTGATCCAGCATGGCTTTTCTTATGTTCTTATGTTTATGAGCCCTATCCCCCTTCTTGGGCGCGGGGACAAAAGAGTCATTTTACCCCAGGACCAAATAAACACAAGAAACTGCCTTATACTGAACCAGACCCTTGGTCCGTCACAGTATTGTCTACTCTGACTGGCAGCAACTCTTCAGGGTCTTAGGTTGAAGTCTTTCATATCACCTACTGCCTGGTCCTTTTAACTACAGATTCCAGGGAGTGAACCTGGGACCTTCTGCATGGCAAGTGGATGCTCTACTACCAAGCCATGGCCCCTCCCCAATGGTTGATATCCTTACGGCTGGTGGGCAGGAAATTCATGACTTGGTAACTTGTCTGGTTTCACCAAACAATAGGATGGACCCCACCCCTACCCTACTTCTCTACCGAGCAAAGATTATTATTTATTTATTAAATTATTTATACCCCACCTTTCCTCCTGGCTCAAGTCTGAAGCCTTCCTGCAATCTAAGCAGCCTTCATTCAGTTTTAGAGGTACTTCCATTGGAGGAACAACCACTCAAGTTGGAGGAAGACGCCTTAGGCTGGAGGAAGGAGGACGGTCGGATCCACCCCTCTATGGCCAGATGGTGGAAAACACCTGAAAAGCATGTCAGTCTCCATGTATAATGCTGACACCAGTACTAAGGCTGATGTGCTCAACTGTTGGGTACTGAAGAGATGAGAAAGGTGATTTGGAGCAGTGGTATAGTGGTTAAGAGCAGTGGTTTGGAGTGGTGACCTCTGATCTGGAGAACCGGGTTTGATTCCCCACTCCTCCACATGAGTGGCGGAGGCTAATCTGGTGAACCAGGTTGGTTTCCCCACTCCTACACATGAAGTCAGCTGGGTGACCTTGAGCTAGTCACACTCTCTCAGCCCCACCTACCTCACAGGGTGTCTGTTGTTGGGGGGGGGGATGGAAGGTGATTGTAAACCAGTTAGATTCTCCCTTAAGTGGTAGAGAAAGTTGGCATATAAAATCCAACTCTTCTTCTACTGCTCATCACAGAGCAGACAGTTCACACATGTCTTTCTTCAGCATTTCACACCAAGTCTGTTTGATCTCTATCCCTAGATTCAACCCAGAAGTGCAGATAGGTTCTTACATTCCCCCCCAAGTGTGGTAGCAACACCACAAGAAAACGAAACAGATCCTTCAGCCATTCTCCCAAGATACATTTCTCCTCACTGTAAAGACCAACAGGTTATATGGAAGGCAACCATGTCCGCGTCCAAACTTTTCAACAAAAACTCTTTGGACGATAAACAAAACCCACAGCAGCGGGGGGCTTCTTTTGAGACCCCTCCCTACATTGTAAGCATTCTGCCGCTCAAAGGTACCCAACAGGACCCCAGTGCTGACAGACGTTGCTTTGAATTGCCAGAACCCCGTTACAGTGTCCTGCAAGCAAAACTTTTGATATCAAGGCACAAAACAGGGAGAGGAAGGGGAGGGGGGGATCTTTCTGGCTCCTGGGCTTCAATCGAAACATGCTGTTTCCAGCCTGGATGTTATTTCATCTTTTCACAAGTTAACTCTTACCATGAAACATTTTTGAAAAGGGGGCAGGTAAAGGCCAAAAAAGTTGGTCTCCAGGCGGCATCTCGGAACCCTTTGTTAGCGGCACTTTTGGCAGGAGCGGTTCCGACGGGCGGGCAAACGGCGCAATCAGCACTTCCAAATTAGTCGCCGCCGATTCAGGATGCTTATTATTCAGGGTTTTTTTCCCTCCTCCAAATATTAGCGAGTGCCTTCTGCCCTTTCAAAGTCCGTACTGAGGGTCTTTGATGCATTGTGTTGGCTTGAAAGCCCAGCGCCTAAAGAGGAAGTCTCTTTTTTAAAGGCAGGGGGAAAATAAAAGCTTTCATATCAGACGGATTCAATTCTCCTCTCCACAATGCGCACAATGGCATTGGAATCTTGACCTCCCTCATGTCTGAGGGGGCTGAAATCTCAGACGGGCAAGGATAAAAAGTCCATTTCTATCAATACAGCGTAAATTCTCCCTGCTTTCTATTAATGGGGGGAAAGCGTTATCCGGGGGCCCTCCATGGCACAGGAACAGTGAAATTGGCTGCAGGGATGGCTGGCCGATTCAGAGGGTAAGAAGTGACCCTTATCACAGTAGGGTTGCTCTCTCGCTCAAGCTCAAGACAACCAGGAGCTGGAGCCCAGCACTGCAGGGGGTAAAAGCCAACCAATACAGATTCATCCCCTTTTGAAAATACACACGCTCTCTTTTTTGTTAGCAATGTTGCAGACTATCCATTAGGGTGCCCCCGGTATGCATCTGCCACATGGGAGCACTGTCGGTTTTCCACATATCAACAGCGGTCTTGCGGTTATCTTCAATGATACCACAGATGCCTTCCTTTCAGAAGAACATGAAAAGGGCCATGCTGGATCAAAGCAGTGCCCATCAAGTCCAGCAGTCTGTTCACACAGTGGCCAACCAGGCGCCTCTAGGAAGCCCACAAACAAGACAACTGCAGCAGCAGCATCCTGCCTGCGTTCCACAGCACCTAAGATAATAGGCCTGCTCCTGTGATACTGGAGAGAATAGGTATGCATCATGACTAGTATCTATTTTGACTAGTAGCCATGAATAGTCCTCTCCTCCATGAACATGTCCACTCCCCTCTTAAAACCTTCCAAGTTGGCAGTCATCACCACATCTTGGGTCAGGGAGTTCCACAATTTAACTGGAGGTCTACTGGAGGACAAAGTCCTTTTGTGGACATAGCACTCCAATGGGAGTCAGAAGATGAGGGGTAACTCCAAACATGAGTATTCAGGTGTTGGGCACCGTGCCCAAGTCTTGCAAGCTGCCTGAAGACTGTGGCTAATCCAAATGACAACAGAAGATCAGAAGGGTTGTGACTCAGTGGCAGAGCATCTGCTTGGCATGCAGAAGGTCCCAGACTCTATCCCCGGCATCTCCAGTTAGGACCAGGCAGTAGGTGATGTGAAAGCCCTCTGCCTGAGACCCTGGATAGCAGCTGCCACTCAAAGTAGACCTTGAGGTCAGCAGCACAGAGAGGAGGAGCCTCTCAGGGCACAACCAATGGCATTATACCAAAATTCCTGTCCCCCCACCCATCCCAGGAGACCCTGCATTCCGTAGCCCCCTAATGACAAGCCTGCCTGTAGCTCATCTCCCGACGGTGCTGAAATCTGTTTTTCAGCAGGTAATCTATGCTACAGCCCCGTCATACCAGGCTGCCATTAGAGACAGTCAGGCATCTGGTTCAAAACAGGCACCTAGTCATTTAAGCCAACTCTGTCCTTGTTATTGGCCCCTGGCTGAAGCAGCTCGCAAGCAACCGCTTTTGACTCTGTGCGAAAGGAAGACTCCAAACACGGCTCACGAGAGACACCCAAACTAATGAGTTTAATATAACCTCAGCGTTCGGGTTATAGATATGGCTGCAAGTCCTTTCCTTTCCTTTTTTTTTAATGACTTCTTAAACACCCTTATTAAAAAGATGATCGGGACATTTATGGATTTTGTTCTACATTTTGCACTAAGGCCTCGTATGAATTGTCAAATGTTGCAAAATTGGGTTTGCCGGAGGCCGGCTGACAGGTCATCATTTTGCATCCTCCGAAGTCTGTGCTCTGATAAGAAAACTCCACCAGTTCAATGTTTTATCAGCTTCCCGGATGGAAGGAGAAATTATTTCAGCCTCAATAACGATTCCCTCCACTTGCGATAGATTAGAGTTTTCCTCTGAATGTGGCGTCATGCCAAGCAAGGTGCTTAGGTATATGTAGGTGGAAATCCAAAGGGGTAAACTTTCTTCTTGGCCTACCGTCGGAACATTGAAAAAGGGACGATGAAGTCTCTTTTGCGTGAAGAAGACAAAGAACAAAATTAAAGCCAGGAAAAAATAGAAATCAGGAGATTTGTAAAATCAGGGCACAGCAAATAGATAGAAGAAGCCTGACCGGTAGAGAGCCAGCATGGAGTAGTGGTTAAAAGTGGTGGTTTGGAGCGGTTGGAGTCTGATCTGGAGAACTGAGTTTGATTCCCCACTCCTCCACATGAGCGGCGTAGGCTAATCTGGTGAACTGGGTTTGTTTCCCCACTCCTACACTCAAAGGCAGCTGGGTGACCTTGGGCAAGTCACACTCTCTCAGCCTCACCTACCTCACAGGTGTCTGTTGTGGGGAGGGGAAGGGAAAGTGATTGTAAGCCAGTTTGAGTTTCCCTTAAGTGGTAGAGAAAGTCGGCATATAAAAAACAACTCTTCTTCTTCTTTCCCCACTCCTACACATGAAGCCAGCTGGGTGACCTTGGGCTAGCCACAGTCTCTTAGAGCTCTCTCAGCTCCACCTACCTCACACGGTGTCAGTTGTGGGGAGAGGAAGGGAAGGTGATTGTAAGCTGGTTTGACTCTTCCTTAGGTGGTAGAAAAAGTCAGCATATAGAAACCAACTCTTCTTGGCAATTGGACTCTATGGCATTGAGGTCCTTCCCCTCCCCAAATCCGCTCTCCTCAGGCTTCACCCTAAAATCTCTAGGTATTTCCCAACCCAGAGCTGGCAACCCTACACATGGAGAGCAACTCCCTTACCTCTCTGTCTACTGCCTAGCTAACCTTAATCCACAACTCCTTCTTTCTCTGCCGTGTACAACCAGATAAAGCGTGACTAAACTCCTTCACCCTCTGATCGCTGCGGCGATAACATTTTCCAAAACGGAGCCCAGCTAGCCTAAAGCCTTAACTCAGGGTGTCTCTACCCTGTGCAATAAGGTAAGGGAGTGGGCCAAAACTGTGTTGCAACAGTATAAGGGAAGCAAGCTGGCCTCGCCCATTCCCGTTCTACGAGGCCACGAGAAGCTACCTCATAGGGTTGTTGTGAGCAGAAAATTGAGGAGACTGCTGTAAACCACTTTGGGACCCCACTGGGGGAAAACGTAGAGTATAAATGAAGTAAACATGGGGTCCTCGTGAAAAGTCAATAATCACACAATGGACAGCTAGAATCCCAAACAAGAAGGTAGTTGAGCACTGCTCCCCTACGCTGTGGGTAATTTAGCAAAGTGACATGCTGCTTTTTCATGCTTGAGGCAGCTTGCAAGATTATCATAATTTTCATGAACACTTTAGAAAACTCTCTGCTCTTTACTCTGCTCTGGTTAGACCTTACCTAGAGTACTGTGTTCAGTTTTGGGCACGGCAATTTAAGAAGGATGTAGACAAGCTGGAACGTGTCCAGAGGAGGGCAACAAAGATGGTGAGGGGTCTGGAGACCAAGTCCTATGAGGAAAGGTTGAAGGAGCTGGGTATGTTTAGCCTGAAGAGGAAAAGACTGAGAGGGGATATGATAACCATCTTCAAGTACTTGAAGGGCTGTCATATAGGATGCTGAGTTGTTTTCTGTTGCCCCAGAAGGTCGGACCAGAACCAACGGGTTGAAATTGAATCAAAAGAGTTTCCGTCTAGACATTAAGAAGAAATTTCTAACAGTTAGAGCAGTTTCCTCAGTGGAACAGGCTTCCTCGGGAGGTGGTAAGCTCTCCTTCCCATGAGGTTTTTAAACAGAGGCTAGATGGCCATCTGTCAGCAATGCTGATTCTATGACCTTAGGCAGATGATGAGAGGGAGGGAATCTTGGCCATCTTCTAGGCATGGGGTAAGGGTCACTGGGGGTGTGGAGGGGAGGTAGTTGTGAAATTCCTGCATTGTGCAGTGGGTTGGACTAGATGACCCTGGTGGTCCCTTCCAACTCTTGTCTTACTGTCTTTCTATTTATTTCCTCTCTCCTCCTCCAAGGAGTCTGGGGAGATGTACACTATTTTTCTCCCCTCCAATATTATCCTCACAGTAACATGCTGGACTTACACCGAGTGTCTGTTACTGGCCCAAAGAGAGCTTCGTGGATCTCCCCAGTCCTATCTTTTATCCCACCCACTGGACATTGATTGTTGACATGTGCCTGAAAGCACAAGCACAAACTGGATCTCATTGTTTGCACATCTGAAGAAAATTTATTTTACAATCAAAAGATGCAAGTACAAACTATAGCCAGCAATCACTGGGAAGTGGGAACTCCAAGACAATGGAGCGACCGAATTTATTGCCTAGTTTGCCTTAATCCCCCACACCCAAATATTCAGACTCCTCTACGGTCCCCACGCACTGGCCACTGTGAAATGTTCTATTTCTCCATCCCCCATTATGGCTTTGTCATTAAGCGGGGCTCTAATGATAGTTTCCTTGAGGACAAATCATGGAAAGGAAATCGAACGAGTAATCTCTCGCGTGTCTGATATATATCCATCCCCTCCCAAAGCGCTCACACCCCTTTTGGGAAGCGGGAGCATTAAGCACTAACAAGGAAATATGAATGCGGTAAACAGTTCCTAGAGGCAACCTCTAATGGCGAGCCATGCCGCAGATGTCCTTTAATTCAGATTGCAAGCGCAGTCGCGGACCAAGGTCAGAGCCTCGCACTTTGCTCCCCGTCCTCCCCCTCCCCAAACCCGCTAATGATCCCATCCACCTCGGAGTACCTTGACAGAGTCTGACCTCTTGCCCCTCCATCTGTATTCTCCCCCCCCTCCCCGCCACGCGCATTGCCAAGCCGAGATCGTTAGGCTGATGCGCGGCTGCCATGCTGTCACCTAATGGCTTCGTCTCCAGCGACAAACCCGCTGAACAGTGGCGAGCCACCAACAATAACAAACCAGAATAGCATAATGTGGCCCATTCAAAGCGAGACCGCAACGAGGAGTCTTAGAGAGGTGCAAGTCGTGTGCCCGAGAAGGGCCGGATTCCCTACCGTCTCCAATCAAAGTGTACACTTTACAGCAGCCCCTCATAATTGCAGGTAGCTCTGACCACAGTTAATGATAAATTTTACCTCTTTGGGATTCCCACTTCCTGCTACCTTAAGATAGACAAATTTTGTTTAAAGAAGTAAGTCTCTGTCCTCTTTAATAATTAAATGGTGGAACTCCCTGCCCCTGGATGTGGTGATGGCTGCCAACTTGGAAGGCTTTAGGAGGGGAGTGGACATGTTCATGGAGGAGAGGGCTATCCATGGCTACTAGTCAAAATGGCTACTAGTCATGATGCATACCTATTCTCTCCAGGATCAGAGGAGCATGCCGAATATATTAGGGGCTGTGGAACCCAGGCAGGATAATGCTGCTGCAGTTGTCCTGTTTGTGGGCTTCCTAGAGGCACCTGGTTGGTTCTTAAGATGCTCCAACTGTTATTTCCAAAATCGACTGATCTTTCTTCTGGAGAGCCCTGCACTTGTTTGTATGGTAAAATGACAGGACAAATAGACAGGTTTCCTGCCTCTTCATCCTGACCCCCCCCCCCCGCCCCCGGTTTCTCCTTTTGAAAGAAATCTATTCATTCCAACAAACAGCAGATAAACCTTTTTGTGGTCCCTTTCGCTTGGGCGAGATCGCTGTCTCTCTCCTCTTTTTGCATGCTGGTAATGAATTTTCACAGAAGCAGCCTTAATCCAGTCAAGGGAGTGCTTTATCAGTAGCCATACTTTGTTTTGTTTTGTTTTTAATTTCCAGCGGTAAATGGGAATTGCTTTTCCACTATCTGCTCCTTAAAGTACCTCTACTGTGCTTTTTTTTTTCTTCGACACCTGTCCTATCACACTCAGATTCAGGTTGGGCCACTATCTGATAACCACAATATTGTCACTCCTTCTAGCTCCCTTTTTCATTTGGCCGTGCCTTTGGCAGGAAACCTATTAGTACTTTTACTTTAAGGCTGGAGAATATTGTGCTTCCAGGCAGCTGTCCAAATGCAGCTCCACAGTACCTTCCCACAGCGGAGGCTGCCCAGCGTATCTCTGTATGAGTTGCTGGTATAGCAAGGCTGCTCTCTCAACAGCCCCCCAGCTGGGGTGGTTAAGGCCTGGACTACGTACGCCGCAGAATCAGGTGGCAGAATTCTGAAGTGGTAGAAAAGGTCATCCAATTTTAGACTGCAGGTGGGGGATACACACGTTTGTTGATTCCCCACGTGACAACTCCCTGCAAATTGGGGGGGGGGGAGTATATCAGGGAGAATAGTGGTATTCTCTCGTTTTGCATTCTGTGCTTGTACAAGAAGGATCCTGTTGTATCTGACCAGTGGCCCATTTAGTGAAGCATCTTGACAAGTTCTTATTAAAGTAGGAAAACTCTGACGAATGCAAACTCCTACCTGACGAATGCAAACTCCTACCTGCAGTCTGAACTGTATTCTGTTTCTTCTACATACATATGTGGCCCATGTCTAATTCTAATTCAGGCATTATTTCAGCACCGGAACCCAAATATGTTTCCCAAGAGGAGGCTACCCAGTGCATCTCTGCATGAGTTAGTGCTCTGGCCTGGGAATTTTAGTTCCCTGGCTAGTTCTTAGTCTTGCGTCGCAAATGTCTTTGCGGAGTATGTAGAAATGAAGCATGCCCAGAAAAAAAAAGCATGTCTGTGCTATCAGACGTTTGAGCAACACCTCGTTAGATATTAGAACAGTTAAGGAATTTGGCCTTATATAAATTCAAAGAGGAAACAGAAAAGCCCAGTTTTGGCCAAAAATTCTGTAGGAATAACGAGGAATGGTCTTGCAAAAACCAACAAAATTCCTCACACAGTTGGGTTTTTGTTTAGTTTTTTTGCGATGGAAGAAGAAGAAGGAGAAGAAGAGGAGGAGGAGGAGGAGGAGGAGCCAACTTTCTCTACCACTTCAGGGAGATTCAAACCGGCATACAATCACCTTCCCTTCCCCTCCCCACAACAGACACCTGTGAGATAGGTAAGGCTGAGAGAGCTCTAAGAGAGCTGTGACTAGCCCAAGGTCACCCAGCTGGTTTCCTGTGGAGGAGTGGGGAAACAAATCCAGTTCACCAGATTAGCCTCCACCGGTCATGTGGAGGAGTGGGGAATCAAACCCGGCTCTCCAGATCAGAGTCCACCACTCCAAACCGCCGCTCTTAACCACTACACCACACTGGCTCTTAGTAGATACACAGAGAGCCAGCGTTGTATAGTGGTTGAAGTGTTGGACTAGGATCTGGGAATCTCAGGTTCGAATCCCCCCTCTGCCATGGGAACTTGCTGGGTGACCTTCGCCAGTCACACACTCATACCCTCGACCCTGGCAAGTATTTGGATGGGAGACCTCCAAGGGTTGTGATGCAGAGGCAGGCAATGGAAAACCACCTCTGAACATCTCTTGCCTTGAAAACTGTACAGGTCACCATAAGTCAGCTGCGACTTGAAAGCAAAAAAAAAAAAGTAAATACAAGTGAATAAATTACACTTCTTTAGATTGTCTACTCTAGTTGGCACAGGCTTTCCAAACCCTGAAATCTGAACTCCAGATTGGGCAGGCTCAGATCTTCTGCGGCTGAACTGGGGCTGTAGTATTTCCCCAATACAAACCACCCTATCCAAACTTTTATTAGAAGAAGAGTTGGTTTTTATATGACGACTTTCTTGACCACTTATGACAGAATCAAACTGGCTTACAATCACCTATCCCTTCCCGCAACAGACACCCTCTGAGGTCGGTGGGGCTGTGAGAACTATAAGAGCTGTGACTAGCCCAAGGTCACCGAGCTGGTTTCATGATGTGTAGGAGTGGGGAAACCAACCCGGTTCATCACATTGGCCTCCGCCGCTCATGTGGAGCACTGGGGAATCAAACCCAGTTCTCCAGATCAGAGTCCACTGCTCCAAATCACCACTCTTAACCACTACGCCACACTGGCTCTGGGAAGCTTGAGGAAGGAAGGCGAGCCTAGGTATTTTACTCGTCTTCTTCTCTCTCCAAAATGAACTGCAATTTGGGGAGAGGGAAAATATTTATCGGAGGAAACGTGCCGGTGAAAAATTAATCCCCTTGCTCCACGCAGCTGGCTGAAATTCCTCACCCTGTCCCGAACGGCTTTCTAACATTAAAAAAAAGAGTTCAGAATCTGATCACATCTCATAGATAACTTGCAGTCTGACCCACTGCAGCCATGGAAACTGAGATCTTTTTAACTGGAGGTAACTGAGGATTGAACTGAGGACCTTCTACAAGCAACGCACATACTCTGCCACACTGCTGAAGCTGCTTCACATAAAGTTCTGGCCAGTAGCAGTCATCTCTGTTTTTTATTATTTGTCCAAGTGTCCTTTTATTTTTATTTTTTCAATTTTGAAACCATCCAGAAGCTGTTTTTTTCCCTCCTGCCACCAGAAGTTTTGCTGTTTTCTTTCCATTTCTGTTCTCTGTACACTTTTCAGAATTACTATCAGCACCCCAGATTGAGAAATTCAGTGTACTTCCAATACTGTTCTGCAGTGAACAATAACAAATCAGAGGCAGCTTTTCTTACCAGGGTGGGCAAATTTTTCAACCTAAGAGCCACATCTGGGTCTCCACCCCTGATTTAGGGCCCTGCAATGGATGCCAGCAAGGATTACCACTTACCTGCATGTGGTAGCTTGTGTACCCTTTTGTAAATTTATAAACAGGCATATTCTTGCTTTTCATACCGAGTTCCCCTTGGGAAATGACAGCAAGAATATGCCTATTTATAACTTTACAAAAAGGTGCACAAGCTACCACATGCAGGTAAGCAACACCAGATTCACAGCGACATCCGCTCCCAAAGCTACGTCAACACCCCTAAAATACAAAGATTGCTACTCTTCGGACACCTTTTTGGCAAACTCCGCCAGCCGGCTCCAAACTCAAGACGGTGTTCTTCGCAGCGCATTTTTTGCCCCCGCTCCCCACTGCCGGACCAGGCAAACTGGTTTCACGGCCTGTTTCCACCCTGGAGCTGAACCTCCAAAGGGCTGGGGTGGTGATCTCCAGCAATGATTGCCCATTAATTAGCATCCTTAGCTAGTGACCAAGCCTCGCCAAGGATAAAGGGAGGCTCTGGGTAATAGGACAATGTGCTTCACAGCAGCACGTACCTGCCTCCTTCCTACCCTTCAGGTGCCTTAGGGTGAAACAGAAAGATAGAAACATAAAGCTGGAAGGGACCTCAAGGGTCATCTAGTCCAACCCCTTGCACAATGCAGGAAATTCACAACTACCCTCCCCTCCCCCACTCCCCCAGTGACCCCCTGTTGTGTGCCCAGAGAAGGAAGACAGACATATCTGCAGAATACTAGCAGCATCTTGGAAACATCCTTCCAAAATTCACTCCACTGTACTCCAAAATCTTTCGTGCTTTAAAAAAAAAATCTTATGCAGTTTTTAAAAGTGTTTCTATTTGACGAGGGACAGTCAATTGCAAAGTGATTTCACAGCCCTCCTGTGTAAGGTTGCCTGGGGAGGGCGGGGTTTGAGGAGGGGAGGGACTTCAATTCCACAGAGTCCAATTGCCAAAGCAGCCATAACTGATCTCTATTGGCTGGAGATCAGTTGTAATAGCAGGAGATCTCCAGCTACTACCTGGAGGTTGGCAACCCTACTCCTGTGATGCTCTGAGAATTGCTCCAATCTCAATGGTAAAAACCAGAGATATGAGGGAAATTCGTAGAGCAGTGGGGGGGGTGACATCATAGTATTTGGGGTGTCAGTTTCCCCCCACTCTTTCTCCCAAATTGCTTGAGCAGAAGGTAAACTGAGGGCAAGAGAGGAGGAGTCTGATTGCCAGGGACAAGCAAATGGTTATGTTGTGAGCATGCAGAACCAGAAGGAAGCGGTGCTGATTATGCCATTTGGAAACATCCATTTTGTAAAATCCCACTGTGCATGCCACAGCTGCACAGTGAAACTAGGCATACAGCCCAGAACAGAACCAGAGCTCCCCCGCCCCATTAATTTAACAGCCTGCAGCTCCAGGCCACCTCTTGATTGTGTGTGCTTTCCCCTCCCAGCCAGTGGGGTGTAGTGGTTAAGAGCAGTGGTCTGGAGCGGTGGACTCTAATCAGGAGAATTGGGTTCGATTCCCCACTCCTCCACATGAAGCCAGCTGGGTGACCTTGGGCTAGTCACAGCTCTCTTAGAGGCCTCTCAGCCCCACCTATTCACCTCACAGGGTGTCTGTTGTGGGGAGGGGAAAGGAAGGTGATTGTAAGCCACTTTGATTCTTCCTTAAGTAGTAGAGAAAGTCGGCATATAAAAAACCAACTCTTAAGAGCCATCAAGTTGCTCATGATGACCCTATGAATCAATGTCCTCCAAAACATCCTATCTTTAACAGCCTTGCTCAGGCCTTGCAAATTGAGGGCCTTTATTGAGTCACTTCATCTCATGTTGGGTCTTCCTCTTTTCCTGCTGCCTTCAACTTTCGCTAGTGTTATTACTTTTTTCAGTGACTCTTTACTTCTCATAATGTGACCAAAGAACGATAGCCTCAGTTTAGTCATTTTAGCTTCTAGGGGCAGTTCAGGTTTGATTGGATCTAGCATTAGTTAAGACTATAAGCAGTTCCTCTGAAAAGACTAATTTTGTTGTTGTCCCCCCACCCACCCCCGCTGCCAAGTAAACTTCCTAGACTCAAAACCCTTACAGCCTTAATCAATTCCCAGGTTGAGTTTTTCTCTTTGTTTCAGGTATCCATACCTTCTCTATCAAATCAGACAAATTATACCTAATAAGGGTACGCACACCAATTAATACATAGCATGAAATTGACAAAATTACAGTTCCTTAATTTTCAAGTATTTTCACTTTGGCTGCTACTATTCTATTCCCTGACTCTCAAAGAGAAAATTTAATGAAACGTTTTTGGAAGAGGGTTTGTCAGTTGGTGGCATATTCATTGCGACCCCAAGGGTTTTCGTTTTTTTAAATTAAGACTTACTTTGTTGTTGTTTGAACTCCCTCATTGGATTTGTAAAATAAATGTGTGTTTTTTAAAAATTGGCTATGTAAGTTGGTGCAAGTTCCATTCTGTAAGAAAAGTGAAGTATCAGTGCAAAAAATGAACTGTGTTACTGTGGAAAGGGGAGAGTTTGCTCAAAGCTTCAGACTTAAAAAAAAACATTTTAAAGCACTTACACAATAAAGTACTAAGAAAAAAAGAGGGCAAAATTGCATGGTGAGTCACCATAACATTCAAAGTTGGCTCATCCACCTGGCGGCCATCAAAACTGCACAATCGCTTTCCATTGTACAAAGAAGAAGAAGAAGAAGAAGAAGAAGAAGAAGAAGAAGAAGAAGAAGAAGAAGAAGAGTTGGTTTTTATATGCCGACTTTCTCTACTACTTAAAGAAGAACCAAACCAGCTTACAATCACCTTCCCCTCCCCACAACAGACACCCTGTGAGGTAGGTGGGGCTGAGAGAGCGTGACTAGCTCAAGGTCACCCAGCTGGCTTCATGTGGAGGAGTGGGGAATCAAACCTGGTTCTCCAGATCAGACTCCACCGCTCCAACAGCAGCAACACCAGTGATTGCAAGTGATGAGAGAAAAGAGTTCCAACACCCAGAAGTGCAGTGTGTTTTCACAAGACCGAATAACCTGGAAGACACCTGTTTTCCCCTCAACTGAAGTGTCATCGCTTCTCTGGAAAGAAAGATCAGTTCACTCCATGAGAGGTATGGTGAACTTTCTCTCTCTTTCAATCTCTCTCTCTGGATACAACCCAACACAAGCATGGACACATGAAGCTGCCTTGTGCTGGGTCAAATCGCTGATCTATCAAGGTCAGCACTGACTTGGAAAGCCAACAAACTGGACACAGAAGCTTTCCCCTCCCAGCACTGGGATTCAGAGGTTGGCTGCCTCTGAATATGGAGTTTCCCTTTAGTCACTATGGCTACCAGAAATTGAGGGATCTGTCCTCCATGAATCTTCCTAACCCCCTTTTAAAGTTCTCTATACTCATGGCCATCACTATCTCCACTGGCAGTGAACTCCACAATTTAATTGTGCGTGTGTGTGTTAAGTGCTGTCAAGTCGCTTCCAACTCATGGCAACCCTAAGAATCAGTGTCCTTCAAAACGTCCTATCCTTAACAGCCTTGCTCAGATCTAGCAAATTGAGGGCCTTTATAGAGTCAGTCCATCTCTTGTTGGGTCTTCCTCTTTTCCTGCTGCCTTTTTTTGGAAGCCCACAGTATCCATACCACTCTCCTCCAACACCACAGTCATTTATGCTTGGTAATTAGCAGCGTGTTCCAGGCTGAAGTGCCCCGCATATTTTTTTTGAGTTTTTCACACTGAACCGTCATTCAGGAAGTTACTGTGAAGCCGGCGCATACCTGTTTCGCATTTCTTCAGAGCCCCTTTTGTGTTTGCCCCGCCCCGCCTCGAAGAATCCCCTCAAGGAAGCATGCAAAACCACAGCCACGCATTAGCTATGCAAACAATGGTTGCTAATGGAAGGAAGGAGCAGGCAAGTGGGGGAGTGGAATTTCTCCTTTTGCATCGGGACCGTGAATAGGCATTTTAAAGGTCACATTTTAAAAAAGAGCTTTGAGCAAGCATCAAAATTGACCCTGCATAAAGAGCCCACATTTCAAAGGAATCTACTTTCTTCCTATCAGCTTTCTTCATTGTCCAGCTTTCACACCCATACCTACTAATAGAGAATACTATAATTTAATTAGCCATATATACATAATACACACACATATATAATTTAATTAGCCATAATAATTTAATTAGCCATTGCATAAAGAAGCATTTCCTTTTTCTAATGTCCTGAATCTATTACCCATCAACATCATTGGAGGCCCCTGAGTTCTAGTATTATGGGAAAGGGAGGGGGGGAACTCTCTATAGTCTCTCTACTCAATGAATAATGTTATAAGCCTTTTTTTGTTGTTTTTTACAAAATATTTCCTCCACCGCATCCCTACCAGAAAAACACTCTTCTCCTCCTGTTGGATGTTTAGTGACAGCAGAAAAGAGGGGAAAGAACACCCAGGCCTCGTTCGCCGGTTTGTTTGTTTGTTTGTTTGATTCAATAATCTCCAGAGCTGGGGTCCCCGTGGGTGCTACGGCACCTGCTGACACCTTTCTGTTGGACATGAAGGACTTTATGCTGTCTCTTAACCTCAGACTCCAGAAGGGGACAAGACTAGTGAGTCAGAGAGATAGAGGGGACAAGACACAGGGACATCCTTTCTCTACTTTTCTGAACTATCCCTTTGATGTGTAGATTGCTACTCTTAGGCCAGTTATGCTTGGTAATTAGCAGGGCAGCTTTTTCTGAGTTTTGCATGCTGAACCTTCATTCAGGAAGTGACTACGAAGCATTTCTTAAGAGCCCCTTTAACTCGACCTTTTGTTTTTGCTCCACCCCCGCCCTGAAGAATCCCCTCAAAGCAGCATGCAAAATTCACAGCCTCACGTTGGCTATGCAAACGGAGGTTGCTAATGGAAGGAACAAAGGAGAAGGCGAGTGGGGGTGGTGGAATTTCTTCTTTTGCTTCGGGACAGTGAATAGTCATTTTAAAGGTTGCATTTTTAAAAAGAGCTTTGAGGGAGCATCAAAATTGACCCTGCATAAATGGCCTTAGGGAAACTTCCTTCCTTCCTGCTTCTTCCTCACCTCCTCACACACACAGGCACCTCCTCTCCATCTTGCCACCATGAGGGAAGGACGCACGTCCTGGATCTCCCTCCATCCTAGTTAGTTAGAATAGATAGGGAACTACATTTTACTCTATCCTATCCAGAAATGGATTTCCTACAATAAATGAGGTATATTAGTTAAATACACAAAAAGGCTCCTAGCAATTTTGTTCCTGGCACACACAGACGTTTGGATGGGCTTCTCTGCGCACAATAGTCTTTGTGCACTCTGCTAACTTAACAAGGATTTGGGCATAACGAAGCCCTCATAATCCAACATTTTCCTGGTGCCCAAGTGTTTTCAGAAGGTGGATGGGGTCAGGTGGGGTTTCTGATTGACTACTGGTGATCTGAATGGCCGTGCAAGCTAAAATAATGTTGCTTTGGCAGCGCTGCCCCTACAGAATTGCTTTTATTCCCTTACTCCTCTTTCCCAGTGTATGCTGTAAATTACCCCTCATCTCCCCTGGACTTGGACTTCTTTTGGGTGTTATGTGTGGCTCCACCTCTTTTGGCAGCAATTTTGTGGTTGCGCCCATCCACCCTGTGCCAGAGTTTGAGCCCACAGGCTCAAAAAGGTTGGGAACCCCTGCTCCAGAGACTTGGGCCTTTCATGCATGGCTGTTTCCCTCGCAGTCACCCCTCCGACGACTTCAGGTCTTTGTTTTGATTATGCATGCCATTTCCGACAGTCAGAGGTCACCTCGCTCTCCCCCTGCGTTTCCCCCGCGTTTTCAAATTCGAGATAAAACAGGTCTCTGAAAACGCAGGGGAAATGCAGGGAAACGCGGGGGGAGAGCGAGGCGACCTCTGACGATCAGAAAGGGCATGCATAATCAACGGAATGGAGTAAGTGCCTGTTGATTTGCAGACTAAACCTGCACCCTGTCCCTGGTAAAAAAAAAACCCACACACACACACACCGAAAATCCAGCCTGTCCCTATCTATGAGAGCCAGCATGGTGTAGTGGTTAAAGCAGCGGACTCTAACCTGGAGGACCAGGTTCGATTCCTTACTCTTCCACCTGAAGCCAGCTGCATGACCTTGGGCTAGTCACATCTGTCTTAGAGCTCTCTCAGCCCCACCTACCTCACAAGGTGTCTGTTTTGGGGGAGGGGGAGGAAAGGTGACTGTAAACTGTTTTGAGACTCCTTAAAGATAGAAATAAGGGGGGTATAAAACCAGCTCTTCTTCTTCTGTCTGCAGGTTCTGTTTCAATGTCATACCTGAGGCGTACTCATAGGGTTGCCTGGTCCCTCTTCGCCACAGGCGGGAGGAATTTGGGGCAGAGCCTGAGGAGGACGGGGTTTGGGGAGGGGAGAGACTCCAATGCCATAGAGTCCAATTGCCAAAGTGGCCATTTTCTCCAGGTGAACTGATCTCTATCGGCTGGAGATCAGTTGTAATAGCAGGAGATCTCCAGCTGGTACCTGGAGGTTGGCAACTGTACCTACTCGAGCAGTTACAAGCTGGCAACCAACAGCCACTCTTCGAGCAAGACAGTCAAGGCCAGCCGAACTGGGTTCAGCACGCACTCTCCTGGAGAGAACCCATTCCTCCCAGCAAGCATCTTTCTTTAGCTGTTTGGGAAGACGTTTGCAGCGGAGAGTTCAGTCTCCCTACGGGCCAACTCACCCTCCACCCAGTTTGGCACTCAGATTGCAGGGAAGGGCACCCGAGCCGCCACCCCGCTCCAGGAACGAGGGCCTCGCCCTCGCCCCAAGCCCTTGCCCACGAAAAGACAACTTCCTGAACGAGCCCCAGAAGAGGGCCCCCACCCTCCATGACTGACAGATTTGCATGAGCCGTCTCCAGGGTGGGGCAGGTGCTTTTCCTCTCTGGCAAGCATCTCTTTTCCAACCCCTCTCCTCTCTCGGCCGGGGTCAGCGGAGTCACGTGCGACTGAACCGACTAGCCTGTTTTTGACAGATGGAGCTCGGTGCCAGGCCAAACGGTTTAGGGAGGATATGGGAAAGGATTTTCAAAGGGGAGATGCAATGATGAAAAGAGAGTGTGTGTGGGGGGGTTGTGAACATAAGAAAGGCCATGCTGGGTCAGACCAAGGCCCATCAAGTCCAGCAGTCTGTTCACACAGAGGCCAACCAGGTGCCTCTAGGAAGCCCTCAAACAAGACTTTGATTGCAGCACCACCATCCTGCCTGTGATCCACAGCACCTAATATAATAGGCATGTTCCTCTGAGACTGGAGAATAGGTATGCATCATAACAAGCATCCATTTTTACTAGTAGCCATGAATAGCCCCCTCCCCCATGAACATGCCCACTCCCCTCTTAAAGCCTTCCAAGTTGGCAGCCATCACCGAATCCTGGGGCAGGGAGTTCCACAATTTAATTATGTGTTGTGTGAAGAAATATTTCCTTTTGGATCTGTCACCCTCCAGCATCAGCAGACGACCCTGCATTCTAGTATGATGAGAGAGGGAGAAAAGCTTCTCCCTGTCCATCTCTCCATACCATGCATAATTTTATAGACCTCTATCATGTCTCCCCTCAGCCGCCTTCTTTCCAAGCTAAACAGCCCTAAGCGATTTAACCGCTCCTCACAGGGCAGTTGCTCTAGTCCCCTGATCATTTTGGTTGCTCTTTTCTGTACCTTCTCAAGCTCTGCAATCTCCTTTTTTAGGTGTCGTGAACAGAACTGTCCACAGTATTCCAAGTGAGGGGAGGGGTCGTGGCTCAGTGGTAGAGCCTCAATGGCATGCAAGAGGTTTCAGGTTCAATCCCTGGCATTTCCAGTTAAAGGGACGAGGCAAGTAGGTGATGGGGAAGACCTCTGCTTGAGACCCTGGAGAGCCACTGCCAGTCAATACTGGCTTCGATGGACCGAGGGTCTGATTCAGTGTAAGGCAGCTTCATGTGTTCATGTGTTCAAGTGTGGTCTCACCATAGATTTGTATGATTTGTATGATTGTGGTCTAAAAGCAAAGGCTGGAGGGACTAATGCTAAGGAAGGGATTTCTGTCAGGGGGTTGGGGGTTTCTTGCCTCCTGTTGTGCTGTGGCCAAAAATGATCTGCCAAATGGTTTTCCTGGGGTACAGGGGAGCCACAGGAACCAGCAAAAACGCCCCCTCCCCGGACACTTCTGTTAGCAGAAACTTGCCCCTGGATCCAACCCACTGTACTGCCACGAAGAAAACAGATGCAAATCCGAGAATGGACTAGATAGTAAACATTGGCTAAGTGTTGATATCTGCCTGGAGTATGAGGGAGAAGGAGTAGGGTTGCTAGGTCCCTCATCGCTACCGGTGGGAGGTTTGGGGGGCGGAGCCTGAGGAGGGCGGGGTTTGGGGAGGGGAGGGACTTCAATGCCATAGAGTCCAATTGCCAAAGCGGCCGTTTTCTCCAGGTGGAGATCAGTTGTAATAGCTGGAGATCTCCAGCTAGTACCTGGAGGCTGGAAGGAATCCAGACAGCACTCACACAATATATTAAAGTGCTAATTTATAAAAAGTAAAAGTAGGTGCAAAAGTGAACAATACATACAACAGGATAACAATAAGATACACATATGAATATATAAATAACAGTCCAGAAGAACAGATTCAATATATAAACATCCTGAAAATCAGGTAAGTGAGTGTCTATTCCGGAATATCCTGTGTAACAGGTAAGTCAGTCTTAATAATCAAATATAGACTTCTCTATATTCTTCAGGGGCGGAGGGTCCCACCTCTGAATTGCTCTTTTCCCGCAAACCCAGTGACGTGCCGCGAATCCGTTTTGACGCCGCCTTTGCCACGACGGGGCTCTGCTCCGGACTCTCCGCCCGACAAATATACATATAGCTGATGAAGCCATGAGCGAAACGTGATTTGGATCTAGACAACACGTCCTGACATCTTCCCTCCGTGGCTCTCGCCTGGGACATCGCTTTCCAGCAGTCTACAAACATAGAGAAGTCTATATTTGATTATTAAGACTGACTTACCTGTTACACAGGATATTCAGGAATAGACACTCACTTACCTGATTTTCAGGATGTTTATATATTGAATCTGTTCTTCTGGACTGTTATTTATATATTCATATGTGTATCTTATTGTTATCTTGTTGTATGTATTGTTCACTTTTGCACCTACTTTCACTTTTTATAAATTAGCACTTTAATATATTGTGTGAGTGCTGTCTGGATTCCTTCCATTATCCATACAGCACTGAGCCTTTCTTTCTCCAGGAGTACCTGGAGGCTGGAAACCCTAATAAGGAGGTTTTTGTCAAGTTAGCTGGCTTAAAACGCCAGCGAAGAGCTATCTTTATTGATCTCCAATGTTTTCACAATATGATTTACCCAAAAAAAAATTGAAATCAAAATTAAAATACCTTAAAAGTTTATAAACCAATCTATTCAGCTGAAGTGCAATAAAAAAATTAAAAGAACCCATAGTTATCCAAGCCCTCACCTGGATGGCCCAGGCTAGCCCCATCTCGTCAGATCTCAGATGCTAAGCAGGGTTTCCCAGATCCTAATCTGACACCTTAACTACTACACTACACTGGCTCTCAAAAAATATTACTATGGTGTAAAAATGGTGTATAAGTGGTACATAAATCGCAAAAAATATGTAAAATTTTGTAGCTGACAGCTACTAAAATTAAGCAAAACTAAAATCAATGACAACACCCAAAATGGAAAAGAAACAAAGGCCATTTATGCAGGGCTGTTTCCCCGTGGTCACCCCAGTCGACTACTCTGGTTCTTCATTTTGCTTATGCATGCCTTTCCCGACGGTCAGAGGTCGCCTCGCTCCCCCTGTGCGTTTCCGAACACTTTACCCGCGTTTTCTGGATTCGCACTAAAACAGCATCTGGAAAACATGGGCAAAATGCATGGAAATGCACAGGGGGAGCGGAAGCAACCTATGACGGTCGGGAAAGTCATGCATAATCAAGACGAAGCACCGGAGCAGTCGGCGGGGTGACCGTGAGGGAAACAGCCCTACATAAATAGCCAAAAGCGACAATCTCATCAGCTCCTTGCACGGTACCCACAAATTCACACTTCAACCATTTGGCAAAAAGACAAGAATAAGGAGAGCCCTCCAGAGAAGTATCACAATCGCTCAGCTATCGGAACCGCCATCTTCCTAAGGGCACCTTGGCTACCTTTGTCGAAATTCCTTCCATTTCTTCCCACCCTTTGAAAGATAAGAGTGGGACCTCATTAGATCAACCATTCAGCATTTGTCAACCTGAATGCCCATTCTCTGAAAAGATATATATATTCATGTTCCGAGCTCCACGAACATATATTGGTTCTGCGTGCATCCAAATGTCATGAAAAAGGCCCCGTTGACAATGAGACTCCTCTGGACAATATCTCAAATGGCATTTTTTGAAAGATCTGATGCAATTTTTCAAATGTAGCCACCGCAGACCCCCACAACGTCCCGGCCAATGTTTTCCACTCCTGGCGCTGTGCGGCTAGGCAAGAGCTATTGTTGAGCTTATAATGACTCCTCCACTTGGCGAGACTCACGGCATTCAGCTCATTACCTTACAAAACACTTTGAAACGCACGGAAAAACGAGAGGTCCTCCGTAAGACCAAGCCTTGCTCCATTTGATAGTACAATAAGGTGCATTTTATTGCTCGTCTATTGTCGGCACCTTCCTGCCCTAATTCAGTATGCCGAGGAGAGTCATTAGCCGGAATTAGCTAAGCTACTGTGGCATGTTCTCCTTTGGCAGCAAGCATTTCAAAACCCGACAGTCAATCTCGAGCAGTTTTACCATCGCTTAAAACTCTTTCAGGCACATTTTCAGAAGGAGGAGAGCCGACCGCAGAAATTGAAACTTGTGAATCTCAGTGTGAAGTGCGGCAAGAAGCTGCATTCCTAGGATATGCTTTCTGCCAGTGCAGATTGGCACGCCTGGCTGATTTGCAGCGCGATATGCATAGCTACTTGCTGTACGTACACAAATTAATACCGCCTAATCCGATATCAGCAACAGGAAATCAACCAATCGAAGTTCAATTTAGGATCGACAAGGGTGGTGGGCGAAGTCTGGGGGCAGGAAGTGGCTTGGCAAAAATTCTCTCTGTCTCCCACCATCTTTGTTTCTGCAGGGTGGCCATTTTTACATTAGATACACCCATGTGTTTGTTCCCAAACAGAGACAAGTGGTACATGTGAAGACAGGGAGAACAAGGCTGCCAAACTTCAAGTGTGACCTGGAGATCTCCTGGATTACAACTGATCTCCAGGGTAAAGAGATCAGTTCCCCTCAAGGAAACAGCAGCTTGGTGTAGTGGTTAGGACCGGTGGCCTCTAATCTGGAGAACCGGGGTTGATTCCCCACTCCTCCACATGAGCAGCAGACTCTAATCTGGTGAACCAGGTTGGTTTCCCCACTCCTACACGTGAAGCCAGCTGGGGGACTTTGGGCTAGTCACAGTTCTCTTAGAGCTCTCTCAGCCTCACCTACCTCACAGTGGAGAGGAAGGGAAGGAGACTGTAAGCCATCTTGATTCTCCTTAAAAGGTAGAGAAAGTCGGCATTTAAAAACCAACTCTTCTTCTTTGGAAGGAGAACTCTATTGCCTTATAAACCTGCTGAGGTCCTTCTTTTCCCCAAACCCTGTCCTCTCAACATTTCAAGGAATTTCCCAACACGGCAAGTAAGAGCAGGAGAAAGCTTTCAGATTCCGTAGCTAGGAGCATGGCCAGAGTTTCAGACCATAAGAATAGTCATCCTGGATGAGATCAATGGTCCATCCAATCCAGCATTGTTTTTTCGAGGTTGGTCAAATGCTGCAGGGGAGCTAACGGGTACGACTGGCTATCAACAGCCCCCCCCCCCCATTTGTTGACTGTTCCTAGCATCTGACAATCAGAGAGGTCATCCAGCTATCATGGCTAACAGCCAGCTATGGACCCATTGGCCATAAATCTGCCAAACCTCTTGTAAAAGCCATCTAAGCCAGCAGTTTAGATGCAAGTTCATAACTGGCTCTGTGCTCCGGAGGTCTCACGAGAGGGTGAAGGAGGCCAGTTCTGCCCCCAATGAGGTCACCAGAGGTGCAGCAGCGACAGATTTTGTAATGGTTTTCCTTTCTTTCTTTTCTTTTCTTTCTTAAAAGAAAATTCCTCGTATCAGCCGAGCCCATTCTGAATTCAGCTGCAAAGAGTTCAACCTTCGCTCCTGACACGTTCGTGACAACGTCCCTATTTTCCACCTGTGAAATGCCGGCGAGTCTAATCTGGCTAGCCGGCAGTGAAGACAGAGAACTTTGGTCTGACCCAGGAAAGCAATTCTTACGTTTTTATGGGCAGCATCACTTCTAAATACTCGGAGGCATGGGTTCATCCAACGTGCAGCTAGACATATTTTGTACAGTGTCAAAAAAGTCTTGTGCAGTTGGGCATAATGGATTTTTTTAAAAAAGAAAAAAGAACCTTATTTACAATGGATTGGTCACCACCTAAAATTTCCCAGACCACAAGGGAGGGCTAATTTTGCTGATTCCTTCCTTTTGCTATAGCTCTCCAGCTCCCCCCACCCCCAAAACTATTTCTGGGAGAACAGCATTTCCCCAGGAGAGACATTTCGAGGGGCATTTAGGACAACAACTGGGGGGGGGGCAGGGAAGTCTCATTTCCATGGGTGGAAATCCTTTCATGCGTAGGGTTGCCAACCTCCAGGTACTAGCTGGAGATCTCCTGCTATTACAACTGATCTCCAGCCGATAGAGATCAGTTCCTTTGGAGAAAATGGCTGCTTTGGCAATTGGACTCCATGGCGTTGAAGTCCCTCCCCTCCCCAAACACTGCCCTCCTCAGGCTCCGCCCCCAAAATCTCCCACCGGTGGCGAAGAGGGACCTGGCAACCCTATTCATGCATGGCAATTTTAGGTGGCATCCAAGCCAATGTGTATATTACGGCACTGGCTATTTGACTAGCCAAAGACATTTATTGATTAATATGAACTCTCGTCTCAGAAAACCCAGAAGCCTTCCGACTCTTGCCAGAAGTGGCTCCTTCCACCAGAGGAACATCCTCTTCTGTCAGAAGAAGCCTCCTTAGTAGGGTTGCCAACCTCCAGGTACTAGCTGGAGATCTCCTGCTATTACAACTGATCTCCAGCTGATAGAGGTCAGTTCACCTGGTGAAAATGGCCGCTTGGGCAATTGGATTCTATGGCATTGAAGTCCCTCCCCTCCCCAAACCCCACTAGTACCTGGAGGTTGACAACCTTACTCTTGGAGAATAGGAGACCCTGCGGAATTACATGAGTTAGGGTCTGCAGGAGGAAGGGGGAATCCATGGGAATTGTCAATTCAATTGGGACACAGCCCACTATTTTGTACCATCTTTATTCTGTTTTGCCTTCTTTCATTGTAGTGGGGAATTTTTCTCAGGGGTAGGCGGGACCATGGAGGAAGGCAGGAGCAAAAAATGAATGCCCAGTTTCACTTAACATAGTATCTGGTTTTAATCGTTAATTGCTTTTCCTTCACTGTACAGTAACCACACACTTCCCTCTACCTGCGACTGAGGGATAATTTCTTGGTTGGAGGAAGTATTTTGCGGCAAGTGTAACTTGGGAATCTCCCATTTTAGTAATTAAGGCATTGACTAATTGGTGTCTCCCCCACCCACTCATTTCCAGCATTCCCATCAGAGATTTGAACCTTACCTTACAATCTTATGCCCCAAAACATCTCTGGAGAGAAGCCTTCAGGTACTCTAATTAAATCCACAAAGGGCTCCTAGAATGATCATAAGAAAACCACTTTTCCCTGGATAACTGATGGTGCCTCGTACTTCAGATTTGGGCTTCTCCTATGGATGCTTGCTTGTGATAACAACATGGAAACTAGAAACTAGAGACGGGAGGCAATAATTGGCACCAGCATGGTGTAGTGGTTAAGAGCGCTGGACTCTAATCTGGAGAACCGGGTTGGATTCCCCACTCCTCCACATGAATGGCGGACCTTAATCCGGTTTCCCTACTCATACACATGGAGCCAGCAGGGTGACCTTGGGCTAGTCACAGTTCTCTCAGAACACTCCCAGCCCCACCTGCCTCACAAGGTGTCTGTTGTGGGGAGAGGAAGGAAAGGGGATTGGACACCAGTTTGGTTCTCCTTAAAAGGTAGAGAAAGTCGGCATATAAAAACCAAATCTTCTTGTTCTTCTACTAAAAACTCAACTAAATTTGACATTTAGCAGTCAGTACATTTACAAATTACCTTTTATTTTTTTTGGCAAATAGCCCATGCCCTGACCTGGATGGGCCAAGTTAGCCTAAGAGCCAGCATGGTTTAGTGGTTAGGAGCAGTGGTTTACAGCGATGGACTCTGATCTGGAGAACTGGGTTTGTTTCCCCACTCCTCCACATGAGCGGCGGAGGCTAATCTGGTGAACTGGATTCGTTTCCCCACTCCGACACACGAAGCCAGCTGGGTGACCTTGGGCTAGTCACACTTTCTCAGCCTCACCTACCTCACAGGGTGTCTGTTGTGGGGAGGGGAAGAGAAGGTAATTGTAAGACGGTTTGATTCTTCCTTAAGTGGTAGAGAAAGGTGGCATATAAAAACCAACACTTCTTCTTCTTCTTGTCAGATCTCATAAACTTAGCAGTGTTGGCCCTGGTTAGTACTTAGAAGGGAAACCACCAAGGAAGTCCAGGATTGTTCTGCAGAGACAGGCAAACAGCAGTTTGAAGAAGCAATACCACATTTGAAGTATTTTTAAGAAAACATCATATAAAAAGGCACTCTGCTCAGATCCTGGCATTACCTAAAATAAACTCAACTTTATAGGTTCTAATTTTGGCCTAATCTCCCCTTGCTATGCTTGTATGATTTCTAATTATTATGTCCTCCAGCCCTGCCTTGATGGATGGTGGTACCTCATCCAATACACACCGACTCGCAAAACGGCTTCAAATGACTGATTATTTCCTGTTGTTAATTTCCAATATAAAGAAATCAGCAGATAGCATCCCAATGTCGTTTCCTTGGTTTTTAAATCACTACAGTGTTTTTCATTTAATGGCTCACATTTGTATAGAAATCCCCAATCTAGATGCAAAAAAAAAAAGGGGGGGGAGATATATTTTTTCCCTAGCCTGAAAAGTTGTTAAGGGCCATAAATCCATTATCCAGATAGAGATCACTTAATAATTTAATGTCTTTAGCTTGGCATGCTTCCCGGCACAAATTCCCTTTATCTGCCATTATTTTCAGGTTATAACAAATTGAGGAGTCGTCAGCGGTGTTGAAATCTTGAAGAGATAGAGGCACATGAAGAGTTCTGAATGCAGCCGCCTCTTTGATGCCTTGAAGAGTTCCATTAGTGGGCAGAGAGTGGGAGTGTATTGGGGAGGGGGAGAGGGGGAAAGAGAAGGGTGAATAGAACTTTTGACACAGGATCCCATTTACCGGAAATATTCAGCGGGATTTCCACCCCCAGAGATTGTCAGAGTAGCCAGTTTGTTGGAAACGCCAACTAGGGTTGCTAGGTCCCTCTTCGCCATCGGCGGGAGATTTTGGGGGCAGAGCCTGAGGAGGGCAGGGTGTGGGGAGGGGAGAGACTTCGATGCCATAGAGTCCAATGGCCACAGCAGCCATTTTCTCCAGGTGAACTGATCTCTATCGGCAGGCGATCAGTTATAATAGCAGGAGATCTTCTGCTCACCTTTTTGGAGCAGCAAGAGGTGTTCCAGCAGACATTAATTTGATTTTGGACTTGTCACGTTGGAAGATAGCCATTGGGCTTTATTGAAATATTGCTTGTCTTATTGTGAACAGCTTTGTACATAGTTGTAATTTTGTGATCTCTCTTTTGTATAAGCACTGTTGTTGTTATTTGATATTTTGCAATTTTCATGAATATATGTTTTTTTGATACAATTGCCTGTACTGTTTTCTTCTTGCCATTACCTGGAGGTTGGCAACCCTAATGCCAACAATGCCAAGACAATATTTTCCCCCAGGATTAGGGTTGAGAGCCAGCGTGGTGTAGTGGTTAAGAGCGGTGGTTTGGAGCGGTGGACTCTGATCTGGAGAACCAGGTTTGATTCCCCACTCCTCCACATGAGTGGCGGAGGCTAATCTGGTGAAATGGATTTGTTTCCCCACTCCTACGCACGAAGCCAGCTGGGTGACCTTGGGCCAGTCACACGCTCTCAGCTCTACCTACCTCAGAGGGTGTCTGTGGTGGGGAGGGGGAGGGAAGGTGATTGTAAGCCGGTTTGATTCTCCCTTAAGTGGTAGAGAAAGTCGGCATATAAAAACCAGTTCTTCTTCTTGCCATCCTGCAGGTGGTGGCTGAAGATCTCCTGCTATTACAACTGATCTCCAGCCCACAGAGATCAGTTCCCCTGGAGACAATGGCTGCCTTGGCAATTAGACTCTATGGCATTGAAGTCCCTCCCCTCTCCAAACCCTACCTTCCTCAGGCTCCACCCCCAAAATCTCCAGGTATTTCCCAACCCGGAGCTGGTAACCCTACCCAGAATTGTTAGCCTTTCCAGAAGCACTGGAAGATCAGTTATCACGTATGTCCATCACAACAGCTTCAGTTCTATCCTGGCTGGCCATTTGTTCGGGACCACGAATAGAACTCGCTTGCGCAACTACAACAGGATGCGTTCCTCAACTCCCTATCCAGCAGCAGCTACTGTGGTGTAGTGGTTAGAGCAAGGGTGTCGAACTCAATTGTTACAAGGGCCGGATAGAACATAAATGTCATTTGGTCAGGCTGGGCCATGCCTCGCCAGTCGGGTTGCCAGGTCCCTCTCCGCCACTGGCGGGAGGTTTCAGGTGTGGAGGCTGAGGAGGGTGGGGTTTGAGGAGGGGAGGGATTTCAATGCCATAGAGTCCAATTGCCAAAGCGGCCATTTTCTCCAGGGGAACTGATCTCTATTGGCTGGAGATTATTTTTAATAGCAGGAGATCTTCCACTAGTACCTGGAGGTTGGCAACCGTACCACCATGTCATGTCAGAATTCCAAATGTGAATTTGTGAATTTCCTGCATTGTGCAGGGGGTTGGACTAGATGAGCCTGGTGGTCCCTTCCAACTGTATGATTCTAAATTGAGAGAAATTGATAGAATTCATCTTTACAACACTAGTCCCCAGGTTGGGTGGAGAGGTGTGTTAAAAAGGTTTAAAAGGTCTATACTTCCCAGGCACATGCAAGATGGATCAAAAAATATAATATGTAGCCAGGCCCTCTAGATCAAATCAAGTCTGAGCTTTCCTTAGAAGCTAAAATGACTAAACTGAGACTATCGTACTTTGATCACATTATGAGAAGACAAGAGTCACTGGAAAAGGCAATCGTGCTGGGAGAAGTTGAAGGCAGCAGGAAAAGAGGAAGACCCAACATGAGATGGGGTTGGATCTCATCTCATAGACCCATTACTTGCTGCTAGGGAATGGTCACCTGCCAAATCTAAGGTGTCCCACCTCATGACCACACAGGATCCAATAATTATTGACTCAGTGGCAAGGTTTTTTCAGCTCGTAATTACAGAATGTGATTGTTACTCTGCACCACATAATGGTTAAGCCAGAAATGAGTAGCCAAGTAACCAATTTAGTGGAATTTGCATGTTCTTATACAAATGATTTTATAGTAAATTTTATTGTATCATATCTACATGCCCTTATATCATGATTTTACTGTAAATGTCACTGTACGATTTCCTTTTAATGCCAATAAAGGCTTCCGTATTCGTATGAGATGGATGGACGCTATAAAGGAAGCCCTCAGCTTGCCAGACTTGAGTTAAGGCTTTCAAGGTCAAGAAGTTTTGGAGTTCATTCATTCATAGGATTGGCATAAGTTGGAAGCGACTTGACAGCACTTAACACATGCACATTTAGGCCTTGAGAAATGAACCAAAATCCAGTCAGAGTAAACGAGAGGAGGGAATCCTCTGCGTAAAAGGGTTTGGAGCTTGAGGGACAACATTAAAAAATGCTTCTGTTGATTTACTTATATTCTCTAGAGTTCACGATCAAGGCCCTCCAGTTTCCTTAAGTGTAATATTCATTCCTAACCAGAGAGAGAATGCAAGAGAGAGAGAGAGAGAGAGAGAGAGCGCATCCATAAAACAGCAAATTAAAAATACAAACTTGGGGATATTTTGTTCTCCAGAGGCTTAAAAGGAGTCACAAGGTCCAAAGCCATTCACAAAGAATATTAAAGCAAATAAATCAGGAAAGAGATTGTGCCTATTGAGGAATTTATAAAAGAAACTAAAAAAAAAAAGGCCCTTCCCTTCTGCATAAACAGAGATCACAGAAAAAGAGCGGCCACAGAATTTTGCTGATTCTGCAATTGTGGGTTACAATTTCTCCTGCGAATATGAGCAATGGGCAACATAAATGGTTGAGTTTTAGCTGTTCTGGGCAGTCGCTTTTCATCTTCCTTCTTGCTCGAGAGCATATTTACTCTAGCTGTATTTCACACCAGCTGCTATTGTGCTCGGTTCAAGGAAAAAGGTCAATTCTCACCACTTCCTGAAAATTGACTGTCCATGCTGTACTTTCCAGTGTCTTCACACAAAATCAGCTACCCCTTCAGAGAAGGACCGACGTTTTTACCAGGCTGAGTAGGGTTGGACAGCTCTGGGTAGAGAAATTCCTGGACATTTGGGAAATGGAGCCTGAGGAGGATGAGGTTTGGGGAGTAGAGGGACTTCATTGGGATATAATGCCATAGAGCAGGGGTGTCAATAGGGTTACCAGGTCCCTCTTTGCCATCAGTGGGAGGTTTTTGGGGCGGAGCCTGAGGAGGGCAGGGTTTGAGGAGGGGAGGGACTTCAATGCCATAGAGTCCAATTGCCAAAGCGGCCATTTTCTCCAGAGGAACTGATCTCTATTGGCTGGAGATCAGTTGTAACAGCAGGAGTTCTCCAGCTAGTACGTGGAGGTTGGCATCCTTAAGTGTCAAACACATGGCCCAGGCACTGGATCCAGCCTCTTGAGAGCTCTTATACAGCCCACAAGCCAGCCAAGGCAGATCCCCCCACCTGCTCCCAGTCTGGGCTAGCAAGCCCGCAGTGGGCTCATCAGCCAAGGCAAAAGGAGATTGAGACTAGGAAGGGCAGCCATGAAGGAGCTGGAAAAGATTTTCAAGTGTAAGGATGTGTCACTGGCCACCAAGACTAGATTAATTCATGCCATCGTATTCCCTATTACTATCTATGGGTGTGAAAGCTGGACAGTGAAGAAAGCTGATAGGAAGAAAATAGATTCGTTTGAAACGTGGTGTTGGAGGAGAGTGTTACGGATACCGGGGACGGCCAAAAAAACAAATCAGTGGGTTCTAGATCAAATCAAGCCTGAACTGACCCTAGAAGCTAAAATGACTAAACTGAGGCTATCGTATTTTGGTCATGTCATGAGACGACAAGAGTCACTGGAAAAGACAGTCATGCTAGGAAAAGTTGAGGGCAGAAGGAAAAGAGGAAGACCCAACAAGAGATGGACTGACTCTGAGCAAGGCTGTCAAAGATAAGACATTTTGGAGGACTTTCATTCATAGGGTTGCCATGAGTCGGAAGCGACTTGATGGCACTTAACACGCACACATTTTAAGTTAAAAAAATAATATTAAAATAAAATCATTAATTGGCTTTGCCCATGTCTTCTATAAAGTTTGTATCTCCAGTACCTGGCATTAAATTTTATGGTACACATGTCCTGGCCCAACAAAGTGACATCTGGCCCTCGTAACAAATGAGTTTGACACCCCTGCCATAGACTCCACCTTCCAAAGCAGTCATTTCCTCCAGGGGAACTGATCTCTGTCGCCTGCAGATCAGTTGCAATAGCGGGAGATCTCCAGCCACCACCTGGAGGTTGGCAACCCAAGGTTGAAGGAGACACTCTCACATTCATCTTATGGCCACTCTGCCTCTTCTCCCTCAAGAGTTCTTTACAGTTACACCTTGGTGTGAGGTTAAATCCAGCATTTGTTCATTTTGAAATGTAAAATAATTGTATAAATGGAAATATGAAAATATTATTTCAGGACAACATGGGATGATATGTGCGGAAAAACTAAAGTCGTGGGACGACCACTTAAGGAAGAATCAAACTGGCTTACAATCACCTTCCCTTCCCCTCCCCACAACAGACACCCTGTGAGGTAGGTGGGGCTGAGAGCATTCTAACAGAACTGCGACTAGTCCAAGGTCACTCAACTAGCTTCATGTGTAGGAATGGGGAAAACAACCCAGTTCCCCAGATTAGCCTCCGCCGGTCATGTGGAAACAGGGAATCAAACCCAGTTCTCCAGATCAGAGTCCACTGCTCCAAACCACCACTCTTAACCACTACACCAGTGATGGCGAACCTTTTAGAGACCGAGTGCCCAAACTGCAACCCAAAACCCACTTATTTATCGCCAAGTGCCAATACGGCAATTTAACTTGAATACTGAGGTTTTAGTTTAGAAAAAACAACTCATACATTCACATATTTTGCGTTAAAAGAAAAACACAATAACAGAGCTTTCAATGATGCAAACTTTAACCTTTCAATAAAAAGTTGTTTGTATTTGGCATGCATCTCTCCAGGACTCGTCCTCTGCTCAGCCACCAGACATTATTGATAGGGTTGCCAGGTCTCCAGCCACCACCTGGAGGTTGGCAGCCCTAGTAGAGGAAGGGAAGGGGGAGGGATGGAGAAAGGAAGGAACTGGGAAAGGAAAGAGAAGGAAGGAAGAAAGGGGGGAGGGACGGAGAAAGAAAGAAAGAAAGAAAGAAAGAAAGAAAGAAAGAAAGAAAGAAAGAAAGAAAGAAAGAAAGAAAGAAAGAAAGAAAGAAAGAAAGAAAGAAAGAAAGAAAGAAAAAGAGGGGAAGGAAGGAAGGAAGGAAGGAAGGAAGGAAGGAAGGAAGGAAGGAAGGAAGAAAGAAAGAAAGAAAGAAAGAAAGAAAGAAAGAAAGAAAGAAAGAAAGAAAGAAAGAAAGAAAGAAAGAAAGAAAGAAAGAAAGAAAAACAGAAATAGGGGAAGAAAGAAAGACAGAAAGAGGGGAAGAAAGAAAGAAAAAGAAAAAAAGAGGAAGGAAGAAAGAAAGAGGGGAGAGAATGAAGGAACTGGGGAAGGAAGGAAGAAAGGAGGAGGGACGAAGAAAGAAAGAAAGAGAGAGAGAGAGAGAAAGAGGGGAAGGAAGGAACTGGGAAAGGAAAGAGAAGGAAGGAACTGGGGAAGAAAGGATGAAAGGGAGGAAGGATGGAAGGAAGAAAGTGTCCTGGGTCGGGAGTCAAGCCCAACCCAGGACTTGCTCCAGGGTGCACACCCGAAGTTCTCCCCCCCTTACCGGCTGCTCTGGGGAGGCGGGGAGGCGATGGTGCTGGACGGCGGAGATGTTGGGGCCCAGCACGGCAGCATCGGGCACCTCCCAGCTGGCTGTCGGGGGCAGGGGAGGAGGGGGCGGCGAGAGCGAGGGCGAGCGCGCCAACACTCGCGACCCCGCCAGCCTGCGGGCAACCTTAGGGGGCAGGGAGGGAGAAGGCAGAGGCCACGCAGCCACGCCCGAGCCAGAGGACTTGAGGGTGGCTCTGGCTACCCCACAAGCTTACAGCAGGAGTCAGGGACGAGCGCGAGCGGGGGAGAGGGGGAGGACGGTGGGAGATGGCAGGCCTTTCTCTGGCGGACACGCGGCTGTTGAGGGGCCGCCTGGCCCTCCGCGAGTGCCCTGAGAAGGAGGAGGCGGTGGCGGGCGAAAACAGCCGGGGGAGAGGCACCTGAGGAGGAGGACGATGGCGGCGGCAGCCTGGAGCTGGACTGTTGGGAGCCGCCTGAGGGGGACGAGGAGGAGGAAGGCAGCGAGGAGCTGCTGCTGCTGGAGCCTGGAGGAGGAGACCCCGCCTCATTGCTGCTGGCCTTCCCGCCGCCTGTCAGCTGTTGCGGGGCAAGAGGGGGGGAAGAGGAAGAAGCCAGCCGCGTGAGTGTGAGGCAGGAAGCTGACGCGCCCACGCACAGTGGGGGGGAGCTCAGCTGAGAGAGGGAGGGTCACAGACGACCAGGGAGGCCTTTTGGAGCCCACCCTCGCGTGCCGGCAGAGAGGGCTACGCGTGCCGGAAGTGGCACGCATGCCATAGGTTCGCCAACACGGCACTACACCATGCTGGCTCCCCATAAGAAAGTTGGCAACTCTGACCATTAGTTCAGAGGACGCTTTCCACCTTGCTTCTTATTCTTAACAGCCCAACCACATCACAGAATGAATTGGCAAAGTGCGATGCAAGCTTACCTTCTCCCAAAACCCTGCAACGTAACTTGGTTATATTTATTTACTTCATTTACACCCTGTCTTTCTCCCCAATGGGAACCTAAAGCAGCTTTCATCATTCTCCTATCCACCATTTTAGCCTCACAACAACCCTGTGAGGTAGGTTATGTGGTGAGTATGTGACTGGCCCAAGGTCACCTGTTAAGTTCAGAGTGGGGTTTCACACATCATAGACATACAGATCAACAGACAGAGGCAGAGACAGATATAGAGAAATTCACATACAATATACTGGTGGGGAATAAGAGAGAGCGCTCAGAAACGTGGCCCTTTGATGGATCCTGAGAGTCGTCTGGCTCCATGCTTACTCAGTACACTGAAAAACCTTCTTGTTACATGCACTAGACATTAAATACTCTCATCCCCATTTAATCATAGGCCGAAAACGCATGGTTGCTTTAGCCTCCTTTAATCCCTGTTTCAGCCAGGATTCAGCCAGGATCAAACGCACGTTCAGCGAAACGCATACATTTGATCCTGGCTGAATCCTGGCTGAAACAGGGAATAAAAAAGGCTAAAGCAACCATGCGTTTTCGCCCTAGAATCATAGAGTTGGGAGGGGCCATAGAGGCCATCTAGCCCAACCCCCTGCTTAATGCAGGATCAGGCTAGAGCATCCCTGACAAGTGCTTGTCCAGCCTCTGCTTAAAGGCTGCCAGTGAGGGGGAGCTCACCACCTCCCTAGGTAGCCGATTCCACTGTCGAACAATCCTTACTGTAAAAAATGTTTTCCTAATATCCACCTGGTACCTTTCTGCCGGAATTTAAACCCATTCTTGTGAGTCCTATCCTCTGCTGCCAACAGGAACTGCTCCCTGCCCTCGTCTAAGTGGCAGCCCTCCAGATACTTCAAGGGAGCAATCATGTCCCCCCTCAACCCCCCCTTCTCCAGAATAAACATTCCCAACTCCCTCAGCCTCTCCTCGTAGGGCTTGTTCTCCAGGCCCCCCATCATCCTTGTCGTTCTCCTCTGCACCCACTCCATTCTGTCCACATCCTTTTTGAAGTGGGACCTCCAATACTTCAGAGGCGGCCTGACCAATGCTGTGTACAGCAGAACCATGACATCTTGTGATTTGGATGTTATGCCTCTGTTGATGCACCCTATATATTTATATTTAAATGTAAAGCTGACTCATTCATTTCCCCCCTCTACTCCCTTTATGCTGTGAAGCAATAAGCCAGGGCTGTCTGGTAATATCCTTTTAACAAAGCTTAACACAGAGGGCTGGTTCCCCCAACTCTACCGTTTACCACCCCTGCCCTAGGCGGGTACCAGTTGCAAGTCACAACACATGCTGGGATGCCTACGGATTATACAGGCAGGCATGGGGAAATTCTCGCCAGATTCTAACCATGACTTTTCCTGATCGAGCTGTGGCCTGCTGACCCAGCGGAAGGATGGGTTAGGCACATGGAGTGGATTTCTTCACAAGAATCAAAATACACAATAGGCTTTAAAAAAAAAATATCCAATGGTCTAACTCACTGCTGTTGCTCCTACCCTTCCGGTTCTGTGAGAAGTTGGGAAGGGTAGCTGTGAGGACACACCAGAGGAGGAGGAGGAGGAGGAGGAGAAGAAGAAGAAGAGTTGTTTTCATATGCCGACTTTCTCTGCCACTTAAGGGAAAACTGAACCAGCTTACAATCACCTTCCTCTCCCCACAACAGACACCCTGTGAAGTAGGTGAGGCTGAGAGAGTTCGGAGAGAGCTGTGACTAGCCCAAGGTTACCCAGCTGGCTTCATGTGTAGGAGTGGGGAAACAAAGCCAGTTCACCAGACTAGCCTCCGCCGCTCATGTGGAGGAGTGGGGAATCAAACCCGGTTCTCCAGATCAGACTCCACCGCTCTTAACCACTACACCATGCTGGCCAACGGTGCTTCTGGTCCACCACCATGTTTGACGTAGTCATCAACCAGATGCCCTGGAAGGCCTACAGCTAGAGTTGCCAACCTCCAGGTAGGCCTGAAGATCTCCTGGGATTCCAACTGATCTCCAGATGACAGAGATCTGTTCCCCTGGAGAAAACAGTTGCTTTGGAAAGTGGAACTCTATGGCATTATACCCTGCTGAGGTACCTCCTCTCCCCAAACCCCACCCTCTCCAGGTCCCATCCACAAATCTCCAGGAATTTCCCAGCCCAGAGTTGGTAACCCTACCTAAAGCATGCCCTAACATCCCCTCCAACAACTGGTATTCAGAGGCACTGAACATGGTGATTCCAATTAGCCAACATCACTAGTAGTCATTGATGGATGTATCTTCCATAAATTTGCTTTGTCCCCATTACCTTTTTTTTCTCTGAACTGAATGTTGAGAACCTGGTCAGCTTTAAAGCCAGTGTAGCATAGCGGTGAGAGTGTTAGACTAGGACCTGGAAGACCCAGATTCAAATCCCTTAATGGCCATGGAATCTCAACAGGTGATCTTGGGACAGTCATGTTCTCTCAGCCTAACCTACCTCACTAGGTTGCTGTGAGGATAAAATAGAGGAGGGGAGAATGGCATTTTAAGCTGCTTTGGGTCCCTAAAAGAGTATAAATGCCTAAGGTCATTTATGCATGGGTACTTTCACTCCCGTTCGCCCCCGGTCTGAATCGGTTGTTCCTTGGAGTTATGCATGAGTTTTCCGTCCAGTACAGATGATCTCATGACCAGCTCTCACAACGTCCGGGGTCTTCCCATTCCTCTGTTAACACAACTCTTCCATCTTCCCTGAGCAAAATCTGGGTGAAATCCCCATGAATAAGGCAAAGTGCGGGGCACGCAAGCTTGGTTTCGCTCACAGCCAGTTACAAAGCAGCATGTCCAGAGGCGGGGATTCAAATACTTCCTACTTCCTGGGAGCTCTTTCTGAGCAGAAGAAAAGCTTTTTAAACCTGAGGCTTGGATTTCTCCACCCCCCTTTCAGATTGCTCCTTTTTGTTGTTGTTCTTAAAATGCTTTTTAATGTGGCAACTGGGTTTGGGGGCAAAGTCACAGTAAGCACTACAAGTAAGCCAATTACAAAGCAGCATTTAAAGGGACAGGGACTTGGAGCTTGGAGACTGCTGGTGCATAGATTCCAAACAGGAAAGTGTGGGTCCAGCAAGCAACAAACCTCAGGTAAAACTCCCAGGCATAAGCAACCTAAATGTCTTCTCCTTCTCAACAAATAAATGTTCTCCCCTGCTCCACGTAAGCAGACTGTTACCTCCTTAAGAAACATAATTTGGGGGTTGGTATAAAGGGAATGCCCTTTATACCTTTATACCTGGATAGCCTGATCTCGTCAGATCTCGGAAGCTAAGCAGGGTCGGCCCTGGTTAGTATTTGGATGGGAGACCACCAAGGAATACCAAGGATGCTGTGCAGACGAAGGCACTGGCAAACCACCTCTCTGCTAGTCTCTTGCCATGAAAACCCCAAAAGGGGTCGCCATAAGTCGCCTGCTGTCAGGCTGCTATCTCGGTTTCAGTATTGTTTCTGTGTCGGTACTGTACTGTCTAGCCTCAAGGCCGACCACACATACCAAGGCCTGAGAATGTAAGCTCCTGACCCTTCGAACCAGAAATCACCACAGAGTCATACAGAATCCAAGCAGATGGCTTTTACTGGTCAAAAAGGCAATACAGTGCATACAGGGAACTATGGCAGCTATGAGAGTCTCACTAGCCGAACGATAATATAAGGCAGTAAATGGCGGGAGATTATACAACATCAGCATACACAGACAGAGTCAACTTTCCCAGGAGCAGTATTCCCAGGCCTTGGTATGTGTGGCCCGCCTCTTCGTGACACATATCTTCAAATTACATTCGTTTCCGCGCAAAATAATCTGTGACCGCGGCAGTGGCTTTGTTTCCAAGTTTTGGAAAGCATTCCTCAAGTTGGTAGGGGTTGAACAAGGATTGTCTACTGCATACCATCCTCAAACAGATGGTCAAACTGAACGTGTAAATGCTGTCCTTGAATGTTATTTACGCTGTTATGTAAACTACCACCAAGATAACTGGGTAGAACTGTTACCTTTTGCAGAATATGCCTACCATAATGCTGTACACCAATCTACAGGTTTTAGCCCATTCTATGCAGTGTATGGACAGGATTTTGGTCCTGTTGCTCCCAGAAATAATGTGGAGGGGGAGGGAGATCCTGACGTTGCTTCCTGGGCACACACCCTCCGTACCACTTGGCCTTGGCTCGTTAGCAATCTCGACCGAGCCAAGCGCAAATACAAAGCACAAGCTGATAAACATCGTTCCCCCGGGGGCGAACTGCGAGTGGGTAAATTGGTCTATCTTTCCACCAAAAACCTACGTTCCACCCGTCCGTGCCTTAAACTCAATGCTAAATTCATTGGCCCATTCCCGATCACACGGGTCATAAATCCCGTCACGGTGGAATTAGCTCTCCCGAAAACCCTGAGGCGTGTGCATCCCGTTTTCCACATTAGCCTCCTGAAGCCCCATACGGCCTCTCCACAATGGCATCCCGATCCGCCCCCCGAACAGCCCATTATGGTGGGGGGGGAAGAGCACTTCAAAGTCTCCAAAATCCTTGACTCTCGTGTTCACCATGGAAACCTGCAGTATTTGGTCCGTTGGAAACACTTCCCCCCTGCCTACGACGAATGGGTTCGCGCACGAGATGTCTCCGCCCCCAAACTAATCGATGCCTTTCACACTGCCTACCCGGACAGACCATCCCCCTTACAGACTGGGAGGGGGCCTTAAGGGGAGCAGGATGTCAGGCTGCTATCTCGGTTTCAGTATTGTTTCTGTGTCGGTACTGTACTGTCTAGCCTCAAGGCCGACCACACATACCAAGGCCTGGGAATACTGCTCCTGGGAAAGTTGACTCTGTCTGTGTATGCTGATGTTGTATAATCTCCCGCCATTTACTGCCTTATATTATCGTTCGGTTAGTGAGACTCCCATAGCTGCCATAGTTCCCTGTATGCACTGTATTGCCTTTTTGACCAGTAAAAGCCATCTGCTTGGATTCTGTATGACTCTGTGGTGATTTCTGGTTCGAAGGGTCAGGAGCTTACACCTGCAACTTGACGGCACTTTACACACACACACACACACACACACACACACACATATATATATATATATATAAAGGGAATATTTACTCCAACCTTAAAAAAAAGAAAGAAGAGTAACCAATGTCAGCTTTATTATTCCATGAAGTTAGATTCAGAGGGCAGCCATGTTGGTCTGCAGTAGAACAGCTAGGTTCAAATCCAGTAGCACCTTGTGTGTGTTAAGTGCCGTCAAGTCGCTTCCGACTCATGGTGACCCTATGAATGAAAGTCCTCCAAAATGTCCTATCTTTGAAAGCCTTGCTCAGATCTTGCAAATTGAAGGCTGTGGCTTCCTTTATTGAGTCAGTCCATCTCTTGTTGGGTCTTCCTCTTTTCCTGCTGCCCTCAACTTTTCCTAGCATGACGGTCTTTTCCAGTGACTCTTGTCATCTCATAACGTGACCAAAATACGACAGCCTCAGTTTAGTCATTTTAGCTTCTAGGGTCAGTTCAGGCTTGATTTGATCTAGAACCCACTGATTTTTTTTCTTTTTTGCCGTCCCCGGTATCCGTAACACTCTCCTCCAACACCACGTTTCAAAGGGATCTACTTTCTTCCTATCAGCTTTCTTCATTGTCCAACTTTCACACCCATAGATAGTAATAGGGAATACGATGGCATGAATTAACCTAATCTTGGTGGCCGGTGACACATCCTTACATTTCAAGTAGCACCTTAGAGACCAACAAAAAATTCTGGGATCAACAAGCTACCTTTGTCAGATACATATCTGACTCATATCTGATGAAGGGAGCTTTGACTCTCGAAAGCCTATACCCCCAAAATCTTGTTGGTACTGAGCACCACAAGCAAAGTCTGCTGAAACAATCCAGTTTGTAATCCTCAACCATATCTGATTAAGGCTGAAGGCTAAGTGCCATCAAATTGCTTCCAGCTCATGGCGACCCTATGAATCAATGTCCTCCAAAAAGTCCTATCCTTAACAGCCTTGCTCAGGTCTTGCAGACTGAGGCCCATGGCTTCCTTTATAGAGTCAATCCATCTCATGTTAAGAACATATGAAAAGCCCTGCTGGATCAGACCAAGGCCCATCAAGTCCAGCAGTCTGTTCACACAGTGGCCAACCAGGTGCCTCTAGGAAGCCCACAAACAAGACGACTGCAGCAGCATTTATCCTGCCTGTGTTCCACAGCACCCAATATTTTTGACATGCTCCTCTGATCATGGAGATAATAGGTATGTTGGGTCTTCCTCTTTTCCTGCTGCCTTCAACTTTTCCTGGCAAGATTGTCTTTTCCAGTGACTCTTGGGTTCTCATGATGAGACCAAAGCACGATAGCTTCAGTTTAGTCATTTTAACTTCTAGGGAAAGTTCAGGCTTGATTTGATCTACTGATTTTGGTTTTGGGTTTTGTTTTTTGGCAGTTCACGGTATTTGTAACCCTCTCCTCCAACACCACATTTCAAAGGAATCTACTTTCTTCCTATCAGCTTTCTTCATTGTCCAGCTTTCACACCCATACATAGTAATAGGGAATACGGCATGAATTAACTTGACCCTGGTGGCCAGTGACACAGTCTGGTTTTAGCAATCTAATCAAGAAGCCGGACAAGCAAATAATGTGAATTATTTCTCAAATGTGAAGATGTTAAGGAGACGTCTCCATGGTGGGGGGGGAGAGAGAGACAACAGCTTAAAACCTCTCAATGGAGTAAGCAAATGAATAAACAAAAACGCCTTCTGCCAACCCGCTAAGATGCCAGATCCCATTTTTCTGGATTTGGCTCAACTTTGCAGCCATTTGGCTTTCAGTTCTAACTAGCCCAGGGAATGCAACACCGTTCTCGGGTTGTGTTTGCACTAGCCCGTTACTATAGGAACAAGCAGAGGACTTGCCCCTATCACGGTAGGGTTGACAGGTATGCCGGGTTGCATCAGCATTTAAGCCATATAACCCCCGGAGGAAGGGGAGGAGAAAATGGCAGTAGGATAACATTAAAACAGAATATGAATCTCTTGTGGGAAAACCCATTCTAAGGTACATATCTGGCACACAGCGACACCCAGTATACAAAGGAGAAATCTGCGAATCTTTTAAATAAGAAGCAGTTTACAGCTCATGGGTCCCAGTTTCTCTAAATCGTGGTCTGATTCCCATTGCAAGCTTTGTATGTTCTGACTCGTCTTTCTCTGAGGCTCCATCTATACGTGACAAAGTCCTGGTGTTTGTTGGGGAACCACATGAGAATTTCGTGCCTCCCAGAAGCACACCAGCACTTTTCTGTTTGCAGCCAAAACCGGCAGGGAGAAGCAACTTGAGCCTCTTCACCACCAGGTTTTCACATTTACAGATTGCCCTGTAAAGCCATTATTGGTTTTGTTGTAAAAAATCACATTACTTACATGATTCACAATGGAGCCAATAGAAACTTTATGGGGTGGTTTTTCAGATGCAAAAACAGCAAGCTAAAGCTGCTTTCCCCTGCCTGGTTTGGTCAAAAGCAGAATAGAATCATAGAGCTGGAAAGGACCACCAGGGTCATCTAGTCCAACCCCCTGCATAATGCAGGAAATTCACAACTACCTCCTCCCCCACGCTCCCCGTGACCCCTACTCCATGCCCAGAAAATGGCCAAGATGCCCTCCCTCTCACCATCTGCTTAAGGTCATAGAATCAGCATTGCTGACCCATGGCCACCTAGCCTCTGCTTAAAAACCTCCCCAAACCCCACCCTCAAGTTCCACTCCTAACATCTTCAGGTATTTTGCTACCCCCCACCCCTCTAAGCAGGTAAAGGGTTTGCAAACTGACAAGCACAGAAATTGCACTTAGCAAAGTTTTCTTCATGCTGTTAGTTTACACGTGGTGAACTACAGGGTGACATACCTCCCTGATTCCTCCTCTCTTTTGGCAAAATTGCTTGCAAATTGACTGGAGAGGGGTCGAGCTATGTACATTTTTGCCTCCTTTCACAGAGACCCACGGAAGTCATCCAAAGCGGAGGCCCTTTGGTTGGCATCTGCTGAAAACGTTTCGGCTGAGCATAACCACAATGAGCGTGCCGGGCAAACAGGTGTGATTTGCAATATGAGGGTGGAATTTTTTTTACTAAGGAATAACAGTTTTCTGTGCTAATTTGCACCTGGGGCCTGTTTTCCCACATGGGACGAGGGGAGGGCTGGCCAGCACAGCTGGCGCTTGTGCAACCTGCCATTGGCCTCATTAAGGGGGAACGTTTAGATATTGTGATCTATTATGAGAAGCCTCAAACGCGGAGCGTTAATGTAAGCACCAATCAAAGAGCCCTGGGCGAACCAGGCGGCTTGCTTTGAATTTGTTAAGAAAGGGCTGTTTCCTTTCAAGCGCTGGTGAAAAGGAATAAATTCCTTGCCGACTTCTGATTGCAAGCAACAATTAGTTTCCCCGGGACGGCAATAGCAAGCAGTGTTATTGACTCCTACTGGCCTTCCACCCACCGGCCCACCGAGGAAGCATTAGGTTTTGAAAACATGACGTGCCTTTGCTGCACAACAAAATACTTTTTCCTTGCTCAGTCAGAGAAGAGGCCTTTTTTTGTGATCATCAAACCCAAAGGCAGTTTCTACGGGGCTCACGCAGCTCCCGTTAATTTCTGGTGGCCTGTACAGAACAGCCACTGTGGACTAGTGACAGGATGAGGACTAATATGATCTTGGGCTGCATCAACAGAAGTATAGTGTCCAGATCATGCGAAGTGATGGTATCACTTTACTCTGCTCTGGTTATACCTCGTCTAGAGTATTGTGTTTAGTTTTGGGCACTGCAATTTAAGAAGGATGTAGACAAGCTGGAACGTGTCTAGAGGAGGGCAACGAAGATGGTGAGGTGTCTGGAGACCAAGTCCTATGAGGAAAGGTTGAAGGAGCTGGGTATGTTTAGCCTGAAGAGGAGAGAAGACTGAGAGGGGACATGATAACCATCTTCAAGTACTTGAAGGCCTGTCATATAGAGGAGGTTGCAGAGTTGTTTTCTGTTGCTCCGAAAGGTTGGACCAGAACCAACGGGTTGAAATTAAATCAGAAGAGTTTCTGTCTAGACATTAGGAAGAACTTTCTAACAGTTCGAGCAGTTCCTCTGTGGAACAGGCTTCCTCGGGAGGTGGTGGGCTCTCTTTCCCTGGAGGTTTTTAAGCAGAGGCTAGATGGCCATTTGTTAGCAATGCTGATTCTATGACCTTAGGCAGATGATGAGAGGGAGCGCACCTTGGACATCTTCTGGGCATGGAGAAGGGGTCATTGGGGGCATGGGGTGGGGGAGGTAGTTGTGAATTTCCTGCATTGTGCAGGGGGTTGGACTAGATGACCCTGGTGGTCCCTTCCGACTCTATGATTCTTTGATCTCGGTCTTCCAGGACCTCCAGAACTGGCTAAGATCTGTTAGGGCTTGGGTCTTTTTGGGCAGAGAGTTCCACCAGTCAGGTTCTACTGGACTCAAAATCTTACCAGTTTCAGCGCAACCCTCCTCGCCTTTACAGGATGGATTGTCTTCCATTTCTCCAGTCCACCGAACAGAATTTTCGCTTCCCTCCTTGACCCAAATCGCAAAAGCTATTCAGCTAATGCCAGAGACGGTTGCTGCGCACTCGGACCAAAATAGCTTCAGGCCAAGCTTAGCAGCCACTGGCCACAAGGTGAACGTAACTGAAAATGGAGCAATGCAGAGTTCGGAAAGCAGCACAGAATGACTTATGGGAAGGGCAATCCCGCACACCACACAGACACCACAGCTTACAAAATGCATGTGATTTCATTAAACTGAGCAGAAAGCCAGCGGGAGGGAAATATCTGAATGTGGGATAGGAAGAGCAAAGGTCTCGTTCTAAGGGAACCAGGAGCAGTGGCTGAATTAAATGATTAAGCAAGCAATGGTCCGTCGGACGTTCCATAGCTCTGTGAGTCAAGTAAGGCTCAAAAGCTTAAAGGGCTGCTTCATCCAGGGATGATTAATACCCAAAATATTGGTGCGAGGTGAACCTGATCGGTGCAGGACAGCAATATGTCTGAACACACATTCAACAGTTTTATGGAAATTGAACTGTCATAACACCTGAAGAGTTGTGCCAAGAACTTGTCAATCACCTCAGTACTGTTGCTCTCATTGGGTACCGTACTTGACACAGAAGCAGGACTTAATTCAGACCGAGCCATGGGACCGAAGAGCCAGCATGGTGTGGTGGTTAAGAGCGGCGGACTCTGATCTGGAGAATTGGGTTTGATTCCCCGCTCCTCCACATGAACCCTGCTGGGCGACCTTGGGCCAGTCACAGTTCTTTCTGAACTCCACCTGTTTATCTCCTGCAAAGTTGCCCTAACCAAACCCATGTTTAGTCAGTGATTTTAAGGTAATCCCAGATCCCACAGGGAAATCTCACCCTTTGGAGAGCCAGTGTAGTGTAGTGGTTAAGAGTGGAGGGTTCTGATCTGGAGAGCCGGGTTCGATTCCCCACTCCTCCACATTCAGTCTGCTGGGTGATCTTGTGCTAGGCACAGTTCTCTTGGAATTCTCCCAGCCCCACCTACCTCACAGGGTGTCTGTTGTGGGGAGGGGAAGGGAAGGTGATTGTAAGGTGCTTTGAGACTTCTTAACAGTAGAGAAAAGCAGGGTATAAAAACCAACTCTTCTTCTTTTTCTAAAATTCTGCCGGTGCACCTCTCTGTGAAAACGTGCATGAACATTACAAGAGCATGTAGTGCGCAGCTGATGTTTCATATAGTCCAGCCGGTGAGGTTCTTTGAACTTTTATCAACGTGGTAATGTTTTGGTCCCAGCGGCAGCTTGCAGGACTGGGGAGCTTGCAGGACCAGGGATCGCGGAGTGGGCCTCCACATGGGACCAAGGAGAAGCCAGAGTCTCGCGGTGGCAACAAATACTTCTTTATCACCATCGGTCATGTGTAGGAGTGGGGAAACGAATCCAGTTCACCAGATTAGCCTTCGCCACTCATGTGGAGGAGTCGGGAATCAAACCCGGTTCTCCAGATCAGCGTCCACCGCTCCAAACCACTGCTCTTAACCACTACACCACGCTGGTTTTTACTTGACGACTTTCTGTACCACTTAAGCAAGAATCAATCAAACCGGCTTACAATCACCTTCCCTTCCCCTCCCCACAACAGACACCCTGTGAGGTAGGTAGGGCTCAGAGAGCTGTGACTAGCCCAAGGTCACCCCGCTGGCTTCATGTGGAGGAGTGGGGAAACCAACCCGATTCACCAGATTAGCCTCCGCCACTCATGTGGAGTGGGGGAATCAATCCTGGTTCTCCAGATAAGAGTCTACCGCTCCAAAACACTATACCACGCTGGCTCTCAACAGACGAAGCCAAAAGGAGTGTTCAATAGTGATCGTTGGGGTGGGTGGTGGGAGAGAGATGCAGATGATTACCTGGTTGTGGGAATAGGGCATTTTGTGGGAATGGGCGCACAGAAGTGATTCTATTTTCATCTGTGCAGTGTTCAAGGGGGCATGCCGCATCAGGCAGTGCGCACACACACAGAGAGCATGAAATTTTGCTGCAATTACAGCGTCCAAGCGGCTGGAGTCTTGCAGGCAGAGCATGTTTGGTGGGCACGCTGCCCCAGCAGCCCTGACCCCTTAAGGCCTTTCCTTGGGATCAATTAACCTAAATGGCTGACCTACTATTTCTCCCAGTTCGTTTCTCTCCCACTTCACAAACCACTGATACATGAGCACTCCAGAGAAGAGGCGCTGATTGCCCTATTGTCCTACAAAACAGGCCTGCCCGTGGAGCGAAGCCAACAGAGGAGAGAACTCCATACCACTTCGCAACTGTGGCGCAGGCTCCTTGGGTGATTAATTAGGACTGTAAAGAATCCTCAAATAAAAGATCATGGAGGTGCTTTGCTTGATTGCGAGAAGAGACGCCAGGATGAACAGAGCTGAGAGGATGTGTACCACCTGGTCACGGGAGGAGGGGATTCTTTTGGGTTCAAGAACGAGATCTGTCGCAGGCTCAGTTGGCTTCACCATTCCAAAACTCCCCGGCCGGTAGGTCACTGGACCGTGAAATAGACTGATGCTGGTCCTGCTAGAGGAAGCCAATGGACAAAAGAGTTTCCGTCTAGACTTTAGGAAGAATTTTCCAACAGTTAGAGCGGTTCCTCAGTGGAACAGGCTTCCTCGGGAGGTGGTAAGCTCTCCTTCCCTGGAGGTTTTTAAGAAGAGGTTGGATGGCCATCTGTCAGCAATGCTATTCTGTGACCTTAGGCAGATGATGAGAGGGAGGGCACCTGGGCTATCTTCTGGGCATGGAGTAGGGGTCACTGAAGGTGTGTGTGTGGGGGGAGGTAGTTGTGAATTTCCTGCATTGTGCAGGGGGTTGGACTAGATGACCCTACTGGTCCCTTCCAACTTCTATCTCTGAAGACTGTGGATAAGAGAGATCCCAGCCACAGAAGTATTTGTTCATAAAATCTGACAGAGGGCTGGCCTCTGTACAGATCAAAATGGATCTAGGCCCCAGCTACAATTTACAGCTCTATAACCCAGAAGGAACCCCCAGATTTACACCAAAGTCAGATTCCATAAAAAAATGTTGGAAAGCTAAGAAAACCCAAGACACACAAAGTTCCTGCTGCACAGAGCGTTGCCATAGGAATCCCAAAGGGTGCCCAATATGGCAGCAACAGCCACAACAATCAGGAAGACAACACAGTAAGGAGAAGAAGATGGGAATGAAGAAGAAGAAGAGTTGGCTTTTATATGCCGACTTTCTCTGCCACTTAAGGCAGAATCAAACCGGCTTACAATCACCTTCCCTTTTCTTCCCCTCCCCACAACAGACACCCTGTGAGGTATGTGGGGCTGAGAGAGATCTAAGAGAGCTGAGACTAGCCCAAGGTCACCCAGCTGGCTTCAAGTGTAGGAGTGGGGAAACCAACCCGGTTCACCAGATTAGCCTCCGCCGCTCCTGTGGAGGAGTGGGGAATCCAACCCAGTTCCCCAGATCAGAGTCCACCGCTCCAAACCACCGCTCTTAACCACTACACCACACTGGGGGTCAGTAGGGGGATGCGATCGCTCCTCCCCCATGAGTCCCCTTTCTTGTGCACTCCTAATTATGAAGTTAAATCAGGTGATGTCCACACCACAGTATCCCTCGAGAAGGGGGCATCTCGGAACTAAGGGAAGAGGCAGAGAAAAAGTTGGGAGCCAGCCATGCAGTCTGAAGTCAGAGAAGACGAGAGAGCCACAGAGGGGGAAACTGAGAGCCATGAAGTCCTCCACCTTGCCTGTGCAGGGCTTCCCCCTGGGACTATCTGATGCAGGGCTAGTGGTAGAGCTGTCTGCATGGAAGAGTCTATTTGCATCCACTGGACTCTGCTTGTACATTTGTAAATACAACAAACATTAAAAACGCTAGTTGGATCCTACCACTTCATTCCGTCAGCATCTACCTGTTCTTCTGGCACTAGGCACCATCAACTGACCCAAGTACACCTTGCATCAGTAGAAAGGGATTTGTGCCAGAAGGACGTTTGGATGCCACCAAAACCAAATGGAAGGATAAGGAAATGGAGTGCCGCTCATTGCCCCTAGACTAGCAAGTCTGAGGACTTCCTGGATTTATTTCACTCATATAAATTATTGATGTGCCCGCCGTTCTGCTGATCACCTCAGGACACATTAAACCCTTCTTTCCTTGCCTTTGGAGAGGCCAGCCGGTTTGACGCATTGTACATAACAAAAATAAGAAGGGAAGATGCAGAGATAGTGCACGGCATGGAAAAGGTGGATTGAGAGAAAAATTCTTCTCTCGTTCATAATACTATTTTCTTATATTTTTATCCACCCTTCTTCCAAGGAGCTGACGGAAGTGTAACGAGCCTCCCCTCCCACACTGAACTCGGGGCCATCCGAGGAAAATGATTAGGAGTACCTTTGGGAGAGATAAAAGAAATACAAATCAATGAAATGCACTACTTCAAAATGTGGCACTAGCTTAGTTGGCTTTTCGGGGTGCGGGACTGACAAATTCATGGAGGGCAGGTTATCAACAGCCGCGATGCCCCCATGAAGACTCCACAGACAACGGACATGATTCCCCTAAGAACCAGTTGGGGGGAAGCAGCAGTGTGGGGGAGAGCCAGAGTGGTGTAGTGGTTAAGAGCAGTGGTTTGGAGTGGTGGACTCTGATCTGGAGGACCAGGTTTGATTGCCCACTCCTCCACATGAGCGGCGGATGCTAATCTGGTGAGCCAGGTTGGTTTCCCCACTCCTATGCATGAAGCCTGCTGGGTGACCTTGGGCTAGTCACAGCTCTCTTAGAGCTCTCTCAGCCCCACCTACCTCACAGGGTTTCTGTTGTGGGGAGGGGAAGGGAAGGTGATTGTAAGCCAGTTTGATTCTGCCTTAAGTGGTAGAGAAAGTCGGCATATAAAAACCAACTCTTCTTCTTCCTCTTCCTCCTCCTAACCCTCCTTTTTGGCTTCCGAGGGGCATCCCATGTGGCCAGTGTGGGAAATAGGACACTGGGACCTTTGGTTGGACTCCTATGTTCTTCGAAATCTGATCACACAGTTGTGGGATTTTCCAAAGCAGCGTAGCTTCAACTTGCAAGCAAACCAAGGAGCCAAGAACATAAGTGTAGCCATGCTGAATTAGACCGCTGGTGCATCTAGACTTATTTCCCATGAGCCACACCCTGCCCCACAAAGAAAAACAATATAGCACAGGGACAGATCATATAGCTGGAGAGAGCTGTCGGAGCCAGTATCACAAAAATAATTTGGCTTGCAGAATGTTGGTCTGTCGGGAATACCACTGTCAGGAAAATGAACCAATCGGCAAAGAGGGAAGGGGCTGAGCGAAGATGGGATTCCCTGTACGGAAGTTACACCTATTGTTTTTTAAAAAAATTTTTTTTATTTTCTTCTAACATATCAACATAAAAACAATATCCAATACTATAAATAATAATAAAAAATAAATAACATCATTAATTTGACAATAAAATGACTTCCCCCTCTCCCTCTTCCATCTAAAAATAAATTGTATAAACTTTTGCTAACGGAACTAATCCCAATATTATTTTAATTAACCTGTTCTTATCCTATCTAACATTATTAAATCAATACCTAATATAAAATTAGTACAAGGTATATTTTAATTAATATAATCTTGTCCTATCTAACATTATTAGATCAATACCTAATATAAAATTAATAAAAAACGTAAATACGGAATTCGATCAATACACCTATTGTTAAGAAGCTGCATAATCCTTGCACGCACTTTGTCACAACTTGTGGGATGCACACACAGAAATACACACACCAGGAAGCTGAGACGGGCAACAAGTTGCATGTCATTCCTCCCCTTCCCCCCACCCATAAGGTACACATGGGGGAAAAGAACAGATGGGTAAGAGGACACGCTGGATTCATGTCGTTCCCTGCACTAAAATGACTTCCATGTAGGACTCTCGTTTTGAGTGAAGCCATCGGAAGAGATGGCACAGAGAACAAACGTCCTGTGTAAAGAACAGCCCATGGGAACCAACAGTGTTCGTCCGGCGGCACTCTTTTTGCAGAGGGTGTGTTGGGAGAGCGCATTTCCTGCTCGGCTCCCTCCGTGGAAACTAGGGCTGCCACAGGACGCTTCGAGTCTGTGGCAGCTGAAAATGGAAAAATAATGTCACAGGCGGAGGTGTCAAGCAAGCCGCTGGGAGCTCTCTTAAGAAGCCAGCAGTAAGATCCACCACGCCAGCTTTCCCATTTCCCCACATTTCCAACTTGACTGCAGCTTTAAATTTGGGATGTGGGGATATTAAAAAAAAAAGGTGTAGTAACAGTGCCCAGGAACGCAGTTACATGCAACGACTGCTCGCATTATGATTAGGAAAATGCACAGCAGGCCCCCCCTGTTTCAAATCCTACCTCTGCCATGAACTCCCCAGGTGGCTTTCTGGAAGACACTGCCTCAGGGGAAACATTGCTGGGATGTAGACCTGTCAGGCTTCCCCCTAAGGCCACCCAGTGAGTTTAGGTCAGAAGCGAGATTCTGAACCAGGGAATTTTCGGGATCATCCTTCACGCTCTTAGATTATACCGCACCAAACGGGAAAGCCTTGGCATTTCATGACCCAGACGTTGTCCAGCGGGGCGGGAGGGATTTGCAGGCATCTTAACACATTCAAATGTGAATTTGGTTGCTATATAAAGGTGCCATTTGAAATTAGGAGGAGGAGGAGGAAGAGGAAGAGAGTTGGTTTTTATATGCTGACTTTTATGTGGCAACACCACTAGCACTGAACGATGGAAAGTTAATCATAAAACAATCGCCTTCCCCTCCCCACACACCCTCTATGATGTCTCCCCTTGAACAGCCCTCTCCATCTGAGAAATACATGAAAAGAAGAAATGCTGATGTGGTGCTATATATGCTTCTGGTACTGGAATTCTCACACCACAGTGGTTTTATTGACTGGAACCTTTTTTTTATGATTAACTTTCCATCGTGGAGGAGGAGGAGGAGGAGGAGGAGGAGGAGGAGGAGGAGGAGAAGGAGAAGGAGAAGGAGAAGAAGAGGAAGAGGAAGAGTTAATTTTTATATGCCAACTTTCTCTACCACTCAAGGAAGAATCAAACTGGCTTACAATCACCTTCCCTTCCCCACAAGGTTCACCAGATCAGCGTCTGCCGCTCATGTGGAGGAGTGGGGAATCAAACCTGGTTCTCCAGATCAGAGTCCACCACTCCAAACAACCACTCTTAACCACTACACCATGCTGGCTCTAGTTCACACCACAAAGGCTGTGGTGTTGTCAACTTTTTTTGAAGTGGGATCTACTCCTAAACCTATTGTACCCACTTGCAAAGCAATGCCACGTGTTTCCCCTCTCAACCAAAATTTAATAATCTCACATCAGTTAACAGGAACTTTCTATTTTATTGTGTTAAGTATTCCTGAATATATAACATTACTGAGCTGCAGGGTGGATTTCACGGCCATTTCGCACATCAAGCAGACCCAGATTTAGCACTGTGCCTCCCAGGGCTTCTCCCAGCTCTCCTTGTTCTTCCTCCTCCCTCATGGCCTCATGACCTACCTAGAAGACAATTGCAGCCAGGCTTACCATTCCCTTGAGCTCCAGTTGCCTGCCACCACTCTAAGAGGAAGCAGGGGGGAAGTTTAAAAAAGGTATCATCACATGCACTGTCACGTCGCTTCCGGGGAAAACCCAGACGTGGCAGCAGGTAGCTCTAGGAACGGGCAGAAACTCTGTGGTTTTTACCACAGAGTTTCTGGCGATTCCTAGAGTTACCCACCGCCATTAACATGTTTTCCATGGAAGTGATATCATCACGTCTGCAGCGACGCCTCCCACCATGTCCCCGCCCCAACCCAAAGTAACAGTTCATCAGTAACTTGCACTTTGGTGACCCACTGTTTGGGGGGTCACTGTTTATTTTGCCTGTCTTCTTGGAAACTAATGAACCAAGACCTCCCTGAAGTGGTCCATTTGGTGATGTAACACAAGTTCCTTGTTTCTGATGGCCTCCAATAAAACAGGAAGGGACCAGTGGTTCAATGTATAAATATTTTTGGATATGGTAAAGTCAAGGAGATTCTACTGTGCCAATTCCATGTAAAGAATTTGTGCCCTCACCTGGCCACAGCTGGTATTTAACATGTGAGAGAACAACAGTACTGTAATACTGGAGTTCACCCTGCCATGGTAGATACTCTTCATGTCAGACATGAATGAATGAATGAATGAATGAATGAATGAATGAATGAATGAATGAATGAACGAACGAACGAACGAACGAATGAATGAGTTAAGAGAGCTTCCAAAATAAACAGGTACTTAAGGAGACACTAACATGTGCTATAACATGGAGGGATGGAGGGACACATACAAAATGGTTCCCCAGATGACAGACCAAAACATTTTGGTGCCTGAGTCAGAAAACAAAATAGGTAACTGAGAGCAGTATGTGACCTTTTAAGGGTACCAGCATGGTGTAGTGGTTAAGAGCAGCAGACTCTAATCTGGAGAAGCAGGTTTGTTTCCTCACTCCTATGCATGAAGCCAGCTGGGTGACCTTAGGGTAGTCACAGTTCTCTCAGAACTCTCTCAGCCCCACCTACCTCACAAGGTGCCTGTTGTGGGGAGAGGAAGGGAAGGTGACTGTGAGCCTCTTTGAGACTCCATAAAGGTAGAGAAAAGTGGACTATAAAAACCAACTCCTCCTCTTCTTCTTCAACGCCCAACCTACAGCCTCGTGGAGAGAAGAGTAGACATGTGCAGCTCAAAAATAAATTCAGATCTAGATATCAGGGAGCTGAAAAATATTGGTATTCCCAGTTTCCAAATACTGGTTTGTTATTCAGATTTGAAGATTTGGGGGGGGGGGAAGAATTCTGATATTATTCGGCTCCATTATTCCCTATGTGGAATCTTTCTGGAAGGCTGGAGGGACTGTCTTTCAAGCAAATTGCACCAAAATGGCAGAAGATCTGCTGATGCCTGTCCTTTAATTAATCAGCAAATATCAAGTAAATTGGACCAAGAGATCCAGTTCTATGCCCCCCTGAAAAAGGTGCCCCCAGCCATCCACCATTGTTTCCTATGGAGGGGGGGATTACATGCTTTCTCCAGAGCAAAGAATAGTCAGAGACACAAGAGCAAGCAAAGCAACCCCAGGCCAAAAGCCTCTCAAAGCAGACATTACCAACAAGCCCAAAGAACCAATCCAGAATCTGAGATTCCCAGCAGAACCACAGGACAATGTGACAAGCCTAATGCAACAAATGTACAACCTGAAAATCCAATCCATCAAACCAGAGAATCATCCAAGCCAAACCAAACTGGACTGATGTTCAACCACGACAAATGTAAAATTGGAGATTCTGAGTCAATGTACAATCCAAGAATCAAAGGCAATGTCAAACCTGAAAATCCACAACAAAAGCAAACCCAAGAAGAAGCAACTTGCCCAAAGAATACAATATTGCAAGACCAAAAAAACCAATTTAAAAAGGTAGAATCAAAGCAAAACCAACCTGTCAAGGGGGGAGGAGGGATAGAGGGAGGGGGAACTTACCGCCGCTGCCGCCGCCATCCCGCACGCCTTCTCTGCGGCCTGGGAGAGGCCTGCAGGGCCTGCCTGAGTGCAGGCAGGCCCCCCCGCCGCCCCCCCCCGCACCTTCTCTGCGGCCTGGGAGAGGCCTGCAGGGCCTGCCCCCGCCGCCCCCCGCCGCCCCCCCCCCCCGCGCCTTTTTTGTGGCCTGGGAGAGGCCTGCAGGGCCTGCCTGAGTGCAGGCAGCCCCACCGCCCCCCCCCCGCCGCCGCCCCCCCCGCGCCTTCTCTGCCGCCTGGGAGAGGCCTGCAGGGCCTGCCTGAGTGCAGGCAGGCCCCGCCGCCCCCCCGCCGCCCCCCCGCGCCTTTTTTGAGGCCTGCAGGGCCTGCCTGCGCTCAGGCAGGGCCCCGCTGCCGCCTCCGGCCTGCGTGCCTTCCCTGCCGCCACCTCCAGCTGATCAGCAGGCCTCGTCCTCCCGGTGAGTAAGGGGTTCAGGGGCTCTTCTCCCTCCCCCCTAGGGTGGCGCTGGGGTCAGGGTGGGTGTGGAGGGCCCGGGAGGGGGTGGCACTGGGGTTGGGGTGGGTCTAGAGGGCCCGGGAGGCCGGGCGGGAGGGCGATCTGGGGCAGGGGCATTGTGTAAGCCGACCCTCGGCTTATACACGGGTGCCTAATTTTTCCCCATTTTTGGGGTAAAATTAGGCACCTCGGCTTATACGCGGGTCGGCTTATACATGAGTATATACGGTATCTGAAATTTGAACTCCTGACACGTATTTTGTAGCTTTGGGGCCACCAATACATATTGCGGCCACATGTCTAAGGAAGGGAGCATCCCCAACATGTAAACCATAACCCAACCCCCCCAGCTGCTTTAAGCACAGGTAGGGGGGGGAAGAAGGAACACCTCGGTGGACCATTTCAATGAAATGGTGCCAAGGGATGGGGGGAGAAGAGTTAAAATTTCCCTTTCCCCAGAACCACACCCTTCAAACTTGGGCTCCTCAAATCTGCTTTGGGGGGCAAATAATATGTCAACAGTTTCAGTGGTAAAATTCTACTGCTACGTGGCATACGGTCCTGAAGCACAAAGGAGGAACCTAAAGGAGGGTATGAAGCAAGGGGGTGGGGAATCTGCCTTCCTCGCTGAGGACACTTGTGTTTCCAGAGCGCAGGCAAACGGAGTGCCATAAAAATCAGTTTTCCCATGCGGGGCTGGAGTTGTTGAGGGCAGCTTTAGACTACCGAACAAAAGCAGAGACCCGGGATTCACCTTGCCTCTGACTTATTCCTTAATATATTTAATAAATGCAGACAGAATCCAGGATTATGGGGCGGGAGACAATGTTCATGAGGAGAAACAGAACAAGGTCAGGCAAGCTGGCCGCTGTCTCATCACCCGTCCATACAGCAACCTGACCTCTTGTGACCTGACTTGCAAACACAGATAATGGGTTGCCAGGGGAAAATGAGAGGTGGGAGAGAAGAGGCCCCCCCCCCAAGACTTGTGAGGGAAGAAAGCTTTGCCCATTGAGGGGGGGGGGGAGCTGTGGGATAAGAACACGAAAAATCAGCTAGATGCTTTCTAATGGGACTTTGCCTAGCAGAAGACCAAATCCTCTAAGTTCAACTGGAATATCAGGGAGGGGATGTGAAATGGCTTCCCATTCGCTTCCAGTCTGATGTCCTGCTTCTTCTTTGTGCAGGGGGTTGGACTAGATGACCCTGGTGGTCCCTTCCAACTCTATGATTCTAACATCGTCATTTTCTCCCAAGAAATCCATTTTGTAACCGGTAAATGGGGAGCTGTCGGTCTGTCTATGGCTACCAGCTTTCTGCCAAAAAGGCTCCAAAGTTGTTCAGGTTTTGAACAAACTGGATGTGCCAACTAGATGGACAAATGACCTGCGTTAGCATAGGACAACTATATATGCCCTCCAAACACCACGCTTCAGTTTTCACCGGCTTCCACAACTGTCATCCATAAGCAGTAGAGCATGCTCCCAAAAAAAAAAAAACGATTTCCCCTGAACAGACACCATACAATGGCTCGGCTGCAAGCACCCAAGCCCCAGGGCCGAAAGGAAACCCCAAATCCAGGAGGAGAAACACACCTACCCAGAGTCAGGGGGCTCACTCCGTCGCGCCTCTCGTTGCCGCCGTGCCTCCTGTCTCTTCACCACGCCTTAAAAAAAAGAGAGAAGAAAACCTGGTCAGAGGCTGATCCACCAAATGCCTAGAAATCTATTCACCCAGAACTGTGGACAAACTGAAACTCTGCTTACAAGGCTCATGCACCAGCAAACACCTGGAACGTGGCCCGAGTAGACAGCAAAAGACAAAACACCTGAACACATGAAGCTGCCTTCTACTGAGTCAGGCCCTTGGTCCATCAAAGTCAGTATTGTCTACTCAGACTGGCAGCGGCTCTCCAGGGTCTCAGGCTGAGGTCTATTCACCTACCTGCTTAGTCCCTTTCACTGAAGATGCCAAGGATTGAAACTGGGACCATCTGCATGCCAAGCAGATGCTCTACCACTGAGCCACAGCCCCTCCCCGATGGCTTCTTTCACAGCCGGCTGCTGAGACTGAGAGCAAGTGTAGTATAGTCATATAGTGGTTACAGCAGGGGGCCCCAACATTTATGAGCCTGCAGGCACATCTGGAATTCTGACATGACATGGTGGGCAAAGCAGCAAAATGGCTGCCACAAAATGGCTGCCGCAGGAGGCGGAGCCAGCCACAAAATGATGGCTGCAGCTTCACTTCAGTAACACGTTGCAGATCCTTGTGTTGTGGTGGCGGCTGCTGCCAAAGCAACATCTTAAAAAATCTGCACAGCCAAAAAAGTCTCCAATAGTCAACCAGAAGCTTTGCTGGGCAAAAGCCCTAACTGGTCCCGCCCACTTCCCAAAAACATTTGGCAGGCGGCAGAAACGTTATTGGGGGGACCATGGCACCCACGGGCACCACATTGGGGACTTTTTGGCTTAGAGTTTTGGACTAGGTTTTTGGAGACCCAGGTTCGGTTCCCCCCTCTGCCAGGAAAGCTTGCTGGATGACTTTGGGCCATTCACATAACTCTCAGCCTAACCTACCTCACAGGGCTGTTGTGAGAATAAGCTGGAGGAGAGGAGAATGATGTAAGCTGCTTTTTGTCCCCATTGGAAAGCAGGGCGGGGTATAAAGAAATAAAAATAAATAGCTCTACCTCCTGCAGCAACCGTTTTGTGGCAGCCATTTTGTGGCTGCACTCACTACGCTGTGTCCTTAAGTTTGGGGACCTCCTTAACTAGGTATACTGGAGCTTTATAAGAAACATAAGAAAAGCCCTGCTGGATCAGACCCAGGCCCATCAAGTCCAGCAGTCTGTTGACACAGTGGCCGACCAGGTGCCTCTAGGAAGCCCACAAACAAGATGAGTGCAGCAGCATTATCCTGTTTGTCTTCTACAGCACCTAATATGATAGGCTTGCTCCTCTGATCCTGGAGAGAGTAGGTCTGCATCATGACTAGTATTCATTTTTACTAGTAGCCAAGGGTACCCCTCTCCTCCATGAACATGTCCACTCCCCTCTTAAAGCCTTCCAAGTTGGCAGCCATCAGCACATCCTGGGGCAGGGAGTTCCACAATTGAACTATGCGTTGTGTGAAGAAATACTTCCTTTTATCAGTTTTGAATCTCTCACCCTTCAGCTTCAGCAGATGACCCTGTGTTGTAGTATTATGAGAGAGGGAGAAAAGCTTCTCCCTGTCCACTCTCTCCAAACCATGCATAATTTTATAGACCTCTATCATGTCTCCCTTTCACCGCCTTCTATTGGGCTGAAAGATATCTGGGCTACCTCTGCCCTTGAAGTTAACTGTTTTAACTCGAACTGTTTAGAACATTATGTAAAAGAGAAAGGAAACAGCGACGTGCTATTATCAGCATCTAGGACTTTTTTAAAAAATTCCCTAAAGGAATCCATCAAACTCCCAAGCTTCTACTAATAAGGTGACTAATGATCTGTGAAGTGTGGCTTTTATAGATGCATAATTATCAGTATGATTTCGGTGCAGGCACAAATCTGAACTCCCCAACAGGGAACATTGGGCCTCAGCTGGAACATCTGGGACGGAATTTGGAGCAGAAAAGGGTTCTCCACTTCTCGGCTCCAACTACCCACCATACCCTGAGCTATTTCCCTCTTTATTTTAAAAGATAAAAAGGAAACCAGGGCCCAGGGCTTTTGTGAGTAATGTGCTGGTTCCCCTCCTATTCCCAGATGCTGCAGGGGTTTTGCAGTACTCCAAAACCTCTTTGGCCAGCGACAATACGAGCGCATCCATCACAAGAATCAATGGCTCCAACGCACCACCACAAACTCTCCTCTTGTCCGTCTCCAGCGGTATTGTTTGCGAGCTGCTCAGCCCGCACCAAACAGATAAACATTGTACAGACAGGGGAATTGCCGGATACATTACATTCATCCCGAGGGGCGGCTCAGATTGCTAAATTCAAGTAAGAGACACAGCGCCATCGACTTTAATACGGCTTTGCAAATAAATATTTTTAACCTCCCCGGCCATCAACCACTGCATCCTCCCACTGCTCCAGCCATCCTCTTCCTTTTCTCTGCTTCCCCTTCTTGAACATATGAACACCTGAAGCTGCCTTATACTGAATCAGACCCTCGGTCCATCGAAGTCAGTATTGTCTACTCAGTCCGGCAGCGGCTCTTCAGGGTCTCAGGTAGAGGTCTTTCACATCACCTATCTGCCTAATTCCTAACTGGAGATGTCAGGGATTGAACTTGGGCCCTTCTGCATACCAAGCAGATGCTCTACCACTGAACACAGGCCCTCCCCATGGCTCTCCAGAGTCTCAGGCAGAGGTCTTTCACATTACCTACTCTCCTTTAACTGGAGATGCTGGAGATTGAACCTGGGACCTTCTGCATGCCATGCACATGTTCTACCACTGAGTCATGGCCCCTCCCCTTCTTCTACTTACGTACGCACCATTTATGGCCTGTCCTCTCATTTTCTGGCTTGGCTCCTGTGAACACATGGAGCTGCCCTGTGCCGAATCAGACCCTTGGTTTACCCAAGTCAGTATTGTCTACTCGGACTGGCAGCAGCTCTCCAGGGTCTCAGGCAGGGGTCTTTCATATCACCTATTTGTCTAATCCATTTAACTGGAGATGCTGGGGATTGAACCTGGGACCTTCTGCATGCCAAGCAGATGCTCCACCACTAAGCCACAGCCCCCTTCTTCTACTTACATACCCATCATTTATAGCCTGTCCTCTAGTTTTCTGGTTTGGCTCCTGTGAACACTTTAAGCTGCCCTGTGCCAAATCAGACCCTCAGTTCATCCAAGTCAGTATTGTCTACTCAGACTGGCAGCAGCTCTCTTGGATCTCAGGCTGAAATCCTTCACATCTGCTACCTGATCTTTCAGCTGGAGATGCTGGGGATTGAACCTGGGACCTTCTGCATGCTAAGCAGATATTACCACTGGGCCACAGTCCTTCCCCAAGTGCCTCTACCGGTAGCCCTATTTTCCAGAAATAAAGCAAGTGAACATTTTTCTGGAACACAGATAAAATTCTGAAGAGGCATCTGCTTCATTTCTGTGTGGTCAAAGTTTGCTTCTCACCACACAGGACAGGAGCCAACCAGGGAAAGACTTATGGCAACCCCACATGTACCGTTCCTCTCTCTGGCAAGCCAAACACTCCTACTTCCTTGTCTGTTGCCAGGAGCATCAGGGATATGGGAAGTTCAGAAAATGCCAGGAGAGTAAGCCCCAGTTATGCGAATGGCAAGAGACATTCACAAAATGGGCACCAAGGTTGACAGTGAAAATCATGTCAATTTTCAAGCGAGCACAGCCAGGTGTGAGTTTCCTCAGGGGTTGTGGGAAGAGGAAGGCCTCAAACCACAGCACCGGGAGCTGGGGGGAGAGAAGGATACTTGTATGAAGACAAAGATTTCACTTCTGCTAAGATCCCACCTGGCAGCCTTCAGGATATGAAATCTGACAGCCGTGTTTGGTGGCCTACCAAATATATAGGTTGCTTTCAAATACTATTGACAGTGGGTAGCCGTGTTAGTCTGTTTGCATTAGTCAAAAAGGGCAAGAGTCCAGTAGCACCTTAAAGACTAACAAAAATATTTTCTGGTAGGGTATGAGCTTTCGTGAGCCACAGCTCACTTCTTCAGATACAGCTAGATTCACATTCTAGCTGTATCTGAAGAAGTGAGCTGTGGCTCACGAAAGCTCATACCCTACCAGAAAATATTTTTGTTAGTCTTTAAGGTGCTACTGGACTCTTGCCCTTTTCAAATACTATTGATTTCAAATGCATAATTATAGACTGGTGGAGACTGGTTTTGGTAGTAGTATACGTGAAAAGGATCTAGAAGACCATACGCTGAACATGAGTCAACAGTGTGATGCAGTAGCTAAAAAGGCAAATATGATCTTGGGCTGTATCAACAGAAGTATAGTGTCCAGATCACATGAAGTGATGGTATTGCTTTACTTTGCTCTGATCAGATCTCACCTAGAGTATTGTGTTCAGTTTTGGGAACCACAATTTAAGAAGAATGGAGACAAGCTGGAATGGGTCCAGAGGAGGGCAACAAAGATGGTGAGGGGTCTGGAGACCAAGTCCTGTGAGGAAAGGTTGAAGGAGCTGGGTATGTTTAGCCTGAAGAGGAGAAGACTGAGAGGGGATATGATAACCATCTTTAAGTACGGTACTTGAAGGGCTGTCATATAGAGGATGGTGCTGAGTTGTTTTCTGTTGCCCCAGAAGGTCGGACCAGAACCAACGGGTCGAAATTAAATCAAAAGAATTTTCGGCTAAACATTAGGAAGAACTTCCTGACAGTTATAGCGGTTCCTCGGTGGAACAGGCTTCCTCAGGAGATAGCAGACTATTGTTCTTTGGAGGTTTTTAAGCAAAGGCTAGATGGCCGTCAGGCAACAATGCTGATTGTGTGAACTTAGGCAGATCATGAGAGGGAGGGCAGGAAGGGATTAGTCAATATTTCGTTCTCGTGGCCCTTTCTTGCATGCCCACAGTAATGCCGATCTCCACTTGGGGGTCAGGAAGCAACTTACCTCCAGGCCAGATTGGCCAGGGACCCTGGAGGGCTTTTTGATATCTTCTGGGCATAGAGTAAGGTCACAGGGTGTGTAGAGAGGAGGTAGCTGTGAATTTCCTGCATTGTGCAGGGGGTAGGACTAGATGACCCTGGCGGTTCCCTCCAACTCTATGATTCTATGATTCTGTTGTCAAGGGTCAAAAGTAAACATTATAAAGCCAAAACCCAATCTCTCACAAAGCTCAAAAGTACAGCTATCCTACCCTTTTCATTTAACAGCAAGCAAATTGTACCATTCTCAATGTGAAGCACATCCGCAGCAATTTGAAAAGAGAATACCATGGATTTGAGAGGCAGGGTGGTGTAGTGGTTAGAGTGTTGGACTAGGATCTGGGAGAGCCAGGTTTAAATCCCCACTCTGCCATGGAAGCTTGCTGGGTGATCTTGGGCCAGTCACACACTCAGCCCTTTCTTGGTATAAATGAAGTAAATAAATCATTTTTGTAATTAATTGGCTCAATTTCAAAGGGGCTTTGATATCTGTCTTGGTTTGGCTGTCAGTCCTGCTGTTCCAAGCAACCATGGACTTTTAGAGGAGTCGGACTCACCAGGACCATTTGATGGCCTCAATGTACAGACCTCATGAGGAAGGAGTGGCTGAGAGAGTTCGAAGAGAACTGTGACTAGCCCAAGGTCACCCAGCTGGCTTCATATGGAGGAGTGGGGAATCAAACCCTGTTCTCCAGATTGGAATCTACTGCTCTTAACCACCACACCACGCTGGCTCTCTAGGGTTGCAGAACTCTGAAACATCATTGAATATTAGACATGATACTGAATGCAGATACGACGCAGAAAAATGGTATATCAGTAGACACAACGCAGGAAAAAATGAATCACAGCAGTTCTTGAAACTTGGGCAGCTCCTTCGCTAGCATTTTGGAAAGACCTGCAAGTGGGAGAATTCTGCCATCACATCCAACCTGAAAGCTGACACCTGTGCAAATTAAGAAGGAGAGGGGAGCGAGAGACGCCTTCACCTGTTGGATCTCTCGTGCTTTTACGGCGTAAGCCGGGGCGTGAAGACGGGACCGAACGAACGAACGAACTTGACTGAGCCAATTTCAACCAGGAGGCCTGACCAACTAAATCAGGCCAGATGTGATGGCCAGAGTGGGGTGGCCGGGGCGGGGGTGTTAAAAAAAGACAGGAGGGAGGTGGGGGAGGTAAAGTTGTGCTCGATCTCTGGGTTACCACGCAACCACATCAAGTGGCTACGGAGGAGGATGTCGAACAGAGGCAACGCCCTCGCCAAGGGCTTTGTTGTGTGACAGACAGGCAGCCTACCCTAGAATCCTAAGCCCTATATTTGGCTCAGCACACAATTACAGGTTATGAACCTCTGTTAGAAGTGTGTGCTAAGCAAGTGACGTTTGGGAACATTAGCCAGGAAAGAAGGTGTGTGTGGGGGCAGGGGGGACAACAGAACGTGAACCAGACAAGGGTGGCCAGAAGGTGCAAATTGGTTTTGGGGGAAACTGCAGGCAAAATCTCAAAATTTCCCTGCTCCTTCCCATGAAGCCAGCTGGGTGACCTTGGGCTAGTCACAGTTCTCTCAGAACTCTCTCAGTCCCACCTACCTCACAGGGTGTCTGTTGTGGGGAGGGGAAGGGAAGGTGATTGTAAGCCGATTTGAGTCTCCCTTAAGTGGTAGAGAAAGTCGGCATATAAAAACTAACTCCTCCTCCTCCTTCGTCTTCTTGTTCTTCTTCTTCACTCAATGATTGCCCAGAGAAAAAAAGTTAATTCTTTTGGGTTTTTTCTTTGATTTCCAACCACAAGTGTTGTTGTGTGTTTTTTTCTTTTCACAGATGATCAGTCAATACCAACAGAATTGTTTCAATTTAGCCTGAAGATATGTATGGCATCTAGGGTTGCCAGCCTCCAGGTGGGGACTGGAGATCTCCCAGAATTACAATTGCTCTCCAGATGGAGAAGATGAGTTGGAGAAAATGGCAGCATTGGCAATTGGACTCTATGGCATTGAAGTCCCTCCCCTACGCAAACCCTGCCCTCCTCAGGCTCTGCCCCCCAAATCTCCAGGTATTTCCCAACCTGGATCTGGCAACCCTAGTCCTTACTAGGCAGATGTGTATACTGTATTTCTTTACTTCATTTATACCTCGCCTTTCTGCCCAATGGGGAACCAAAGTAGCTTACCTTATCCTCTGCTCCTCCCTTTTATCCTCACACCAACCTTGTGAGGCAAGTTATGCTGAGTGTGTGTGACTGGCCCAAGGTCATCTAGCCAGCTTCTATGGCAGAGTGGAGATTCGAACCTGGGTCTCCCAGATCCTAGTCTAATATTCCACCACTATACCATGAGATTTTGAAGAAAGAGGCAGACAGCGTGGTCAAAAGGCCAGGAAATACAGAAAAATGCACCGGGGAACTTAATTATGTGAAATTCAAATGTAATCAAGTCCAGACACTTTTCTCAACAGCAGTTTTCTAAACCCATTAACACCTGCTACGGCTGAGGGGTCCCGCGACTTACTAAGATAGCAGACAACTAATCCCATATATAGCATTCCTGAAGTGTAACCGACGGTACAACCAGAAGCAAAGTTACACCTTTCTAAGCCCATCGACTTCAATAGACTTAGAAGGGCGTAACTTTGCTTAAGGTGTCACTGCAATATACTCTGACCCTCTAGGCACGTAAAGAATAGACAAGTTCTGCATTTTCCACCCTTTTACACTATCGGTTGGATTCAGAAAACAGTGACCTGGGACTCCCAGGGCAGAGTCTGGTGATGTCGCACTGCACAGAAGAATGTCCTCACACCACTAAGCACTGTTAGATTGAAGTCCAGTAGCACCTCTGAAACCAACCATTTTTCCTGGGTATGAGCTGTCCAGAGTAAAGGTGCCATGGGGCAGCCCCTGGAGAATCGGTCCTCCTCAGAGGAGGAACTCTACCAGGAGAATTCAGCCCCAACGGAGCTTGCTCTGACCTCGCAGCCTGAAGTGGGGCCTGGTTCAGCACAGCCTGGCGAGGAGGCTGACAGCCCTGAAGCTGGTGACTCTCCAGAGCAGGCACAAGACTGGCAGTCAGAAGCCATGGCAGAACCAACCCCGTCCTGCTCAGAGCCTGGACCCAGTGGCCCAGCTGTGAGCCCTCAAGCTAAGGGAGCAAAGGCTGACAGGTGGAGGCAGCAGCAGAGAAAGGCACTGGTGGCTAAAAGACATAGTGCCCGGCTAGAAGCCTACCGGAGTGGGCTGGAACAGCAGCAGAACAGCGAGTCCTCGCAGGAGGAGGACTGATAGAGAAGCCAGATGCCAGAAAAGCCTCGGCTGAACAGCCCAGGGTCGAGGAAGCAAGGCAGTGCACACCTGAGCAACCTGCTGCCTCCCATGCCTGAACAACTCTCTGTGCCTTTAGACCTTGGACTGGCTGTTTGGACCTCTGACTCTCCGTGACCCTCAGCCTTGCATCGGCTACCTGGACTAACTCTGGTTTGGCAAGTACTGGACTCTGATTTCTGGCTTTGACAAACGGACTTGTTCTTTGGACTCTGCTTTACCCTTTCCCTGATGTTGCCAACCGCTGGAGCAGTATCTCAGAGACAATCCAAGTGGAGACCTGAGCATTGGAGTGGAGACCTGAGCCAGCACAAAAAGCTTTCTTCATCAGATACAATCAATCAATCATATAATCAGAAACAAAGCATAAGCAGATTAGGAATACAGACAGGGCCGTCTTAACGCATGGGCATGCTGGGCAGTTGCCCGGGGGCCCCACGAGCCTAAGGGACCCATGCCAATTTATGTAAGTTGTGACTTGCTGTCAACAAATAAATAAATAGTGTACGAAACAATAAATATTTGTTATTGGAAAATGCATATAGCATGTGTTTTACTAAAGATAAGGAACAATATGGATGTTAATTTGGGTTTGGATTAAGAATAAATGCTGAAGTATAATGTAAGAAAGGACTTGTTCATTATGGAAGCACCAATAACGTATCTTTAATTTTATCGGCAATTTACATTTTTATTCTTGTGAGTAGTTGGGTAGGTACACTGCTTTGCCCGGGGGGCCTATAATGCTGCTAAGACAGCCCTGAACACATGAACACATAAAACTGCCTTATACTAAATCAGACCCTTGGTCCATCAGAGTCAGTATTGTCTACTCAGACCGGCAACGGCTCTCTCAGGCAGCAATCTTTCACATCACCTCCTTGCCTAGTCCCTTTAACTGGAGATGCCGGGGATTGAACCTGGGACCTTCTGCATGCCAAGAAGATGCTCTACCACTGCCCCTCACTGAATACAGATCCCTGAGTTTTTTACATCCCAGTCTGAAGGTGGGAAGGGTGTAGCAAAGAAAGGAATCGGGATGCAATTACAGGCAGAAAGGTGCCAGCTAGATAGTAGGAAAATGTATTTACAATAAGAGTAGTTAAGCAGTGGAATCGACTACCAAGGGATACGGTGAGCTCCCCCTCACTGTCAGTCTTCAAACAGTGGCTGGGCGAACACTTGTCAGGGATGCTCTAGGCTGATCCTGCATTGAGCAGGGGGTTGGACTAGATGGCCTGTATGGCTCCTTCCAACTCTATGATTCTATGACCCCTCCCACCTTCAGGCTGAGATATAAGGACTCAGGAATCTCTATTCCTACTTGTACCTGATGAAGGGAGCTTTGACTCTCGAAAGCTTAGACCCCCCAAAATCTTGTTGGTCTCTAAGGTGTTGCCAGATTCAAATCTAGCTCCTCTACTGCAGACCGACATGGCTGCCCTCTGAAACTAACTTCATGGAAGTCACGCCACTAGCAAATGTATCACATGATATCCATGAAAGCATACATCGTCTACAACATAATATAATAATACAATAAAACCATGTACAATAACAGAAGAAGAAGAATTGGTTTTTATTTGTCAAGTTTCTCTACCACTTAAGGAAGAATCAAACCAGCTCACAATCACCTTCCCCTCCCCACCACAGACACCCTATGAGGTAGGTGAGGCTGAGAGAGTGTGACTAGCCCAAGGTGTGAGAGAGTGTGACTAGCCCAAGGAGGAGCCATAGCTCAGCAGCAAAGCACATAAACCACAAGCGGGAACTCATCAGTTCAAGCCCAAGTACCCCCAGTTAACGAATCTCTTGTAACAGATGCTGGGAATAACCCCTTCTCCACCCAAGATCCCTGGAGAGCCACTGCCACACAGAAGCTAAAAATGAACCAATGGTCCAAACTGGAAGGCATCAGTTTCATAACGTTCTAATGCGTCCATCCAATCAACTAATGTTGACTATTGGATTTCATGCTCTAACACTGTATACAATTTTTCATGGGTTTTTTTTGGTCATTGGTTATAACCAATTTCTCAAAGTCGGTTCCATTCCCCCCCCCCCACCCTATTACAATATAACAACTGGAAGACTTCAAAACCGCAGTGGTTTCTGATTCCTTAACATAGCTTTGATACCTACTACAGTAAAGGTCTGTTATCTTGAATATACCTATGTATATGTTATCCTCTTTATGGCTTTTTCCGCATTCTCTTTTTCCTAGACTCGAAGTTCCTGATTCTTCGGTTAAAGTTCCACATGTGTTTTCCTCCCTCTAGTGGTCCATTCAATATAGCAGAAGATTAAATCTAGCTTATAACCCTGTTGATTTAAGCAGCAGCTTTTTACTCTTTATAAAATCAGGTGTGATATCCAATCGACCACTAGAATTTTTTTTAAAAATCAATGAAACAGGAATTTGGAGAGGAGGGAAAAAAGAATGCAGAGAAGCCGTATGTTTGCTGGAGGTCAAAGTCATTATCATAAATAACAGAAGAAACAGAAACTTCTACCGGGTTTAGTCTTCCTTTAACTTTACACCAATCGGTTAACCAAGTAACTATTGTGTAGCTTTACACCGATGACTGATCAGGGCTACAAAAAGAGTCTAAGGTTGGTTGGTTTGTGCAACATCTCTGATTTTATTTTCTACATCATTTCTTTGGTTCATACATCTAGTGGAGACAATTGGCACAATAATAAGCCTGTACACTTGGAATTAACAGGCCTCCCTTTCTTAATTCACCCCACATATCATTTTCCACATCAAAAAACTTGAGATGCAGTTTTTGTTATAGAGTATATAATATTTTTTATTTTCCCAATATTACTTTTCATTCAACTACCTAGAAATCGTTCTTGATCCAGGGTGTGTGCATTTATAACAAAATTCATTTAATCTCTTTCCTAACATGGTTGTAAAAATTTTATAAGCGTTCTTGAGTAACGATTATCAGTTGGATCTTTATTTGATTTGCAATTGCTACAATTTGTGCATCATTCCACAATTCTGGAATTGTACCAAGAGAGTGGTTTAACTATTATGATACTGTGGTTTAACTATTATGATACTTTCATATGACACTGTGCAATCAAATAAGTCCTGGAGCTATATCTAATTTCACTCTTTCCCACACTTCTTAAGGCTATTTCTAAGGTGTTTTTTTTAATGATCCCTACAAACTAATTGATATTCACAATACTTGGGACTGCTTGAAGAATAAAAAAAACTTTATGGTATTCTTCAGCTGATGCTAATACGTCTTTTCTCTCTTGCAAAACTATCTTTTTATTGGACGAACTGTCTATGTTTTACATTCTTCTTTTAACTAAAATGCTAAAAATCCCTAAGCCTGGTTTCTTTTCTTAAACAACCTGTGGTTTGCTTGATCTGTGAACAACTGTGCTATATGGAAAAAAAATTTAGCACTTCCACCAAACTACATTTCCCAGGAATCTTTGGAGACAGCCATGACATAAAATGATACAGAACAGATATAAGTTTGTAGTGCAGATACACTTTCACAGTGAATTTAAGAGACCTCTGTCCGTGTACCACTTCTCCTATAGACTTCTAGGCAATAATGAGAAGTTTGGCATGTGGAAAGGGCATTACCAGGAGAGAAATATCTAAACCTCTTCCTTGCCCACTGGTTTTTCCCCAGCACCTTCCCTTTCTTACCTGACCAGGGAATTCCATCTTAAAACTCAGCAGAAAACTGGGACGGGTTGTGGAGGAATAGCACTGTGTGGGAAAGGTTGAAGCATCTCTCTCTTTTTTATAAATGTAAACAGAACAGGGGGAAAACAAAAGAAAAAGAGAAGCCATATCACAAAACAATTACAATTACATCAGAGAAAAACAAAATAAAAAGTATACATATGATATAATAAATATATGACGAAAGTGGCAATTATGAGCAATAAATGTTGATATAGTAATTAGCATTAAATGGTGATTATCATAATATATCTTAACCTAAATCATAAAATACTCTATATAATACTTGATAAGAACAGATTTTTTTAAAAAAAGCTTGCAGTGGTGGTTACTATTAAAATTTCTAAAAATATTTCCCGAATAATAAAATTAAGTTTGCATATTATTATAATCTATCCATAATACATTTAAATGTTTCCCCCCTTTAAGTCCTTTTCAGTATAGTATATCAAGTGGATTATTAATAATTCAAGTATCTCTCTTGATATGCTCTCACTCTACCTTAATCCACTCTACCTGGAGATCTCTCGGAATTACAACTGATCTCCAAACTGCAGAGATTTACTTCCCTGGAGAAAATGGTTCCTTTTAAGGGTTGCCTCTATGGACTTACACCCCCCTGAGGTCCCTCCCCTCCCCAAAACCTCTCCCTTCCTGGACTCTACCCTCCAGGAACTTCCCAACCCAGATCTGACACATGAACACATGAATCTGCTTTATACTGAATCAGGCCCTTGGTCCATCAAAGTCAGTATTGTCTACTCAGACCGGCAGCGTCTCTCCAGGGTCTCAGGTAGAGGTCTTTCACATCACCTACTTGCCTAGTCCCTTTAACTGGAGATGCCGGGGGTTGAACCTGGGACCTTCTGCATGCCAAGCAGATGCTCTACCACTGAGCCACGGCCCCTCTCCATGGCTCTCCAGGGTCTCAGGCAGGGGTCTTTCACATCACCTACTTGCCTAGTCCCTTTAACTGGAGATGCCAGGGATTGAAGCTGGGACCTTCTGCATGCCAAGCAGATGCTCTACCACTGAGCCACAGCCCCCTCCCCTGACAACCCTAGCTCTGCCTCCTGACACAAGAATTCAGCACTACTGAATGAAGCAACAGCCTCAGAGATCATCCTTTCCTGGCAACATTAGATTTATAACAAATGTCATACCCTACCTTTCTCCCCAGTGTGGCTTACATTGTTGTCTCCTCCTCACAACAACAACCCTGATGAGTTATACCTGCCACCGACAACCATGATTTCCAAAGAAAAAAGCAGGGGCGGTTTGAGAGGTTCACGGGATGACATAGGCCAAGATGCTCCCACTTCTTTCATGTTCGGCACTGTGACTCCCACCATCACCCTGAAACTGGTGGCCAATTTTGAGGCTCCTAACTTTATTTGTGGATGAGTTATACCTGCCACAGATGGACAGAGAGGGCCTTTTATTACTAGAGATCCCATTCGAAGAGGAAGAGGAGGAAGAAGAAGAGTTGTTTTTTATATGCCGACTTTCTCTACCACTTAAGGAAGAATCAAACTGGCTTACAATGACCTTCCCCTCCCCTCTCCTCCCCACAATGACTCCCTGTGAGGTAGGTGGGGTTGAAAGCTGTGAGTTAAGAGAGCTGTGACTAGCCCAAGGTCACCCAGCTGGCTTCACGTGTAGAAGTAGGGAACCAACCCGGTTCATAAGGCTCTAATGGGGTGAGGCCTTGCACCACTAAGAAAAACTGCAAGGAGCCCAGCGTGTCATTCTGTTCCTGAAGAATCCTTCTCCTGTCAGACATCAAATGGACTCCGAAATTGCTTTTGAGGAGAAAAGGTGATGTGTAGTCCGGGGTCTCCTTGATTGGTTGCATTTATCTCTGCGGGCATCAAGCGGCTCCAACTGAGATTAACTCGAGTTGCCAAAGTAGTCATTCAGAGAGGAGGTCAAACACCTCTGGTCTCCCCACTACGTGCACATGAACATCCCAAGATGAGAAATTGCTCCTGATGGAGCACGCTGGTACAAAATGCTGTTGAGGCCAATTTACAAACCCTCTGACTCTCTTGGGCGCAACTCTTTCAGCCAGATGGGTTTTCATGGAATAGTCTTCTACAGGACAGCTCGTTTCTAAGGGAGCTGGACACGGTCGATGCTGCTTTCTGAATCCACACTGATGTAAAATGGTATTTTAACCTCAGAGATGGGGAAAGCATGTTTCTAGCATGGTGTAGTGGTTAAGAGCGAGCCAGCGTAGAGAGCCAGTGAGGTGTAGTGGTTAAGAGAGGTGGTTTGGAGTGGTGGACTCTGATCTGGAGAACCGGGTTTGATTCCCCTCTCCTCCACATGAGCGGCAGAGGCTAATCTGGGGAACTGGATTTGTTTCCCCACTCCCACATACGAAGCCAGCTGGGTGACCTTGGGCAAGTCACAGCTCTGTTAGAGCTCTCTCAGTCCCACCTACCTAAGTGGGTGTCTATTGTGGGGAGGGGGAGGGAAGGTGATTGTACGCCGGTTTGAGTCTCCCTTAAGTGGTGGAGAAAGTCGGCATATAAAAACCAACTGTTCTTCTTCTTCTATTTTGTGAGCAAGCGCTTTTGAGCCCCTCAGAGTAGACATGTGGGCTTTAGCCCCTATTGCTGTAGACAGTGCCATCAAGTTGCAGCCAACTTATTGCAACCCCATAGGGTTTTCAAGGCAAGAGACGAACAAAGGGAGTTTGCCCATTCCCCTGCCTCTGTGTTGCGACCCTGGACTTCCTCGGTGGTCTCCCATCCAAGCAAGGGCTGACCCCTCTTACCTTCTTAGATCTTATGAGATTGGTCTAGCCTGGGCCATCCTGATCATGGCTTAGCCCTGTACCAACTGGCCAAGTGAGTCAGAAGGAACAAACACAAAACAAAACACCACACAATAGTGCAGGCAAAATATACCAGAAGCACAGACTGTGATGCTAGTGAGTTCAACCTGCTTTAAGAAGGTTTCCAACAACTTGCTAAATCGCAGCTTACTTACTCCTTATTCATTTAAAATATTTATATATCATCTGTCCATGAAATGTGCTTGAGGCACTTCACAACCTGTATGTCAAAACCTTTATTGGCATAAACAACATCCGCAGAGAATGTAATTGTTCACTTTCACTCAACAAAGTCCACCTGCTCCTGTTTACAATAGCATTCACGAATCCTATAACTACTCTTTGCATGATGATAGTTTCATAGGGTAGCCTTGTTGGTCTACAATAGACCAGCTAGATTTGAATCCAGCAGCACCTTAGAGGCCAACAAGGTTTTCGGGGTATGAGCTTTCGAGAGTATCTGACGAAGGGAGCTTTGATTCCCGAAAACACATACCCCAAAAATCTCGTTGGTGCTACTGGACTCAAATTTAGCTGTCCACTGCCTAAAGAGCCTCTCTTGTTTGTGAGTTTGTTTCTCACAAACAAGAGAGGCAGTAACTCTACTGCATCAGGGAACACGTAGGGGCTCACATGACTGAATGAGCCTTCCCCCTCCCTCTCCAATAGACCCTGCATGTGGAAATCTAGCATTTCAAGGAGGATTCTAACTTAGTCTTCTCCCTGACACACTAAGATTTATGAACGCAGGGGTTTAAAAAAAATAATAAAGACGCATTCTTTATTATTTCTTTATTCTTTATTATTTCTTTATTCTTTATCATGCAAGCCCTCACAGTGAAGCAATTGTTTACTACTTCAGCAACTGTGTGAAAGGCCTATAATGAAGTTGCATTTCCAAACACAGTCTTGCTGAAAGTCTAGTGGACAGTTCAGCCAAAAAGTTCCTTTCTGCCCAAAGATGTCTGATGCAGCTTGAAAACATATGAACACATGAAGCTAGCTTATACTGAATCAGACCATTGGTCCACCACAGTCAGTATTGTCTACTCAGATTGGAAGCAGTTCTCCAGGGACTCAGGTGGAAGTCTTTCACATCAGCTACTGCCAGATTCTTTAAGTGGAGATGCCAGGGATCGAACCTGGGACTTTCTGCATGCCAAGCAACTATTCTACCACTGAGCCACAGCCCCTCCCCTTGAAAGCCTGCCTCATCTTGCATGGCACAGTGTGATTCCCCTTCAAGGAAGGGCATGACCTTAACTATTTTGAACCCGCTCACCTAAATGGAGCTATATAGGCCTAAGGGGTTGGGGTTTTTTCCCGAAAACTAAAAAAAAATACTGGATGCCATGAGAATTCAGACTGCGATTCCCCAAACGCCGCTTCAGAAGGAGACAGCTGCAGACACAAACTGTGAAAAATATTCATCCAGTGGTTCCTGACCTCTGTCTCACATGCAGGGCTGCCGACAGCGATTAAGTCGCTGGTGGCTACAGGAGATCTCTAGTGATTTGATGGCAGCTCAGGGGGAAAAGCCGGCCGGCCTGGAAAACGCTCCATCCTGGTACTATTTATATTGTCAATTAGAGAACAGAATGGCAGAAGAAAATAGCATTTATGTGGCATTAGTTCCTCAATGTTTGAACCACTTCACATATGATTCTTACAAAAGCCACACCCAGTATGATTATCCCTATTTTACACACAGGGACAGAAGGTAAACCTATGAATACCAGCCTTCAACCCTTCCACTCCAGCCCCAGTAGGGTTTCCAGGTCCCTCTTTGCCACTGGCAGGAGGTTTTTGGGGTGGAGCCTGAGGAAGGCGGGGTTTGGAGAGGGGAGGGACTTCAATGCCATAGAGTACAATTGCCAAAGCTGCCATTTTCTCCAGGGGAACTGATCTCTATCGGCTGGAGATCAGTTGTAGTAGCAGGAGATCTCCAGCTAGTAGCTTGAGGTTGGCAACCCTAAGCCCCAGAGATAAAGATGAACAAATCTCGCACTCAGGGTTCCCAACGCTGGGTTGGAAAATACTTGGAGATCTGGGGGCTGAAGCCTGGGCACAATGGGGTTTGGGAAATGGCAGGACCTCAGCAGGGTGTAATGCCATTGAGTCTGCCCTCCAAAGCTGCCATTTTGCCAGGGCAACTGACCTCTATAGTCTGGAGATTCCCGGAGATCTCCGGACCCCAGCTGAAGAATGGCAACACCACCGGCCCTGCACGATGGAAAGTTTATCATAAAAAAAAGGTTCCAGTCAATAAAACCATTGTAGTGTGAGAATTCCAGTACCAGAAGCGTATATAGCAGCACATCAGCATTTCTTCTTTTCATGTATTTCTCAGATGGACAGGCTGTTCAAGGGGAGACATCATAGAAGGTGTGGGGAGCGGAAGGCGATTGTAAGACAGTTTGATTCTTCCTTAAGTGGTAGAGAAAGTCGGCATATAAAAAACAACTCTTCTTCTTCTTTCCGAGGCAACGGATGAACCGAAGTGGTTTGCCATTGCCTGCATCTGTGAAACAACCCTGGATTTCCTTGATGGTCTCCCATCTGAGTACTAACCAGAGTCGAACCTGCTTACTTTCTGACACCTGACACGAATGAGCAATCCTGGGCTATCCAGGTTAGGGCGTCTTGTTCCCTACTGGGGCTTAAAGCAGCTGAGGGGGGCATTTTCAACCAAGGCTGGGGTGCTTAATTCCCCTCCCTCAGTGCCATGGCCCCAATTCACATTAGCAGCATCCCATGTAGCTCTCAGACAAACCCCACACAAATGGTGCTTTCACACCTGTTGAATAATGCACTTTCAATCCACTTTAACCACCGATTGCAAACAGGTTTTGCCATTTCACACAGTAAAATCCAGCTTCAAAGTGCATTGAAAGCAGATTGAAAGTGCATTAGCCAACATGTGTGAAAGTGCCTAAACGCCCAATAACACGAACAAAGATTTCTACTCTGGTTGGGAAGTAAGTTCTCAGCTCCCCTTCTCTGACCCTGTCCCATCTGCAGAGCTGACCTAACCTCCACATTTGCTCCCAAACCTGCAGGGTGAAAAGGGTACGTGGCAGGCAGCCGGGTCTAGCGAGGGCTGGGGGTATAAAAAGCCGAACTGGGCAGGGGGGGGGCAGCTCTAGGCTCACCGTCCTGACCCTCCTCCTACGCCAAGGCTGAGGTGACCTGGACGCTGCAGCTCTCATTAATAAAACAGACCCTGGCTCCCCTGGGTTCTCCGCCGCGCTCATCAAGATTTCCACCTCCTGCTCAGGCAGGCAGGCAAGCCGCGCCGTACCCCGGCTGAAGAGAATCGGGGCTGTCAGCTCATCTCCGCCTGACACTCCTGAGCGCAAGGAGACAGGCAGAAGACGTGGCGTGGAGACAGGTTTCCGCGGCCTGAAGGGCAAAACGGTGTGCCTATATTTAAAAGAGGCTCCAGGGGGAGAGCTAATGAGGACTGGCCCATTTATGTCTGCGCCTGCTTAGAAAATTATTATACTCAGAAGTCGGGGGCAGGAGGAAGAATTAAAACCTTTATGGCTGCTGTGTAGGCATTACAATTTATCATTTATGCAAAAGGCTGCTAATATCCGGACGTCTACAAACTCCGCCAAAGCTCCATCTTTGTGGCCAGTTTATTTACAGTCATTTGAGCAGCAAATATCAGTAAAAAAAATTACAATTTTAAAACCCCAAGTGAGGATCTCCTTATCTTAGTGGCTACATATACAGAACTTTGCCACTGAATAAGAGATAAAAGCACCTTCTAATACAAATTTAACAATAAAATCATCTGAATGGCTAACATTCCTAAAATTTTCTGGTCAACACAGGTGAAATTAGCTTATTTCTAACCTCCTGATAAAACGAACAGTGTGATAAAATATGTATAATTGTCTCAACTGAATTAAAATTACAGGGGCAAAATCTGGCCTCTACAGGTATATGCTGAAATCTCCCGCTGAGCATAGCTGACAGACAGCCATTAAATCGGGCTCTTGAAAAGACCCATAGAAAACTAGAAAATAGTTGTTAAATAAGGAGCACCAGAGAAACCTTCCCAGCTCTTTAAGGATTTTTGTGGCCAGCTGCTTTGTCGAAAACAACAGAAGTGTGTGTGTGTGTGTGTGTGTGTGTGTTTTCTTGCTTTCTATAAGCAGAGCTGTTGAACACAAAACAGTGCCAATTGAGAGGCAGTCTGCACATGCTTAGATGCACTCTGGCCAGGCAAGAATTGCTTTGAAAAGACGGCTTACTGTCTGAAGGCTAAAGACACAGGCATACAGGTCGGTCCACAGCAACGTGCCCCCCCAAAAAGCCATATATAACCTTTCATTAAAAACAGCCAGAATTGGAATGACAAAGCTTTGGAGTTTGCCAGCATTCTTCGTCAGGTTGGCTGTCAAAAAACAAAACAATAAAAAGGGGGTTGTGGGGAGGGGGAGGATATTTCAGGCCATAATCTCAAGGTCTCTTTCTCAACATCCTGGAAGGAAAGCTCTTGTGATTTTAAATGGATGCTGGGTGAGGCTAGTATTAGGTTGGATCATTGGCCTTCTGGAAAAAGCACGGGGGAGGAATGGAAGCCATCCAAAATAAAACTTAAAAAGGAGGAGGAAGAGGAAGAGGAAGAAGAAGAGGAGGAGGAAGACGAAGAAGAAGACGAAGAAGAAGACGACGAAGAGTTGGTTTTTCTATGCCGACTTTCTACCATTTAAGGCAGAATAAAACTGTCATACAATCACCTTCCCTTCTCCTCCCCACAACAGACACCCTGTGAGGTAGGTGAGGCTGAGAGAGTTCTGGGAAAGCTGTGACTAGCTCAAGGTCACCCAGCTGGCTTCATGTGGAGGAGTGGGGAAACCAACTCAGTTCACCAGGTTAACCTCCGCCACTCATGTGGAGGAGTGGGGAATCAAACCCGGTCCTCCAGATCAGAGTCCACTGCTCCAAACCACCTCTCTTAACCACTACACCACGTTGGTTTCATTTTATTTACTCCATTTATATCCCATTTTCCCACAGTGGAGATCCAACATAGCTTAGATTGTTCTCCTCTCCTTCATTTTATCTTCATAAAAACCCTGTGAGGTAGGTTACATGGAATTAGAGACTGGCCCAAGGACACCTAACAACCTTCTATGGCAGGGTGGGGATTGCAACCTGCATCTTCCAAACGCTAGCCAGACACTCTAGCCCAGGAGTGCCTGCTGACACCTTTTAGAACATAAGAACATCAGAAAAGCCCTGCTGGATCAGACTAAGGCCCATCAAGTCCAGCAGTCTGCTCACACAGCAGCCAACCAGGTGCCTCTAGGAAGCCCACAAACAAGACGACTGCAGCAGCAGTGTCCTGCCTGTGCTTCACAGCACCTAAGATAATAGGCATGCTCCTCTGATCCTGGAGAGAATAGGTATGCATCATGACTAGCATAATAGCCATGAACATGTCCACTCCCCTCGTAAAGCCTTCCAAGTTGGCAGCCATCACCACATCCTCGGGCAGGGAGTTCCACAATTTAACTACATAAGAACATAAGAAAGGCCCTGCTGGATCAGTCCAAGGCCCATGAAGTCCAGCAGTGTGTTCACACAGTGGCCAACCAGGTGCCTCTAGGAAGCCCACAAACAAGATGACTGCGGCAGCATTGCCCTCCCTGCCTGTGTTCCACAGCACATTTCTGGTACCATCCAAATGTTTTTTAGAAAATGCTTTTGCTCAGCAAGGCTTCTGATTGACTACTGGAGATCTACTATGCCATTAAAGATTGATATATGCTTACTGGAGATTTGATTGGCAGCAGCTGCCACCACAGCATAGGGATCTTCACTGTGCTGCTGAGGTGAAGCTGTGGCAATCATTTTGCAGCTGGCTCCGCCTCCTGCAGTAGCCATTCTGTGGCAGCCATTTGGTTGCTGCGTCCACCATGTAGGGTTGCCAGGTCCCTCTTCGCCACCGGCAGGAGGTTTTTGGGGTGGAGCCTGAGGAGGGCGAGGTTTGGGAAAGGGAGGGACTTCAATGCCATAGTGTCCAATTGCCTAAGCGGCCATTTTCTCCAGGGGATCTGATCTCTATCAGCTGGAGATCAGTTGTAATAGCAGGAGATCTACAGCTAGTACCTGGAAGTCTTTGGACTATCACGGTGATTAATTCAACATTAATCTAATTCAACAACAACTAAAGAGCTGAAGAAGACTTCAACGAAACACAGCCATGATCTAGAGGGCGCGTTCTCCTTCCTTGGAATTGCCTTTCTTCTGATTGTATTTAAGACCCAATTCATCTGATTGTATTTATTGTATATTGTATATATACAATTGTATATATTGTATACATTGTATATATATTACAGGACTGTTATATATTATATAACATTGTATATTACAGGACTGTTCTTCCTGTTTAGGATTGTGGTGAATGTACACTGGATGGTATGCATATGAATGAATTTTGTAAATATAACATGAGCAACAATTAGTAATAATTTAATAGTTGAGGTTTATATATCTCTGTTTAAATGTTTATGGTGTTAGTAAACATTTTCAGGATACGCTTAATTTGTTATTGAGCTGAAGTGTTGCTACATAATTTATACTATGTTGCATACATAATTTATACTATTGCAACACTGGTTGTATATTTGTATTGATAGTACCTGGAGGATGGCAACCCTACCTCCATGTCATGTCAGAATTACAACTGTGCCCACAGGCTCAACAGGTTTGGGGACCCCTGCTCTAGCCGCTACACCACACTGACTCCAAGTAGCTGATCCGGTGTCTCTCTGATGCCAAACAGAACAGTTCCCTTAAAAGGGTGAGAGCAAAGAAAAACACCGGAAAGGCATGTCAATCCTCAAGCACTTAAACCAGTACTAAGCCATGCATGCTCAAGTGCCAGGTACCGAAGAGATGAGAAATAGACGACACATGACAGAGCTGCTGGTTAATACGTGGCTTTCCTCTGCCTTTCACAGCAGGCCTCTTTGGTCTCTATCCTGATTTAACCCAGAAGTGGAGATCGCTTCTGACAGTCCTTTCAAAGGAGGTGTTCTAGCATCAGCACCACACACAAAAAATCATGACAGAGCCTTCAGCTGTTCGACGAAGATGCATTTCTTCTCGTTGTAAGTACCAACGGGTTATACTGGAGGGAACCATACCCGGGTCCAAACTTTTCAACAAAAATCTCCTTGGTTGAGAAGCAAAACGGCGGTGGGGGAAAATGCCGTCAAGTCACAGCTGACTTATGGTGACTCCGTAGAGTTTTCAAGGCAAGAACCGTTCGGAGGTGGTTTGCCATTGCCTGCCTCTGCATGGGTTCTGAGAGAACTGTGACTGGCCCAAGGTCACCCAGCAGGCCTCATGAGGAGGAGCCGGGAATCGAATACCACCTGTTTATTCAAATACTAAATGTCGCTGAATAGGACTGAGTTGTTACAGTTGGGTCATAAATACAATCAGATGAATTGAGAGATTTGAGCGTTCGATTAAATGTTCTTTAAAAGCTTGTGTGGTCAGTTTAGTAATAGGGTTGCCAGCTCTGGGTTGGGAAATACCTGGAGATTTGGGGGGGGTGGAGACTGAGGAGGGGAGGGCTTGGAGAGGGGAGGGACCTCCCTGGGGAATAATCCCATAAAGTCCACCCTCCAAAGCAGACTTTATGGGATTATTTATGGGACTCTCCAGGGGAACTGATCTTGAGTGTCTGGAGATCAGTGACGATGGGTAGCTGTGTTAGTCTGTCTGTAGCAGTTCCCTCTCAGGACTCTCTAGAACAGGGGTGGGGAACTTTTTTTCCGCCAAGGGCCATTTGGGTATTTATAACATCATTCCCGGGCCATACAAAATTATCAACTTAAAAATTAGCCGACCAAGCCCCAAGCAGGCACCTGCCCCAGATGACCCCCCCCCCCGGCACGGGCAAGCAGGCAGGCATCCAACCTGTGGCGCACGTGCCTACCTGGTGGCACAGGATGGTCTGTTGCACCAGCTGGGTGCCCACAGACCATCTGCCTTGAATAGAGGCTATTCTGCCTTGAAGAGGCTATTCCTGTCCGCGGGAGGGGGCGGATCGCCAGTCTTCGATCCTTCTGAGCGAGGGATCTGCCAGGACCCACCAAGGGCCAGACCAAATGATTTCACGGGCCTGAAACGGCCCCCGGGCCTGACGTTCCCCACCCCTGCTCTAGAACACCAGCGAGGGAACGGTCATTCCCCATGCCAAGTCTCTGAAATGACGCCTATTAGAGTGGGCGCAGAGGAGCCTTCATTAGCTGCATTTAGGAAGTCATGCAAGACCATTCTCTTTCAGAGGGTATTTGCTGGAGAGTGAGCTGTTTTGGCAGATCTGCCTTATATTTTTAAATCTGTGTGTTCTTTTAATTTGTATGATGTTTTGATTCCGTTAACGTACTCACACGATTTGCGTCCTTGCAGCTTTTTGGTGCTCTGTTAGCTGCCTCAAGTCCAAGGAACTAAGGCAGGATGTAAAGATTTTGAATAAATAAATATTCAGGCCTTCAAAACACGTTTGTTTCAGGCAAGGCCAAGAGGCTCAATTCTAAGGTTGCCAGCCTCCAGGTGGGGCCTGGAGATCTCCCACTATTACAGCTGATCTCCGGACAATACAGATCAGTTCCCCTGGAAGAAAGGGCTGATTTGGAGGGTGGTCTCTATGGCATTGTACCCTGCTGAGGCCCCTCCCCTCCCCAAACCCCAGCCTACCCAGGATCCACCCCCAAAATCTCCAGTATTTCCCAACACAGAGCTCACAACTTTACATGGAGATCGCCCAGAATTACAACTGATTTCCAGACAACAATCAGTTCCCCTGGAGAGAATGGCTGCTTTGGAGGGTGAACTCCATAGCATTACACCCTGGTGAGTAGGGTTGCCAGGTCCCTCTTCACCACCAGCGGGAGGGGTTGTGGCACAGTGGTAGAGCATCTACTTGGCATGCAGAAGGTCCCAGGTTCAATCCTTGGCATCTCCAGTTAAAGGGACTAGGTGAGTAGGCGATGTGAAAGACCTCTTCCTGAGACCCTGGAGAGCTGTTGCCGGTCTGAGTAGACAATACTGACTGCGGAGGGGCAGGGAAGGTGACTGTAAGCCAGTTTGAGTCTCCCTTAAATTGGTAGAGAAAATTGGCATATAAATACCAACTCATCATCTTCTTCTTTGATGGAACGAGGGTCTCATTCAGTATAAGGCAGCTTCATGTGTTCATGAGGTTTTGGGGGCGGAGCCTGAGGAGGGTGGGGTTTGAGGAGGAGAGGGACTTCAGTGCCATAGAGTCCAATTGCCAAAGCAGCCATTTTCTCCAGGTGAACTGATCTCTATCAGCTGGAGATCAGTTGTAATAGTGGGACCAGGTGGCTCCTTATGCGCGCGGGGAAAGGAGTGGGGTTTTGGGGGGGTCTTTGGCTGCCCCCGCTCCGGCTTGCTTGGCTGGGGGGGGGTCGCCCCCCTCGACGGCTGGTTGCCAACTCTGGGTTAGGAAAGCCTTGGGAGTGAGGGTGGGACCTGGGAGAGTGGGGTTTGGGGAGAGGGGCTGTGGCTCAGTGGCAGAGCCTCTGCTTGGCAAGTGGAAGGTCCCAAGTTCGGTCCCCGGCATCTCCAGTTAAAGGGACTAGGCAGGTAGGTGATGTGAAGGACCTCTTCCTGAGACCCTGGAGAGCCGCTGCCAGTCTGTGTAGACGATACTTCTATAGGGGAGGGGCTGTAGCTCAGTGAGAGAGCATCTGCTTGGCATGCAGAAGGTCCCAGCTTCAATCCCCGGCATCTCCACTTAAAGGGACTAGGTGAGTAGGTGATATGAAAGATCCCTGCCTGAGACCCTGGAGAGCCGCTGCCGGTCTGAGTGGATGATACTGACTTTGATGGACCAAGGGTCTGATTCAGTATAAGACAGCTTCATGTGTTCATGTGAGATCTCCAGCTAGTACCTGGAGGTTGGCAACCCTACTGATGAGGTCCCTCCCCTTCCCACACCCCACCTTCCCTGGGCTGCACCCAAAATCTCCAGGCGTTTTCCAACCTAGAGCTGGCACCCCTAACTCTGCTTCCTCTCCCCTTGCATTTGTGGCATGCCCGCAGACTGTGTGAACAGGAGTTGCAAAATGAAGCAGAAAACAGACTCGGGGGACTGTAAATCAGGGATGTGTTTTGTGGCGGTAACAGCTGTCTAAGGCAGAGATCCAGCCCTCCCCCCCACCCCAGCGCTCAGCGAGCCGACTCTGCATGGTCAGAGACTGTGCCAGGAGGAAAAGAAATCAGCTTCCCGCATCCCTTGGGGGGTGGGTTCGTGTGGGCAGAGAGCCCATTCCTCTCCTCGGGTCAGCCCTTTAATTAGAAGCACCGACATGTGGCGAGCCAGGAACAGCTGCTGGCAGCATCTTGCGCAGTCCCCCCCCCCCCCCAAGGTGCTACCTTCCTCCCATCTGAGGAAATTGCAGCCTAAAAAAAGAAAGCCACAGAGCAGAGATCGAAGGAAGGGCGAAGCGGGTCCAGAGGCAGTTACGGCAAGCGTCCTGGGCAATTAATATTCTGCACTTCAGAAAGAGCCAAAATAAAAAAACACCACCCAAAATAATACCTACACAAAGAGTTTTTAATGTATGTGCTGTTTCTTACAAACAATAAAATAAACCTGTGCAGATTCCTTCTCTTTTGCAAGCAAACAGGGCATGTTTCTGCTTCATTCAAGCTCGGCATTTGAGATTCTGCAGAATTTGGAGCCTTTGGGGAATAACAGCAGGGTGGTCGCAGGAGAGGAGCTGGTAAATGAGAGCAGTATATATCTGACAAAGAGACAGAGGGCTTTTGCCACAGAGAGCACAGATGTGCACGGTTGAACACGGTTCCATAGACAGATGTGGTCTGCACTCTGCCTCCACATGGTCACGATTCCCCATTGTGCCCAGTCCAAATGCAGATATTTCCCATAGATTCCTCGGTCATCCGTCCCTTTGCGCTCACCGTTTCCCCCTCCCCCATACCACTGGAGGACTTTTGCTTTCTTTTCTGTTTTAAACCAGTAGTTGAACACATGAAGCTGCCTTATCCTAAATCAGACCTTTGGCCCATCAAAGTCAGTATTGTCTACTCAGACCGGCAGCAGCTCTCCAGGGTCTCAGGCAGGGGTCTTTCACATCACCAACCTGCCTAGTCCCTTTAACTGGAGATGCCGGGGATTGAACCTGGGACCTTCTGCATGCCAAGCAGATGCTCTACCACTGAACCACAGCCCCTCCCAACTGACTTTTTAAAAAAACTGGCAAAAAATCGGGGGGCACGGCAGCTGAAAGGAAAAGATGACAGCAAAACTGTGTGATGTAGGCAGCAGGGTCAAAGATGTGCACCTTCCCACCCAGACTAATCCACTTTGACTGCACTCTTTCAGAGGTAGGAGGGCTGGTGTGATGTAGTGGTTAGAGTGTACACCTAGAACCTGGGGTGACCGGGTTCGAATCCCTTGCTCGGCCACGGAATCCTGCTGGGTGACCTGGGCCCATCACAATCTCTCAGACTAACTGACCCTCACAAGGTTGTTGTTGTGGGGATTAAGTGCAAGATGGGGAGGAACAGAGTGGTGTAGTGGTTAAGAGTGGTGGTCTGGAGCAGTGGACTCTGATCTGGAGAACCAGACTTGATTCCCCACTCCTCCACATGAGCGGCAAAGGCTAATCTGGTGAACTGGATTTGTTTCCCCAGTCCTACACATGAAACCTGTAGGGTTACCTTGGGCTAGTCACAGCTCTGTCAGAACTCTCTCAGCCCCACCTACCTCACAGGGTCTCTGTTGTGGGGAGGGGAAGGGAAGGTGATCGTAAGCCAGTTTGATTCTCCTTTATGTGGTAGAGAAATTTGGTATATAAAAACCAATTCTTATTCTTCTTCCTATTACTTATGCCCAGCCAAACACTACCAGGATCCCCAGTAACCCACACTCCTCTATCAATGCCTCACTCACACATCCCACAAAGGTTAGCTTTACTTTGTTTGGGAAATATGCAGGTAGGCATCACTATTCAGCAGATTTGGGGTAGACTCTTGATACGTGTCGTGAATCAGACACCCTTCACCACGTGAACGATTTGGCATTTTGCTTGCCAACCACAAACCTGCTACGGCAGTATTTGGTGAGGATGCAGCTACCGCTTAATACCGCACAAAACGACAGCTGCTCCTGACTGGCACCATTCGACCCAACCCATCTATTCACCTGGATGCACTTCAAAACAAATACCATTAGGGTTACAGCCCGAAGAGTATAATAAAACACAGCAAGACAATCGACTCCCTTCGCTGTGCCGGGGGCAAGGTGGAACTCGCCCGCCCGTGCCACTGGGATTGTGTGACTAACACAACAATGATTGACAGCGGCATGAGAAGAGTGGAAGACAACAGAGTCACGGGGCAACTGTACGGTGTGGCCATGTGCATCCCAGCGATCATCGCTTGCCAGTTTTCACTGTGGATGGAGAAAGCTGTAGCTATAAAAGGAACAACGATGAAGGGACAGGAAGACAGTAGCTTCAACCTTCTCTTTGACCGTTCTCCCTGACAGCACCATTGGGGAAGGGCTCCTGGGTCTATCAACCCAACTAGGCGAGATTTCTCTAGTGGTGTAACTTGGTTGCACCTCTCATGCTGGTGCAACTGGGTACACCAACCCACAGACAAACTGGTTATATTTTCATTTGCATTGTGGTTTCTGACCTTTCAGTAAACTCTCCAAGCAGAGTCACGACTCGTCCTTTTCAGTTACAGGTTCAATCCCTTCCTCTTGGTAAATGCACATAAAGCTCCCTTACACTGATTCAGACCATTGGTCCACCATAGAATCATAGAGTTGGAAGGGTCCATACAGGCCATCTAGTCCAACCCCCTGCTCAATGCAGGGTCAGCCTAGAGCATCCCTGACAAGTGCTTGGCCAGCCTCTGCTTAAAGACTGCCAATGAGGGGGAGCTCACCACCTCCCCAGGTAGCGGATTCCACTGTCGAACAACTCTTATTGTAAAAACCTTTTCCTAATATCCAGCCAGTACCTCTCCGCCTGCAATTTAAACCCATTATCGCGAGTCCTATCCTCTGCTGCCAACAGGAACTGCTCCCTGCCCTCCTCTAAGCGACAGTCCTTCAAATACTTTAAGAGAGCAATCATGTCCCCCCTCAACCTCTTCTTCTCCAGACTAAACATTCCCAACTCCCTTAGTCTTTCCTCATAGGGCTTGGTCTCCGGGCCCCTGATCAACCCCACAAAGTGGGGTTATAACCGAAAATCGGCAACCTGGGAAAGTGCTCCCCAAATAGCCACATGGCCTACCGTAGCTCCTTTTTTTTAGTACAAATTATGTACACGTTTTAAAATTCTGTTTTGAGACCATGACAGCCACAAACTTTGGGCCTTGGAGGGGGGAAAAGGCTGTATTGGTTCCACTCTTGGTCATTTGCTGAGCACATTACGGATGCTATTCTCCCTGCTGCATTAATTGTTTCTGGAGACCTGCATTTTCCATTGCCTTGTTTCCATTTCCCTTTCTGCAACCGTGTGCAACTACTGTAGCAATGGGCATTATAGCACAACCAGGTGTTCACTGACATGGGAAGCCTATGAGACGGAGCTGATGAATACAGTACGACGAATGCCACACATCTTCCTTCCCCTTTACCATTCTGAGGCGTTAAGAAATCCAATGTTCCTTTCCTTTTCAAAATCGTTAACTGCTTCCATATCAAACTTTTAAAGTCTGCATGCTCCTGCTCTCTTGCACTAGAGGGCATATTTTCCCAAAAACCTTTTTAAAAAGTAGTATTCTTATCAACTAAGCAAACCTTGTATCCCTCTGTATATCAAGGGCATGATAGAGTGCCACAACCCCAGATCAGGGCTAGAATTAGTTTAAAATAACGTGCCTTTTAGGTTTTGTCCGTCTTCATCGGTATCTTTTTTCAATTTTGAAAGATACATAACTCCAAATATTCTATGGCTCTGCAGCACAGGCATGTCTGTTTTAAAACTGGACTCTTGGAGCGGTGGACCCTGATCTGGAGAACCGGATTTGATCCCCCACTCCTCCACATGAGCGCCGGAGGCTGATTTGGTGAATTGGATTTGTTTCCCCACTCCTACACATGAAGCCAGCTGGGTGACCTTGGGCTCATCACAGCTCTCTTAGAGCTCTCTCAGCCCCACCCACCGCACAGGGTGTTTGTTGTGGGGAGGGGAAGGGAATGTGATTGTAAGCAGGTTTGAGTCTCCCTTAAGTGGTAGAGAAAGTCGGCATATAAAAATTAACTCTTCTTCTTCTATCAGCATTTTCAAGGAGAAAAGGTTATTAAAAGACATGTGTTTTCTCCTTTAAAATCCCAATAGCAGTGTGGGGTTTTCAAATAACAAGACTGAGTAGAGGGCGGAGGGTTAAAACCTCTCTCCCTTCCCTGCATGGCCCAAAGACAGACCAAAATTGCACAAGTCTGCAATGTTCATATAATAGATGGGTCGAGATGCCTGATCTTCACCTCAGCTGTTCGAGCCCCCCCCCCCCCAAAAAAAAGATTTTAAAAGGATGGCACAGGATGGGGTTGCCAGAGACAGCTTCAGTTGTTTTGGGAAGAGGAGTGGTGGGGGGGAGGGAGAGGAGAACCAAGGCAAAAGAGGCGAAGACTAAGAGAGAGAGACGCAGAAAGACACAGTATTGTCTACTCAGACCGGCAGCAGTTCTCCAGGGTCTCAGGCAGAGGTCTTTCACATCATCTATTTGCCTAGTCCCTTTAACAAGAGATGCCAGGGATTGAACCAGGGACCTTCTGCATGCCAAGCAGAAGCTCTACCACTGAGCCACGGCCCCTCCCCAAAAGGATGACATTACAACCTATGAACACATGAAGCTGCCTTATACAGAATCAGATCCTTGGTCCATCAAAGTCAGTCTTGTCTACTCAGACCAGCAGCAGCTCTTTAGGGTCTCAGGCAGGGGTCTTTCACATCACCTATTTGCCGAGTCCCTTTAACTGCAGATGCCAGGGATTGAACCTGGGACCTTCTGCATGCCAAGCAGATGCTCTACCATTGAGCCATGGCCCCTCCCCAAGACAAGGCCTACCGCAGACAAGGCCTTGCCCTGCAGTTCCCTCCCTTGGCCAGAGCTTGGTGGTGGCACTTAAGTTTGAGTCCCCACCTTATACCCACCTATGTCCAACCCCTGATGCCTGACCCCTGGCAATGCTCCATAAAGCAGCGACTGCCCAGCATGGAACTCCAGGACACCGACATGTTTGTTAGGACACCTTCTTGAATCTTAAGGGGGACAGAAAAACAAAACAGAGAGCTTTGGCTCATTCCCTACCAGCTGACTTGACTACCAAAGGGCTGAGCTAGCAAAGAGCCAGCGTGGTGTGGCGGTTAAGAGCGGTGGACTCTAATCTGGAGAACCAGGTGTGATTCCCCAGTCCTCCACATGAGGCCAGCTGTGTGACCGTGGGCCAGTTACAGTTCTCTCCAAGCTCTCTCAGCCCCACCTACCTCACAAGGTGTCTGTTGTGGGGAGAGGAAGGTGAAGACGATTGTAAGCCGGTTTGATTCTTTCTTAAGTGGTAGAGAAAGTCAGTGTATAAAAACCAACTTCTCCTAAGCTGTGCCTCGGTGGCTTTGGCCTTCTTGAGTCTCTGGATTTAGAAACCTCTCCCTGGGACAAACCCTCCCCTCTCTTTGGGAATTGAAACTAAGCAGCACCTATTCTCCAAAGCAAAAGAACCGACTCTGGCTCTCCTTCATTCTTGGAGGAAGCTGATCAGAAGAGGAGAAGAAGAGTTGGTTTTTATATGCCGACTTTCTCTACCACTTAAGGAAGAATCAAACTGGCTTACAATCACCTTCCCTTCCCCTCCCCACAACGGACACCCTGTGAGGTAGGTGGGGCTGAGGGAGTGTGACTAACCCAAGGTCACCCAGCTGGCTTCATTTGGAGGAGTGGGGAAACCAACCCAATTCACCAGATTAGCCTCCTCCGCTCATGTGGATGAGTGGGGAATCGAACCCAGTTTTCCAGATCAGAATCCACTGCTCCAAACCACTGCTCTTAACCACTACACCACGCTGGCTCTCTCTTATCAGGAAGCACCACCTTTGCACCCACATCTAACCAGAAGCAGATGCCTCCCCCATAGGATGATTCTGCATTTGGAACCACCTGACATTTTGTGGAACCTCCTGCTCTGCGATTGGCCCCACCTTCATGGCAGCCATTTTGACACTGGACTCAAATTTAGCTGTGGCATCCAATACCCTTTCCCAAAATTCCAAAAGTGCCCCCAGCATTAAAAAAAAATTGGGGATCGCTGCCATAAAGGACTTTTTTGTTTCCAGATACCAAAAGAACCACCATTATCAATAAACATTTATGTAGCACCTATTTTAGATGGCGCTGTGCTTGTAATCGGAGGATCTGGGATTGGAAGGGTGTAGGGTGGGGGAAAGGCCCCTTCCGCCCACATCATACCAGTCCAGTGTTTCGGGATGCTGACATTTTTCCAGACAAACACCCTGCGCTGGGGGGGTTAGTCTTATTTTGCTGCGGAAGCCCAATGTCCTGGCACTCTGTGACCTCCAGAGGAGCAAAGCTAGGGCAGACTCAAGAACACTGGAACATTTCATTCCGATGTGTGGGTGACTTTGTTTTCTCTTTTGCTATTTGCAAATTTACATCATTAAGGAGACGTTGGGCGTTGCAAACCATAGCTCTCGACAACATGGAAAAGTGGAACATCTGGTATTCTCTGTGCAAGAGGGTGGGTAACCAAAAGGAACTCATGTCAGGGGAAACTGAAATTTTATTCTCAAACTAAACTATGGAATGGAAGCACATGCCCTTATTTTTTTTGGCAAAAACCTTGCAAAGGGTTCCAAACTTCAAACAGGAGGCTATCTAGCAAGGACAAAAGGGACTGGCGGAAGAGAAGGCAAAAAAAGATCATTATCCCGGTCCCCGGAACATATGAAGCTGCCTTCGGCTGAGTCAGACAACAGGTCCATCAAGGTTAGGATTGTCTACTCAGACTGGCAGCAGCTCTCCAGTGTTTCAGATGTAGCTCTTTTACATTACTTTCTATCTGTTCCTTTTTAACTGGCAATAATGAGGTTTGAACCTGGTGCAGTGGAATACACTTGGAATACTGTGTACAGTTCTGGTCACCACACCTAAAAAAGGATATTACAGAGCTTGAGAAGGTGCAGAAAAGAGCAACCAAAATGATTTGGGGACTAGAGCAATTGCCCTATGAGGAGCGGTTAAAATGCTTAGGGCTGTTTAGCTTGGAAAGAAGGCGACTAAGGGGAGACATGATGTGTGTGTGTGTTAAGTGCCGTCAAGTCGCTTCCGACTCATGGTGACCCTATGAATGAAAGTCCTCCAAAATGTCCTATCTTTGACAGCAGATCTTGCAAATTGAAGGCTGTGGCTTCCTATATTGAGTCAATCCATCTCTTGTTGGGTCTTCCTCTATTCCTGCTGCCTCAACTTTTCCTAGCTTGACTGTCTTTTCCAGTGACTCTTGTTGTCTCATGACGTGACCAAAATACGATAGCCTCAGTTTAGTCATTTTAGCTTCTAGGGTCAGTTCAGGCTTGATTTGATCTATAACCCACTGATTTTTTTTTTGGCAGTCCACGGTATCCGTAACCCTCTCCTCCAACACCACATTTCAAAGGAATCTATTTTCTTCCTATCAGTTTTCTTCACTGTCCAGCTTTCACACCCATACATAGTAATAGGAAATACGATGGCATGAATTAATCTAGTCTTTGTGGCCAGTGACACATCCTTACACTTCAAAATCTTTCCTAGCTCCTTTATTGCTGCCCTTCCCAGTCTCAGTCTCCTTCTGATTTCTTGGCTGCAATCTCCCTTTTGGTTGATGGTGGAGCCAAGGAATAGAAAGTGTTGAACAATTTCAATTTCCTCATTGTCAACCTTAAAGTTGTGTAATTCTCCTGTAGTCATTACTTTAATTTTCTTGATGTTCAGCTGTAGTCCTGCTTTGGCACTTTCTCTTTTAACTTTCAGACATGATAGAGGTCTATAAAATTATGCATGGTTTGGAGGGAGAAGCTTTTCTCCCTCTCTCATAATACTAGAACACGGGGTCATCTGCTGAAGTTGGAGGGTGAGATATTCAAAACTGATAAAAGGAAGTATTTCTTCACGCAACGCATAGTTAAATTGTGGAACTCCCTGCCCCAGGATGTGGTGATGGCTGCCAACTTGGAAGGCTTTAAGAGGGGAGTGGACATGTTCATGGAGGAGAGGGCTATCCATGGCTACTAGTCAAAATGGATACTAGTCATGATGCATACCTGTTCTCTCCAGGATCAGAGGAGCATGCCTATTATATTAGGTGCTGTGGATCACAGGCAGGATGGTGGTGCTGCAGACGTCTTGTTTGTGGGCTTCCTAGAGGCACCTGGTTGGCCACTGTGTCAACAGACTGCTGGACTTGATGGGCCTTGGTCTGATCCAGCAGGGCTTTTCTTATGTTTCTTATAAATCTCCAGTATACCTAGTTAAGGAGCATGCTGAATATATTGGGTGCTGTGAAACACAGGCAGGATGGTGCTGCTGCAGTGGTCTTGTTTGTGGGCTTCCTAGAGGCACCTGGTTGGCCACTGTGTGAACAGACTGCTGGACTTGATGGGCCTTGGTCTGATCCAGCAGGGCTTTTCTTATGTACTTATGTTCTTAGTGGTACAGTGTGGTTTGCAGAGGAAGCAAAAAAAAAAAAAAACCTTTAAAAGTGGGAGAAGGTTAGGAAATTCCGGAAGATTTTGAGATAGAACTTGAGGAGGCCAGGGTTTGGGGAAGGGGTTTGACGGGGATAGAATGCAATACAACCCACCCTCCAAAGCAGCCATTTTCCTTCGGGGAAAGTCGGAACATCAATTGTAATTCCGGGAGGTATCCAGGCCCAACCTGGTGGTTGGCAATCCCACCCATGGCTGTGAGCTGACCCCCTGCCATTTTGAAAGTGGAGTTTAGCTACACCCCTCCTCCCTGTAGCAGCAACAGAGTGTTCACACGGGCGCTCCACCACAGCCGCTATGAACCAGTTCAAAAGAGGTTTATTTAAGGCTATTAACTCATAGTGTGGTATCAGAATGTAGTCGATCAATTATTATCTATTAAGTGTTTCTAAATATCAGGTTAAGTATAGTACTCCATAAGGGAATAGTAATCTGTTATTGGGCACTATTAAGATACAGTTCTAGAATTTTAAGGGTGAAATTGAAGTTGATATATGAATGTATTACCCTGTTAACACTTGGACACAGACATGTGTTTGTCTTTTGTCTTTTAACCCTTTCTTTTTTTTTATCCCATTATATAAAATAAAAAAATATATGTAATAAAAAAGAGGTTTATTTTTGATCCCTTTAATAGGGGGAAGCCCTGGAAACTCCTGTTATGCAGACATTCCCTTTCAACTGCAGGGGCTCTCCACTGTGCATGAAAGGGGGAAAAATTCCCATGCAGAAGCAGCCCCAGGAGGAGAGAAGGTACTTGCTTATACGATAATATTCTGCCATTGCCCTTACAGAGGTACCATTCATGGGGGTAAAGATCAGCAACGAAACGGTTTGGGAGAAAGAAACCCAAGCTCTTGTGTGAAGACATTTGCTGGGCTCCTGCTCACATGCAGGTCTTCTCCTTCGAAATCTCCGCTGTCTTTCTTGGAACAAAGCCCTCCGCAGCTGACAAATCAGCTGCCACTTTTCACAAAGTGTCGTTCAGTCAGGGTAGGAGCCGCTGCAAGAGGGAAGCCAGAGTTCTCCTTGCCAGCAGAGCTATTCACGAACAAGCAACTACATTCAGCTCTCACCCCTATCAGAGCCTGGAAATTGTAGTCTGGTTAAAAAAAAATGCTGAGCATTCTTTGAAAGATTCCCAGGTCCCCCTACAAAGGAAACGTTTCCAAGGTCCCCCGGAGAGAGGTTATGATGATTAACTATTATTTACGCATATTGTTCAAATACGTCTGATACACACCTCCATGCAGATGTGAATCCAGACATGCATGGCTGCTTGTGTGCTATTATTATTATTATTATCCAGCCCTATCCCAGCCATGGCCGGGCTCAGCAAAAGATGCCACGTGCAGAGACCTGGTTCCATATGAACTTTTCCCTGGTACGATTGGGGCAAAGGCTTTAAAATAATGTGCTTCCCCCAAACTGCAAAAATTCCATACCCACTTTAAAATTTCACAGCTTAGAGGGTTTGGAAACTTGCTGTGCCCATGTAATCCTGTTACTCACTCCCAGTTTAAGCTTCCCACCCAAACTATAATCATGTTTCCTCACTAGAAAAGGGAAGGGGGAGGAAAGGAAAACCATAAAACACTTACGCAAAGGTCATAATAACAATTTGCAGAGATTTTTACAGCTGCCTCTTTCTTATTTGAGGGATCCATTTCCAACAATCTCCTACGCATTTGTTATTTTTGACCTTTGAGCATACTTTGAGGGGGGGAGGGAAGAACCCACAAAGATTTGGAATCAATACTTAAAATCTCGGGCACGCAAATTGAGACTAAAGTTGAAATGTTTATGATGGAGGAAGAGCTGGCCAGAGGGAAACACGCCAGGAAAGAAAGAAAGAAAGAAAGAAAGAAAGAAAGAAAGAAAGAAAGAAAGAAAGAAAGAAAGAAAGAAAGAAAGAAAGAAAGAAAGAAAGAAAGAAAGAAAGAAAGAAAGAAAGACACCAGGAAACTGGAACCCAAGGAAAGAAACAGATTAAAAACCATTCAAATCACAGAAAGTTTAAAACATAACAGATTGTTGCCCCCAAGAAAGAATGAAAAAACAGAGTGCTAGCAATTTAACATTGCTCATAGATATCCTGGCCTGGATAGCCTAGGATAGCCCAATCGTGTCAGATCTAGGAAGCTAAGAAGGGTCGGCCCTGGTCACATAAACTGGCTGCAACTTGACATAAAAGGGAAAAAAAGGTGGAATGCAATCCTAAACGGAGTTACTCCCTTCTAAGCACACTGACTTCAATGGATTTAGAAGAATGTAGCTTTGCTTACGACAGTACTGTAAGGCAGATATGTACAGGCAGATACAACAGGGATGCTCTAGGCTGATCCTGCATTTAAGCAGGGGGTTGGACTAGATGGCCCCTTCCAACTCTAGGATTCTAAATTAAAAGGGGCAGTTCCAGTTGAGGTATTGGAGTTGCTTGTCCAAGTAACA